>NW_022987701.1:254806-342494 GCF_902827165.1 Trematomus bernacchii
GCAGGTCAATTTTTAGCAGCTATTCATACTAAATCAGTTGTCCCTCCCCCTGGTGCCAGTCCCAACAGATCCATCTTTAGGGTCAGCAGCCCTGTCCCCCCATAATGCTGAACCTGAACCAGCTTTTCTCCCAACTGAAGGAGGTGAGTAGCATTGTGTTGATGACATGCCACTTAACATATCTGAAGGGAGACTGGAATACAACATATATATTATATTATATTATAGTATATTATAATATATATAATATATATATATATATATATATATATATATAATATATATAATATATATATATATATATTATATATATATATATATTATATCTATATATAATCTATATAATCTATATATATATATAGATATATATATATATATCAAAACAAAAAACAAAAAAAAAACAAAAACAAAAAGCTAACATCTAATTTCAATTATACATTTCAAACACAGTATTTTTCCACATATTTAAGTTATATTTATTTGGATTTATGCATTCATGTTGAGAATGTTCCATTCAAAAATGTTATTATTAAAAAGGCATTTACACCATAAAAGATGACTATTGAGATCTATTGTCAGAAATGTTAGTCTTACATCAAATAGTGAATTATACTGCAGCAGAATGTTGCACGTCTGTACAGTGTTATAGTTTCACAGCTCAGTGTCAGTAAATATTGTGCAGTTAGTATTGGACCACAAGATAGATGGAAGCCTGTGCAGGTAGAGTTATTTAAAGCATAAATTAGTGGGTTGGGTTCTGGAGGTGTGGTTACAGCAATTGTGCTTGGTTGGCGTGGCCTGTGCCTGGTGGTGGGGCCCAATGTGATATCTTTTCATGGGGCCCAAAATCCCTGGCGGCGCCATAACCCTCTGCCTTTTATTTGGGTTATTAACTCCTTTTACATTCCAAGATACAAACTTGGTAGGGTTGTTGATCATCCTAGTGGATTTACCTGCCATATAAACCTAGGATATGAAAAACGAGGGGAGCAGCAGAGAGCAGAAAGAAAAAAATAAAATAATCAAAAAAATAAAAATAAACATAGTACGAAAAAATAAATGCATAAAAATAACCGAAAAAATAAAATACAAATAATTATAAATAATAAAACCTCGGACTCTAAACCTGTAAACTCTTACCCTTGTGTGATAACTCACTTTGTGCTTGTTTTGCTCCGCACTACAGTTGAAGCTCTGACACCACAAGAGAGGGGAAAAAAAGGATTTAGCAATGAAAAGTAGTAATATGAACTTGCTAAACCATTGCTTCCCGGGTAACAAAGTGACCATGTGGGGAAACCATCTTAAACTATTGGCCACGAACAATCAGCACGTCCTTAGAAACAGAGAAAGTGAGTAGTGAGTAGCCTACAAAATAAATAGGCGGACAAAAAGTAGGAACAGCCCAATAGCCTAGTAAACCAAAAAGTAACCTGATAAGGCGAGCAATGCAACGTATCAGGGATCACTAGGACATGCTTATATATCAACTCTCATAACTCCGTAACAACCGACCGGACAGCTGTATTTTGAACCTTACTCTGCCGGTAAGGGAGACCCGACAGCTTTTATCAGAAGAGGAAACATAAAAGCCCGAGCAAGATATGTGCTCAACCAGTGTCAAAAATGAACTTACCAGGTACCATGACTGGTTGGTGTGATGGTAGAATTAATATTAGTAACCAATTAACAGTTGAGCAGCAATAGCAATATGTAACTGTTACCTCCTGACGAGTAATTCGTAACATTGTCTCTTATGTCTTATTTTTGGAGCACAATGCTCGTAAACTACGAAAGAATATACTCAGTGTCCACTTGCCGGTCGGCTTAATTAGCCAGCAGCTTAGTTCACTCACCGGCTAGTCCAACACATCTAGTTTGCAGCAGGTTGACGGCGCTTCCAAAAAGCAGCAACTTCAGCCGGAGAGTTGAATTCGTGCCTTGTTCCGTCCACAACAACCCGGAGTTTAGCGGGGAAGAGGAGGCTGTAAGCGAGCCCGGCGTTTCTCAGCGAGGACTTGATGAGGGTAAATGCGGCTCTCTTCCTGGCTACTTCTGCACTGTAATCCGCATATATGTGGATCTCTGCGCCTCTGTACATCAGGGGACCCTTCTACTATTTGCATAGTTATAGTATCACAGTAGTAAACAGAGATCATAATGAGGACTCATATAAAGACCATTACAATCAGTAAAGACGACTAACAATAAAAGCATAAACTGAATGTCTGCCTCTTGTGGCTCATTTCAGGTCTTACCTTTGCAAATAAGAACATTTAGTTTTGGTCAACAAACTAAAATGAGCTTTAAAATTGAGATCAGAATCTAAAATGAGCGAAGAGTACTTGTGGTCATGTCTTCGAAGCCAAATTAACTCATTTGAGAGAATAATGTTCCTTTTTTTTTTGTTCCAACTCGGAGAATCTTAAAACCATCTTGATTTAGTGGGAATGCTGATACAGCATTCCAACTATATGTTGTTCCACGGACGAAAAATTTATTATTCCACCGACTTATTTTGGACCTCTTCTCCTCCCACATTCAACATCGCAGAAACTCAGTTCAAACATCAAAACGTTCAGCTCGGTCGGAATCGCGGGCTATTACTTTTATCATTCATAACTTTCATAATTCCAGAGATACATCCCATAATTCATCACATTTTTAACATTTGAACTTTAACATTGCGCAGCTCGTTAAGGCAGAGTGCGTGATGTCACAGCTAGAGGGTAGGAAATCTTGAAATTTGCCTTCATATATTTTTTTAAAACTGCCATAATTCCCAAACCCTACATTCCTGAGACATAATATTTCATGACAAACGTAGGAAAACATCTTGTAGCTTGAAAAATGACAAATAATTAAGCAAAATAATTAAACAAAATGCCTCTTGAGGGCATGAAGTGACAAAAACGTTCAACATGTCTCCATTAAAGCCCATTGTAATTTCAGGCAGATATTTCCTCACAGCAGCAGCCGCACACCTTTAGTTAAACTGCCAAAAAGGCCACATTATTAACCCGAAAGTACACAAAAATTACACTTCAGATACTCAACTTCCTTGACATGCTTCACGTTTTGAAATTTCACAGATATCTGTTATCGTTCTTCCACAAAACGTTCACATGTAAGAGGTTCATCTCTCATTCAGAACAATGGAAACCTTTGATCTCTGCACACCTCGTTAGCTCAAATATAAACACCTGTGTCATGGAACACGATGTCATAACACACAGGTGTTCGTGTTTGAGCTAACAACGTGGTCACTGGAGTTTAACAGACTGTCTGAGCCTATTCTTTTCTGTCTGATGGAGACTTCATACTAACTTCAACATGTTCCACCTATTTTATACATTATTGGTGACACACAGCTGTCGTCGTTAGCTCAAATATAAACACCTGTGTCATGGAACACGATGATGTCACATTGACAGGTTTGGTAACGATGCAGCCATCAACGCATCTAAGCGTATTATGGGGTGTCATCAAATGCCGTTGCCATGGCGACAGACCACTCGCCATGAAGCACGATGTCGCTGTAAGTCCAATGGACAAGGTCCGATCGTCCCCCAAACTTCGCTTGTATATCACCGGTCCAGCCCTCAACAGCTCTACGTCAATTATGGGGTTTCTTCAAATGCCGTTGCCATGGCAACATATCCCTCGCCATAAAAGACGATGTCGCTATAACTCCTATGAAAATGTTCAAAAAGTGCTCAAACTTCACATGTGTGCTAACAGTCCAGCCGTGAAGACATCTACGGGACATGCCGTTGCCATGGCAACACAATGCCCGCCATGAAACACGGTTTTCTCATAACTTCAGTGAAAATGCTCCAAATGGCCCAAAACTTCACAGGTTTGGTAACGATGCAGCCATCAACGCATCTAAGCGTATTATGGGGTGTCATCAAATGCCGTTGCCATGGCGACAGACCACTCGCCATCAAGTTAGTTCAAAGGTTTGCAGTTCAAATATTCTGCTGCTTTTCCAAGCCTTTTTACTCTCTTTTCTTCTCTCATCACACATTCAAGCCCCCAGTGTTCATGTATCATTTCAATCTAAATTCTTCACTTTCTTCTTACACATTACATTTCAGCATAGCAGTTTAGCGTCAGATCTTCAGCATAAAGCATTCCCACTAGCAATTTCTTCAGGAATTGCATTCTCTAGTTTTTAATTGTAATTCATCAAATCTGTTGTATGGCCTCACAGTCTAAACTGTGAAAAAAGGTTAAAAATATAAATGTTTATATATTTTGTGTTACGCATCGATTTTTATTTATATTTGACACAACTCCCCTTCTCTTTTAAGCAGCTGTTTTCTGTCATAATATTATATACTGTCCAAATTATTGCATTCAAAATAGCAAAACACAAATTGCACAGAATGTCATTTGATGCAATATTCTAGGCTGCTAGAGTGTGCAGCTTTAGAAATTCTGGCATTTGTTCAACGTCATAATGATTATGCTGCCACCTTTTGGTACAGCAGTTAGAAATAAGCTTCAGAATATTTACAATAAATTATAGTTAGATACAAATAATACCTCATCTCATTGCTATTTCTAGTTTTTGTAAAACCAGAGGTAGAAAAAGTACTCAAGTATATTGTACTTGAGTAAAAGTAGAAGTACCAGAGTGTATAAATACTCTGTTACAAGTAAAAGTCCTGCATTGTAAATGTTACTTAAGTAAAAGTAGAAAAGTATTAGCATCAAAATATACTTAAAGTAGCGAAAGTAAAAGGCAAAAAGTCGCCTTAAAACCACAATGTCCTCCTTCCTTTACACCAGCAACACCTTTTTTTGTAATACTTTTTTGATCGTGATAAACGCAACACCCCACCACCTTTTTGTCAGAAGCACTTTCCTGCAGACGAGGAGCTGTTTGATATTAACCTCCATCATCACATCCAGAAACATCTCCAGAAGCCACCATGAGGACCAGTCACATCCTCCTGCTCTGCATCCTGGGACACGCTCTATTCGCCTCGGTGTTCTGCAACAGTAAGATGACTTAAAACATTTTCTGTTACACTTCTCAACTCATTATACGTTTTCTTTCTCCAGATGCTGGTGGTCCTGGAGACTGCTGCTTCCAATACTACCCGAGAACTTTGAACAAAATGTACGTCCGCTCGTATTACATGACCAACTACAGATGCTCAATGACTGCAGCCGTGTAAGTTCATCCTTACATTTATATGATATAATGACCAGAATAAGCATAATAAGTTAAGAAAACGTTCACAAATGTCCCTTTTCTCATTAAATACAGTACATTTCATACAATAAGATTTTGAGTCTCCGTTTCCTACTTTGTATTTGGTTTTAATCTGTTATTTTATTCCCTTTCCTTCCTCCTTTTACCTTTTTATTTCAGTCTGACCACGATGAAAGGTGCTACCATCTGTGTGGATCCGAAGCTTCCCTGGGTTGTGAGGGTCATGAAAAGTTTGGACGAGAAGAACTTTTAAAACTCCATGCCCGCTCATCCTTCTTTTAAAGTGCCTGCGCCTTCTGTTGCTTTAAAATGCAATGAGATCATGATTTTGGTGTTAATGTGTAAATCTGTAATGGTTAAAAAGCATTTTACCCCCAAATGGATTCCTTTTGATCCTGCATTGGTATATTATATAACCAACCTGTGTTTTGTTGCTATTTCTTTGGTTGCTTTGTATTACCCATACCGTTTCACTGAATAAAGAACAATGTAAGGAATACCGACTCTCCTCTTTTCCTTTGCCCATTAACACTATTACATTTTTGCTGCATGATTACCGACCGTGAGTATTACTTGGAATTAATCATATCATATTTATTATTGTTTTGCTTACAATCTATTTCTATAGTTATAGTATCACAGTAGTAAACAGAGATCATAATGAGGACTCATATAAAGACCATTACAATCAGTAAAGACGACTAACAATAAAAGCATAAACTGAATGTCTGCCTCTTGTGGCTCATTTCAGGTCTTACCTTTGCAAATAAGAACATTTAGTTTTGGTCAACAAACTAAAATGAGCTTTAAAATTGAGATCAGAATCTAAAATGAGCGAAGAGTACTTGTGGTCATGTCTTCGAAGCCAAATTAACTCATTTGAGAGAATAATGTTCCTTTTTTTTTTGTTCCAATTCGGACAATCTTAAAACCATCTTGATTTTTAATTGTAATTCATCAAATATGTTGTCTGGCCTCACAGTCTTAACTGTGAAAAAAGTTTTAAAATGTAAATGTTTATATATTTTGTGTTACGCATAGATTTTTATTTATATTTTACACAACTCCCCTTCTCTTTTAAGCAGCTGTTTTCTGTCATATAATATTATATACTGTCCAAATTATTGCATTTTAGCAAAAAATAGCAAAACACAAATTGCACAGAATGTCATTTGATGCAATATTCTACCCTAGGCTGCTAGAGTGTGCAGCTTTAGAAATTCTGGTATTTGTTCAACGTCATAATGATTATGCTGCCACCTTTTGGTACAGCAGTTAGAAATAAGCTTCAGAATATTTACAATAAATTATAGTTCGATACAAATAAAACCTCATCTCATTGCTATTTCTAGTTTTGTCAAATATAGCTTTATTATCATGTGTTTTAAGTTGTGACCCAAACTATAACTTAACAAAAGTCTCATCAAAATGAGTGTAAAAATGAATCTGAAATAAGGCAAACGTTATCAGAAACACCGAGATTCTTCTTCAAGAGATGATGTCATTTGAACAAATGTTTAATCTACTGCCATAAAGAGAGGTTTACAATTTATAATCTGAGTTGAACACTGTGATAATAACCTAAGAACACGTTTTCTTTATTTATACAAAACCTGCCAACCTACTTTATTCTTGTAAAACCAGAGGTAGAAAAAGTACTCAAGTATATTGTACTTGAGTAAAAGTAGAAGTACCAGAGTGTAGGAATACTCTGTTACAAGTAAAAGTCCTGCATTGTAAATGTTACTTAAGTAAAAGTAGAAAAGTATTAGCATTAAAATATACTTAAAGTATCAAAAGTAAAAGTAGTGATTGTGCAGATTGGTCCATTTCAGAATAATATATACGATATATTTTATAATGATTGATCATTAAAGTGTTCTCAAAGCTGGTAAAGGTGCAGCTAGTTTGAATGACTTTGTATACTGCAGGGTAACTTGTGAATTTACTCCAGGTGGAACTAAAGTCTGATTTAAGACTTGATTATATTTCACATCATTAATCCAAATCCGCAAAGTAACTAAAGGTATTAAATATGTGGAGTAAAATTACACCATTTATCTCTGAATTGAAGTGGAGTAGAAGTACAAAGTAGCAAAACATTTAAATACTCAAGTAAAAATACTAGTATCTCAACATTGTACATTATAGTAGGCTACTAGTAAATGTACCTAGGTACTTTACACCACCCGTTAAAACATATAACTTTCATAAACTCATACCGAATCCAATTGTTAAAATACAACATGAGCAATTGTGTCAATAGAAAAAGTGGGGGGTCAAAACCCTTATCCTGATCAGATCCTGATGATACTCTCTATGACGCCATTGCTGCGCGACGGACTTGTTGTAGACATGAGAGCGAAAAATCTGCAGTGATCCGGCTCAGCGCATCTCGTTCTTTTTCACTTCTTATAGATTTTCGTGTCGATTTCACACAGATCTCTGTCTGCAATCTATACTTAATGTTTAGTGTTTAATTTTTTCGTTGAACCGGAAGACCTAAAAGAAATCAAAGTTCTCAAGGAGGTGACATCTGGCTCCTGCACACCTGACTTCATTGAATGAGGTTTAACATCAATTAGCATTTGTTTTGGTTCGATACCCTGACTAAATTAAGCACGCCCAACATTCAGTTGGAAGCAGCTGGACACGCATTCATATAAATCTGCAGTCCAACGGTAAGCATATGATATGAACACCTAGCTTTGGAAGCACTACAGTAAAGCCGGGCGTTTTATTTTGTTGTTGCTAACATGGCAGCTCCCTACTAGCTAGCTAACGACAACATAGCTAACCAGCTAACATGCTAGCTAGCATAGACAACGGATTATTGGAGAGCTATGGTTATTTCAGTTGGTTATAAATGATGTTGCGGGGGCTTCGGATAGTTATAGTTGCATACAAAACACAGTTTGCAGTTAATTGGGTTTTTATTTCGGTTTTAAGTGCTGAAACTGTGACGGTGATGCTGCTAGCGCTAAATGCGAACAAGCTAGCCTGGGTAGTGACTATTTCCTGCACCGGAAATAATTGTCCCCTTCATAGAGCAGCTTTTTAAAAAGTATATCCCCTGCAGCAAATTATGCACTTTAATAAAAGCTAATTCGCCCATTTGCTTAGTTATACTCGTACCCAGTGTAGCTAGCAGGCTACATTACATATCCGCTTTCCGACCAGGTGCACATGGTGACGACAGTCCTGGTGTTACAAAGCTGCTCTGCTGTAACACAGCCATATGCATTCTGGATGAAATGTGTATAATGTAAACCAAGTGTTGCTCGCTAAACGCTTGTCCTATGTCAACAAGAACAATTGGGTTTAATTACCTTTCAAGCAGGTATTATTTATGCACATTATCAATTGTCCGTTGGGAGGTCATAGGTCATTCTTATTTACATTTCGTGGTAAAGTGCTGCAATTTCCCGCTTGTTGTTCCAATTGCAGCCCTGTCATTATAGAGCATGAAGGGTGCTTTGCTGAGGTGCAGAGGTGGAAGAAGTACTCAGATCTTGTACTTGAGTAAAAGAAGAAGTACCCGAGTGTAGGAATACTCTGTTACAAGTAAAAGTCTTGCAATCAAAATGTTACTCAAGTAAAATCATGAATCTGCATCAAAATATACGTAAAGTACCAAAAGTAAAAGTACTCATTATGCAGATTGGCCCATTTCAATATAATATAAATTGCATGTTTATATTATATTATTAAAGTGTTTATCAAAGCTGGTAAAGCTTCATGACTTTGTATACTGCAGGGTAGCTTGTGAATTTACTCCAGGTTTAACTAAAGTCTGATTTAAGAGTTGATTATATTTCACGTTAAAGTAACTAAAGGCAATGTACTGGAGTAAAAGTACACCATTTACCTCAGAATTTTAGTGGGGTAGTACAAAGTAGTACACATTGAAATACCCAAGTAAAGTCTAAGTCCCTCAAAATTGTACTTAAGTACAGTACTTGAGTAAATCTACTCAGTTACTCTAAACCACTGCTGAGGTGTAATGTGCCCCAACCTTACTCCGCAGCTCAGAAGGATTATCTGATACCCAGCGGATATTTTTATCTTAAAGGGACTTTGATTATGTCACAGTTGTTTTTCTGTCCACTTGTGACAATTTCCACACACTGTGTAGCATCACTTATTTTCTCTTCATATGTCAACTCTCCTTTCCAAGGCAGGGGCTGCTGCAGGCTGATGTTTAAATGTTAGTTTGGCCATTGCTTTCATTCCAGGCTGACTATAGCCATTTTTCTCATTATAATCTACATGTGAAAATGTAATCTACTGCTGGATTTCAGGTCAATTATTGGTTTCCCATTTTCTCCTAAGGCAGCTGATTTTAAAAGATGTTTCCTCTTACCCTTCGTTTAATCACATGGTGTTTTTAATTAGAAAACTTGATATTTCATTTTCCCAGAATGTGGTGATGAACATCATTTAGGAGAAACATGGCTAACTAACTAAATCTTATAAATTACCAATGTGACTAGTGTGGAGCATGGCGGATAACCTTTTTTAACATCTGCATTTCTAGAGAAAGTAAAGTAAACTGTGTTTGTGGTCTGCAGGTGACGAGCTGGCGCAGGTTGTGGGTTGTCCGTGGATAATGCGAGACAGTGGCGGTAGCCTGGCCCAGAACCGCTGGCAGGGTGACCTGGGTCTGACCGCTGTGGGGCAGGACGACACTGGAGGAGGTGGGCTTTTTATCAATCGTTAATGTTTACATTCCTGTTAGCTGCATGATCATTTATTTTATTACACAGCTCAGTTGAATACCAAATTCTGATTCTGGAACTGCAACAACGTAACTTAAAATGAAGGTTTTCTGTGTCCAAGTCTACTCACATTTTCTTTTTCCACGCCAGAGCCCATACCCTGTTACTGTTAGTTCGTACATACCCTCTCTCCCTTGATCATCCTTAGCAACGGTCATTATTTTGCTTAGTAGCGGTGTGTTATCGAGTATTATTGCACGGCTTGGTTGAATACTTTTCAGAGTTTGTTAATACTCGAACACACCTCTGCTAAGCAAAATAATGACCTTTCTGCATATTATCCATTACATAATAATGCATTTTCTTTTAATGGAACTGTATCATAATGAAAAAAATAAATCCCAGTTTTGTACAGAACCTTTTTTTTAAAGTCACACTATGATAATTTAATTTAAATAATAATGTTATTCATTTTGTATTATTTCTAATATCTCAAATCCCATCGCAATTGCATTGTAAGTCAATATAATAATATGAAGTAATTTTTTCAAAGTCGTGCAGTCCTAATCGGATATCACAATACACAATTACTTTTTCTAAATGTATATTATAACAAGCACATTATAACTCAAATTTGAAACAAAAATGTCAGGTTTTAGACAGCATGTGTTCGGTAAAATGAACCCTAGTATTATTTATAAAAAATTCTAACCTAAAAATGAAATATTTTTTGGGAAGAAATGCAGCTGATGATAGTCAATGTTTGTATCCAGGTGGGATTCCTGGGGACCACCTCATCGTCCCAGTGTCGGGCCACAGCGTACCCAGCCCCATGCACCTCCGACTGGGGCAGAAAGAGAAGGTGTGGACGGGCGAGTATGTGGAGGAGGAGGAAGAGGAGGATGGCATTGTTAGGATCAAGGCAATGGGTGATGAGGAGGAAGATAACAATCTGGATGGCGAAGACGAGTTAGAGTTTGAGGGCAAGGGCTGGGAAAACGAGGAGGAGGAGGAAGAGGAAGAAGAGGAGGAAGATGAAGAAGATGAAGAGGAGAATGATGAGGAAGAGGAGCCGGAAAATGACGGAGACCAGGCGCCGTTGGAGTGGGAGATCCCAGACTTTCCCTCCCAGTCCAGCGAGCTCCCTCACTCACACCTACACCACCATGGACTACAACAGAAGGCACAAGATGGGGACGACGTCGCGGGGGCCGCCGCCGCCTCCCAGGCCGAGGGGGGGGACGTGTTCCGGCCCCCCCTCAGCAGGTACCGGGTTCAGAGGAGGCCCCGGCGCTGGCAGCGTTTGAGGACCCATCGAGGTCTAGGCTTCCGGCTCACCAGGCACTGGAAGAGCTGGCGTCAGCGGGCACAGTGGGTCTGCTCCCAGGGGCTCCGCTACCGGCAGAGAGCGCACCACCTGTACGGCAAGCAGAGGAGGACAAAAAGGTACCAGAAGTCTCCGTACTCCGACGGCGAGGAGGACAGCAACGACGAGATGTTCACAGACTCTGAGAGAGGTACTGACCGTTCACTTCTAACACACGTACTGAATATGTTTCAATGGCAAGGTTCTGTGTTTTTCTTAATACAAACAAATCTACATCAAACTATTTGCATGTAATGACCAAAACAAGCAACAGTGTTTCCACCAGGAACTTTTTTAGGGTCAGAAGCCAAGTGTCTTTTTTGTGTTTTGGGTGCTGAGCTAATCTTGTAAGAGCGGTTTGTCACTAAAATCTGAAATTTGGGGAGTTAACATGCAATACACTGGCAAAAACCCTGCAACAATCTTTTGTTTATCAAAACTTTATGACCATGAGCTGGCCATTAGGTTGCTACTGAACATCTTTTAAAACGCCTCACAACATATTTAGATTTTTTAAACAGCTTGACAGTGTAGTATTTATAATAGTACTTATAATCCTCTAAAACGGAGGATATTGTTTGGTGAGGACTATTTCAGGTGGCCGATAAATCCACATTTGTATTTATTATGACAAGAGATTTGAGTTGGTTTATTTCTTTATCTGCTATCATTACGA
This sequence comes from Trematomus bernacchii, assembly GCF_902827165.1. Taxonomy (NCBI): domain Eukaryota; kingdom Metazoa; phylum Chordata; class Actinopteri; order Perciformes; family Nototheniidae; genus Trematomus; species Trematomus bernacchii. The sequence goes on from NW_022987701.1 coordinate 266,794, forward strand.
TGATGCACTACAGTAGCATTTTTGTCCGCTGTGGGAAAGCACAGCAACAATGGCAGATTCGTGAAATGTTTACGGCTCCCAATGATTTTTTCCCCCCTTCTTTTTTCGTTGAGATTTCACACAGTTTAATTTATGCTTTTAATGTATCAAATGATCAGAGCCATGACATTGCAAAACATGTAATATCCACTGGATAATGACTTTCTTTCCTTTTCTCTGTCAGATAAACAGATGAATGGCTGCTCTCCAGACAAGCCAGAGGACAGAGGGAGGCGGGAAGTGGAGGCCAAACCTGTGGAGCTGGCCCTGACTGAGGAACACATGAGTTGTGTCACAGGTACGGATCAACGTCTGTCAGGCAGATACATGTAAAACTGCTTTTTGATAGGTAAAAAGGAAAGAGTAGGACCTCTTGAATGGTTAAGTATGCTTTTTTCTTCTGTCAAGGGATCCTTGAAGAGTCTCTACAGCAGTACGGCAGTTTGATCCCCATCCATGTGGATGACATCGTGGAGAAGCTTCAGGACATCTTCAGCCAGAGCTTCTCACAGCCACACAGGTCAGACACACACTTCTTCTGACATGGGGTTGGCAGGCAGTGCAATTGTGTGGATAAAAAAAACAACAACCAGGAAACACGTTAGCATTAAGCTATACATTACATGTCATTTGTTTGACGCTTTTATCCAAAGCGACTTACATACATTCAGTACTGTGGACAATCCCCACAAGAACAATTTGGGGTGAAGTGTTAGATGCCTGACAAGGTCTGTGGTTGGTCATGATTGGTTCTACGACATAAAATATGTCAGTAATTAACCTACTGATGAATGTCTGAAGCTTTTAGTGGCTCACAGGCAGCTGCTAACAAATCCCTGAATGAGGCTTCTAAACATCATCACACTGAACACGAGTCTGCATTTAGCTTAGCATTTGTAATGTGAAGGAATGCAAACGTTGGCTTTTTACTTCTGGCAATATTTTTCAAATTCAATTTCAACAAATATAAAAGTAGGTTTATCATGCTGAAGTATCATAAATGTGTTTTTACCACAGTTTATTTTCTGCAGTGTTCCGAAATCCAATTGCTTTTTTTTTTTTTTAAATCCATCATCCCTGCACCACTGCTTTACAAGAACAATTGTAAAATCCACTTAATAATTTATGACATTCATTAGGGCATCCAGAGGTTGGTAAACCATAAACATCTGATGTGACACTATGTACAGTAGGTAAAGGAATTATTATTTTTTAATTTTTAAAATGCTTCGTGTTTGTGATTCTGCTTCCGTAGGAAAGCCGTGGTCCAACACCTAATACAATCCTTCCAGCGCTCGTCGGGATCCGCCCTGGCTAAAACATTCAGAGTCAACTACAAACGCCACGTCCTCACCATGGACGACCTCGGCACGCTGTACGGACAGAACTGGCTCAACGACCAGGTAACACAACACACTCTTTACACATTTTGAATTGGTATTGCAGGAAAGGAAAAGCTTATTAGCATCATGGAAGGAAATATATTCAACTCTTATTTATTGGCAATTTTGGGATCACTTTGCGATGTTGAGTTTGGACATCTTGGGAACATCTAAATCTTCTTTTGTTGTTCAGATCATGAACATGTATGGTGACCTGGTCATGGACTCTGTGCCAGACAAGGTAAGGAAATTAATGAAATATGTCATGCGGAAACAGAATTCATGCAAAGACTTTATTGAGCTACATTAAAACCCAAAACAATCTACCCTAATTCTCCCCTTCCTCTGTTCTCCCCTTCAGGTTCACTTTTTCAACAGCTTCTTTTATGACAAGCTAAGGACAAACGGCTATGATGGAGTCAAACGGTGGACGAAAAATGTAAGTGTGTGTCAGAACCCTGTGTCTTCTGCATCCTCTCAAAGTTGAAGTTGTGCTAGACAATTTTTCTTACTCAAATCAACTTTATTTATATAGCACTTTATGTACAATACAGTTGATCTAAGTAGCTTTTACAGCACACACAGGAGTAAAATAAAATAATGAAACAAACACATTAGAAAATAACTAATATCTGAGTAATGTTAAAGACCTACAGGAGAAACGAAGAGCTGGTTAAGTAAGACAAATAAAAGCTAATCAGAAAAATAGTTTTTAGATGAATCCTAGAGATATTGGTAGTAGGAGAGAAAACGTCTTTTGGGGGCTACTACCCATGAAAGTAATAATTTAGATTTGTATCAATACTAGTTTGGTTCCTCATGAACCATTGTCTTTGTGAATAATCTCACACACACGCATATGCCATTGAGCTCACCAAGTTGCGCCTTATCAGAACAGCACTGAAGCTACCTTTCCGTGTTACTAAACCTAGCTCACGACTGACATTTTAAGGTGAGGAGCCGCCCTTCTATCGCTACAATCCCCGCCACCAACCAACAACTATTCTACATTTAACACAAGTACCGTTAGCAGTAAAGGGGGCAGGGAACAAACTGAACAGTTGAGAGCACCAGAGGGAGGGAGGAGAGCCATCGCCAGATATCAAGCTACGGTAGCTACTGTTAGCAAAGCCAAAAGGAGCAGGAATATCCGAGAGTTGCTAAGAGATGGAGAGTTATGAGTGCTTGAGCTGTGCTAACATGTGATTAGATGAACAACGTGAAGTAACTGCCTTCTTCAAGAGCTTTAACAAGATCGACTTAAGTTAATATAAGCTATCAGTTTCACAAACATGCAGCAACACAGACACACAGGAGACCCTGAAATGACAACACGCTTATCGTACTGCCTCGATATTCTCAGTGGTTAACCATCTTTGTTCAAACGTTTCAAAGTATGGATACATTTCATTCACAGTAGTATTTACCTCAGTTCTCCCTCCTCTCCTCCCCGTCAGGTTGACATCTTTCAGAAGGACCTGCTGCTGATCCCCATCCACCTGGAGGTCCACTGGTCTCTGGTCAGTGTGGACATTCCTCGCCGAGCCATCACTTACTTTGACTCTCAGCGGACTCTCAACAGACGCTGCCCAAAGGTAGGACCACACAGCAACCCCAGGCGCCTAGTAGTAGATTATTCTGGAAAACAAATATATAAAAGCCATTGGAGACCCTCAATGCTTCTTTTACTGAAAATGTTTTCCATTTTATCATTTGAACTTTTCCACTGGTTAAATGTCATCAATTCTATTCATAGTGGGCTCTCTTGTTATGGAAGGCAATAAAGACTTCCTTAATAAAACAAGTCTGTGACTAGAGTTTGTCTCAAGTCTTTCTGTTTTTGTTTACAGCACATTTTTAAGTATCTGCAAGCGGAGGCCATCAAAAAAGACCAACAAGACTTTTTGACGGGATGGAAGGGCTTTTTCAAAATGGTGAGCTCTGTTTCTGATGGATTTTTCTCCTTTTTGACACAGCTTCAGGTTACTAGTTCCACAAAGCTCTCTCTGTGTGGGCTGAGCCGCTGCCAGCCACTCACACATTACCATGGCTTTGTTATGTACTTGAACTATTGTCCTGCGAGTTGCTCATGTTTTGTGGATTGTTTGTTTCAGAATGTGGGTCGTCAAAACAACGACAGCGACTGCGGTGCTTTTGTGCTACAGGTGAGTCTCATGTTAATGTCCATGTGCAGATTAATGGAAGACTGCTGGGTAAAGCTCACACCCCCCATAGCAGGGCTGTCCAACTTATTTGCACCGTGATTAGTTAAGAGTTAAGAATTACCATAAATAAATCACATAGACTACAATTGTAGGCTAGTATAAGGATTTAATTTGCAGTGTTAGAATATTAGTCCTTCAATAAAAAAAAAAGGCATACGTTTTAAATGTTTTCATTTAAAAGTGTTTATCTTAAATGAAAACACATTAGTTCCAGCTAATCAGAAACTGGTTTATTGCCAAGTAAGTTTACACATACAAGGAATTAGCCTTAGTGTATGGTGCATACATAAACACAGTTTAAGATAAATTGTAAGTGTATTTTAACATTATATCAACATGAAATATAGATATACTAAAAACTACATACAATAAAATATGACAAAATACTCTGATTTAATAAAATAAAAATATATGCAGTATCTGTATGAGAGGTGGAAAGCTGTGCAGATATTACAAGAGGTAGATTTGTATATAAGTGTGCTAAATATTCAAAGGGTTGTGCAGGACTGACAGTAATTCAATGAAATAAATAAAAACAAGATATTGTTCGCATAGCCTGCTAATAATGACATTGTGAGGAAAAAATGCAAAGCGAACTTAAATGAACCAATTAATACATTTGCTGGGAATTTTGAGAGGCAAGCCATTTAAAATCAGTTGGAGCGTCACAAAGGTTCTTAGGGTGGGAATTCGGATTGCCCTAAAGCAAATGCATCAATCTGCTGCACTTTGAGAGAACAAATAGAGGAGCTTAAATCTATGTTTATATTTCAAGCATTTATTAACACTGTAATCTGCAACATTTTGGTAGATTAGATATGCAAATATTACCCACTCCACCCACCCTGGCTGCAGGCTGATAACAGACAGTTGGGATCGCGGCGAAATTCTCTCTGCAGACCCATTCTCACAGCGTTTATCAACCTTTTTCTTACTCAATATCAAGCCACACTTATTGTTTTTACTTCGGCTGTGAGTTTGTGTGTGCTCAGGATGAGTTTGGCTGTGTTTCGCTGTGTATCCTAAACAAGGAAACAATACCTCCACGGAGCTCAGCGCGATTCACAACGTCCCGACCAATCAGAGCACACTGTGCTCACAGGGAGGGTGGGGGCTGGAGCTTTGGGAGCTACAACGAGCCGTTAAAGGCAGAGAGTGAAATTCAGTGAATACACGTAGTTTACAGAGATGCTGTATGAGAAACCAATGTGAGTTTGGAAAAATGCACAGTATAAATCTATTCTAGTAGACCTCAACAATGGAATTATGATCAGTGGAAATGGCCATGACACCTCTCCTTTAACATTTCATTTATTTTCTTGTGTTGATCTCTTATTGCATCACGTTTCCTTGTATTCTGCATTGAGTTTATTTTGCAGAGAAACTTGTTTTTAACTGCGTATAACAATCAACGCTTTAACATGATATGAGTGGTGATGACACTGTTAAAAATGAAATCACAGACACAATGCATGGGGGAAAAAAGGACGGGGCCGTGTTTAAAAACCGATCGGGTGGGTTTACATCTCCGAAGACCAACTGTCTTGGTCATTCGTGGGAAATACTTTTTTAGACCGCATGTCCCACACCTACTACATGGACCCTGTTGATCTGCACTGTAGGAACACACACTTCTTACTTGTGTCGTTGCTACACGCTAATAACTTGCTGTGTTTCTCCTCATGTGCCCCCCACCGTCCTACAGTACTGCAAGTGTCTGGCACTAGGGCAGCCGTTCAGCTTCGGCCAGCTGGATATGCCCAGGCTGAGGAGGCAAATGTACAAAGAACTCTGTCACTGCAAGCTCACCCTGTGACCCGCCGCCCGCCCGCCATCTCCACCTGCTCCTTTAACAAGATGGAGGGACAGTGATACGACAAGACCGAGGGCAAGGGGAGCAAACGATTGACTGGGAAAGAGAACAAAAACTATTTTTCTCAACATCCAGAGAAATGACTTCTTTCTTCTGTTGTAGGTGATGTCATTGTTTCACTTTTTGTCTCTCTTTGCTTCCCTCTCTCCCCACCCTTTGATAAATGTTTTAATTTCCATGTCATGGTTATTCCTTTGTGGTTGACAGAGGCCAAGACTAGCTTCCGTTTTGGGAATGTGCTAATCTTCCATCCCATTGTAGACCACCGTTGTTCTATCAAGAAGATTTCAATAGCGTACAGTCCAGATATAAACGGTTGAAGTCCAACCTGACTACTACTTTCACTTTTGGGTGGAGGGCAGAACGAATTGAACCAGTCTGTGTAAGCTTGTGGTTAATTAGTACTTGTGGATGTACATGCCTTCCATCCATCCAGTCCATACAGTATGTTGTGTTCAAATCATTGACACCCAACATGAAACACACTCTCTACAGCCAATGGTATGTTGACAATTCTATCCATCTAGTCAGCACATAGCGTTTGTAATGCAGCGTAACATTTCCGATGTTTAGTTGAATTCAAGAGACAATGGAACTTGCTAACTGATGCTGCCATATTGATGTCTGAAAACAGCATATGAAGAGCTACTCTAGTGCATTTTTTCTTTAAGGAAATCAGAATTGACATCCATGGAACAGCCCACATTTCAACCCATGTGCTGGAAAATTGCCCTGCCATCACTCAACCCTAAATAAAACATCTTTAATGTGGGAGACTGGATCCGCATCGTTGCCCATACAAGCCAGAATGACATATTGGCCCTGAGAAAGGGGCATCTTTACATTGCATTTATCTTTTTCTGTGTTTTATCTGTCAGTAAATGTGTTGATATGCTTATTGCTTTAAACAAATGGTGTTAAAAAGGAGGACTACTAATAGGTTATTTTCCAAGTAAATACAAAACTGATCCTCTGGTTAGTATTTCTTTGAAAGTTTGACAGCCATTTTGGTGAGGACCACGACAGCGACACAACAGATTCAGTATGTTCACAATGGAGTTACAGCACCCTCCTCTTTTTTTTTTTATAACTAAAGAAACATTTTGTTGATAGCGGTGTGTCTGTTTTTCTTTTTCTTTTGTTTTTCCAAACAGGAGATGATGCAACAGAGTTGAACGTTTTATATATCTTCTACAATGCATTATTGTTGCTAAAAATAAAAATATGCGGCAAAATTGGACTGTGCATTTTATTAATGCTAATAAATAGGCGTCATAATCAAAATCCAGTAGTATTGCAGTATGTTATAACATACAAGGAATTTCTTTATGGGCCAAAAACATAAACAAAAACAAATGGTCGTATCAAATGAAGTCTATTACTCAAATTCTGTTCTTAAGATCACACTTATCATTCAGTTCTCTGAACATGTAATCTTTATTATAACAAGCTACAATGAGCAAAGACATTATTTACATTTGTTTTTTATTTTGCCTATAATGTTGCTATGGACCCTTATATAAACAGTCCATGCTAAGGACAGTTTGAACTGAGTATTCCTGAAAGCCTGGTTCTTGTCATATTCACAATACATGCCAAACATGAATTTGCATTCATTATGCTATAAATTACAACTATAAACAACTATCTAGGGACATATTCTATAAAATACTTATTTCAGACAGTATGAGTCATACGTCATAAGTCAAGCTTTTTTCCATGTGTTAAATATGCTACACATGAGTACACTGTGACTCATCCAGACAGTTTCACACTTTGCATCATATCTCAGTGGTCATAAGGTTTGTCACTTATTTGTAAGGAAATATGGTTCAGATGAAAACAAAAAATAATTCTACCCTAGGTACGGCCTTTTGTCTGCGTTGACGAATGGCTGGTCTAGGAATGGGGAACCTTAACTTTGTTCTACAGCGTATCGCGGGAGAAGCAGCTTGATTTGCCCCCTACAGTTTTTCGTAGCATATAAACACCGCCCCTCTGGCCTGCTAACGCAGAGAAAATCATGCGCCACTAAAGACGTTACGACCCGCCTACCCCTATGTGACGTAAAATTGAACCAATCAAAAGTGTCCGTGGGCGGGCTTATAGCTAAGTGACGGGGATCTGTTGCAATGAGAAGGCCCCTTTGTGTGTTGTCAACGTATATAACACATCTCTGCCGCAGTTTCTTTCTTTGGAATAATGTCGGCTGAATATGACAATAGGTAAGGAAACGATTTTATGGTTTTGTGTGCATTTCACGATTTAGAGTACGATTAATCTGTTAACGTAGGTGTGTTAGTCTTTCTTATCGACGACTATGTGGAATGTAGACGTTAAACGAAGCATCTTACGGTTTATTTGCTCGGCAACGGTTAGGCCTAACGATAGCCTGCCTCGGACTAACGTCACAGCTCTTCATATTTAAAAAAACAATACGACGACTTGAGTTAAAACTCACTATTTTACGTTCAATATGTTTATTTTACCCCGTAAATCGTTTGTGGTGGTACTAATAATGGCGTTTGCTGTTGGTCCTGAACGTCGCTGAAGCAAATTAAATGGCAACCGGCGCCTTGCGTAGCACGTGAGTGCGTCTGGTCTAGGCCTCAATTTCTATTCCAGAAGCTTCCGTTTCCACTATCATGATTACTAACACATTTTACATTAGTACGGTGTAATGAACGGCTTGTGTTAACATAGTGAACGTCTCTCGTAGTTGCCGCAGCAAATGTAAAGAGATTTGTTCAGTTCATACGACGGGCGCACATGGCCGCCGCAGCGCTAATCGAGGGGATGCGCACAATGCCGGTAGCGTAGGCCGCTTAATGCCGTTAGCATATGCTAACGAGGTGATATGCGTTAGCTTCGTGAAACAAATGCATTGTTTGTGTGGGCACACGCACATCAGAGGGGTTTCACTGGCTACGAGTTATTAAAAGGCCACATAAAGAGGCGCAGGGCCTGTTGGCAGTGGCTATTGCGGCCCTGGTGCTAGAGGTAGCCAAGCCTTTTATTCTTTCCAATAGCAAATTTGACATTGGAACCATTTAAAAAATAAATAAACAATCGTTAATTGTAGTTCGTTAAAGTCCAAAATATGTCGGTTTTTTAAGCTACAATGCTATTCTACGTGGTTAGGCCGCCATTCCTGTCGACTGGCTTCCGACTTTTTCAGCCCGACAGTAGAAACGACCATCTTGAGTGAATGCAGTAGAAATGGCGGACTGGAGAAAAGGCGTTTGCGTACAAGCACGAGGATTTAGCCGAACATTGTGTTTTAGAGAAATAATCTATCGGCACAGAAAATAAATGTGTCGCAATTAGTCGGTAGAAGTGTGCGTGACTATGGAACACAATCGTCTGATTGACTGGAGAATGTGTATTGTGTAATCTGGTGGCGGAAAAGGGTGGAGACTATAATTGGATTTAAAAGGGAATTTTCTTTTAAAGCCATGTCTTAATCAATACAGTCGCATTTATAACATAATGACTCTACTTTTTCCTTGATTGTTTGAATTGACAACATTTAATAAAAATCATTTATTGTTAAAATGTGTTAACGATTCAAGTTTGCAAGGCTTAACAAACTTTATTGTTTTCTCGTTCACAGAGAGAATGGCCCGGAAGGCATGGAGCCCGATGGGGTCATCGAGGTGAGTGCACTAATAGGCCACTATAAGACTTAAGTAAACTGAAACTACCATCTAGGTGCATGGTACAAACTGATTATACATAATTGTAAGCAAACCCTTTTTCATGATTAATATTGTGTTTGTCTTAACCCTTCCAGAGCAACTGGACCGAGATCACGGACAGTTTCGATGAGATGGCTCTGCGTGAGGCTCTCCTCAGGGGAATCTATGCCTATGGTTTTGAGAAGCCCTCTGCTATCCAGCAGAGAGCCATTATGCCTTGTATCAAGGGTGAGTAAAGCTTTTTCTTTCCTTGGTCAACATTTTCAATGTCTCTTTCTTTTATAAACATTAGGCCTGTGTACTCTGACTTTCCAGTCTAGACAAAATATTCCAGCTTTGTAGGGGTGTGTTTTTGTCGCCGGCTGTCAGTAATGCTAGACAGCCGTAGCGGATATTGTTCCAACATCTCATTCAAAAAAGGGAAATTCTTCACTTTTGCCAAAGTCTGTATAACTTTTTATTTGCATCCATTAGTTTCTAACTAAAGGGTTTGTCTAAGTTAGAGTCATTTTAAAAGTAGTTTTTCTGTGTACACAACAGTGGTTTGATATCTTTATGTTTTTGTTTTAAGGTTACGATGTGATCGCTCAGGCCCAATCTGGCACTGGGAAGACTGCCACCTTTGCCATCTCCATCCTCCAGCAGATTGATGTGGAGCTGAAAGGCACTCAGGCTCTGGTCCTGGCTCCCACCAGGGAGCTGGCTCAGCAGGTAAGCTTGCACACAGTTACATTTAGCTAAAAAAGAGATGTGCAATGAAGTTTTAATTTTAAAGACTTAATTATTTTGGGAGCTGGTTTCATAGATGAATGAAACGGATCAAATACAAAGACTAATTAATGCCGTTTGTGTTCAAGAGTTACTGGCTGCTTAACACCTACAAACACTCAGAAGACTTGCTGTATAATGATGATAACCATGCGTGTCAGCTGACTCTGTTTCCTCATGCTGTATTGTAACTCAGGTTGGCGTTTTGTTAGCCTGGGTGCTCAATGCAGCAGGGATCCAGAGACATGATCTTACTTCACTTCTGAATACAGCAGCCATCACGCTCAAGAGTCATCAGCTAGTGTAATCAAATAGATCTGCATGACTAAACTGCCATGAGGGTCCTAAAAGAAGGAACTAATAGCACTTGTACCTGAATTCACAGAAGCTATGTGTTTTTGGTTTAAAATGTACTTCATGGGGACCTTCTCAAAACATTGCACAATAATGTATACAGGATAAATGGTCGTTGTACATAGCCTTACCTGGAAAATAATCTGGGTTTTGGTCTTCAACCTAAATATTTTTGAATGTACTTCCGTGGCAAATATAAAACTAGTTTTACCTCCATCCAGCATACTGCCTAGGACACCATTGTTGACATTTATTTACATTTACTATTCATTTTATGGCCATTAAAATACTTTATTTCCCCTTATTTAGATCCAGAAGGTGGTTCTGGCTTTGGGCGACTACATGGGAGCCAGTTGCTACGCTTGTATCGGAGGGACCAACATTCGCAATGAAGTGCAGAAACTGCAAGCTGAAGCCCCTCACATTGTGGTGGGAACCCCCGGCCGCGTCTTCGACATGTTGAGTCGCAAAAACCTCTGTAAGTCATACAGGAAACAATTGTGTTAAGGTGCTGATCTGTCTTTATTTTACTGAAATGTTAGTATGTTGACACCTGTCCTTAGACAGTCAACTGTAGTCGCATGCTGCATATGCTTAAATTAATTAAAAGGTGGAAGATCAATTGGTTTTATCAGAATTCCTGCTGTATAATGATGAAACCCATGCGTGTCAGCTGACTCTGTTTCCTCCTGCTGTGCTGTGGCTCAGGTTGGCGTTTTGCTGGCCTAAGCCCTCGGCACAGCAGAGATTCAGAGACGTGATCATACTTCACTTCTGAATACAGCTCCTGTTTTTGCCTGCGACTAATCAAACCCATCCTGCATGTTTTCTTGCATCAGACCTGAAACATTCAAATAAGACCACATGCAACCTGTTCATTCTGGTTTATTTATTTAATTTGCATTTCCTTGCAGCTGCCAAGTACATCAAAATGTTTGTTCTGGATGAGGCCGACGAGATGCTTAGTAGAGGGTTCAAGGACCAGATCTATGAGATTTTCCAGAAACTGGCAAGCAGCACACAGGTGAGAGCTTTGAATTTTTTCTGTAATTTACCAGAGACAGTGTCAGGTTTGCGTTAAAGCAGAGTTCCGTGTTGTCCAGGGTTCCCTCTCCTCCCATCTGCAGTGATGGAGTGGGACTGAATGTTCCTTGGTAGAGAAGCTTTCTGCCCTCCACTGTAGCTGGGCTCAAGTCCTTGACTCACAACTAATTGGCGGAATACATCCCTTTGTCTTTCAATGTTTAGATTGGCTATATTGATCAGGTTTTTGTTTTCATTACGGTTTTAACCTGTTTCTCTCGTCCGTTTTCAGGTTGTCCTACTGTCGGCCACCATGCCAGCTGATGTCTTGGAGGTCACAAAGAAGTTCATGCGTGAACCCATCAGAATCCTGGTGAAGAAGGAAGAGCTGACCCTTGAGGGTATCCGTCAGTTCTACATCAATGTGGAGAAAGAGGTGAAGAAACGTTTCATTTTATTTCTTTTCGTCAGCATTCTAAGAAAATGAGGGAGAAATGTTAAGAATCTATATATATTTTTTAGACTAATGTTTGACCCCTAAATGTCACTGAAAGTAAAGTGTGGAGGTTATCAATGGACTTCCCTGTTAAGTTAATTTCAACTAGTCGGTCTATTCATATTGCTCTCGCACACTAGAATGTCTGAACTCAAAAACGTAACACATGATGGCACCTACAAACACTCAGAAGACCTGCTGTATAATGATGATAACCATGCGTGTCAGCTGACTCTGTTTCCTCATGCTGTATTGTAACTCAGGTTGGCGTTTTGTCGGCCTGAGTGCTCAATGCAGCAGGGATCCAGAGACATGATCTTACTTCACTTCTGAATACAGCAGCCATCACGCTCAAAAGAGTCGTCAGCTAGTGTAAACATATGTACAAGCATAGATCACGCATGACTAAACTGCCATGAGGGTCCTAAAATAAAATGATTTTTCAGTTTGGCTGTGTCTGACCTTGCGGTTGTTTCTCAGGAATGGAAGCTGGACACGCTGTGTGACCTGTACGAAACCCTGACCATCACACAAGCGGTCATCTTCATCAACACAAGGAGGAAAGTGGACTGGCTGACTGAGAAGATGCACGCCAGAGACTTCACTGTGTCTGCTCTGGTAAGATCATCCACTTTTCCACATCAAAACATCCGGATATACGGGTGTGCTGTCCAGGGTTCCCTCTCCTCCCATCTGCAGTGATGGAGTGGGACTGAATGTTCCTTGGTAGAGAAGCTTTCTGCCCTCCACTGTAGCTGGGCTCTAGTCCTTGACTCACAACTAATTGGCGGAATACACTCCTTACTTGTCATTCAATGTTTAGATTGTATATCTAATCATTTGGACTACTTGCATTCTTACAAGTTATTTGTCCTGTGAAAAAAAGTGAATTGTGCTCCCGATTGGAATCTTCATGCCATGTTGCTGGTTCATGTCTTTTCATTATCTCTGTCTTACTGATGTCCCCTGATTTCTTTCAGCACGGTGACATGGATCAGAAAGAGAGAGACTTGATTATGAGGGAGTTCCGCTCTGGCTCCAGTCGAGTCCTGATCACCACTGACCTGCTGGTATGTACATTAAATGCACAGACCTTTTCTCTTTACAAATTCAGGTTTGCTTTAAAGCAGAGTTCTGTGCTGTCCAGGGTTCCCTCTCCTCCCATCTGCAGTGATGGAGTGGGACTGAATGTTCCTTGGTAGAGAAGCTTTCTGCCCTCCACTGTAGCTGGGCTCTAGTCCTTGACTCACAACTAATTGGCGGAATACACTACCTACTTGTCTTTCTAATCATTTTGTGCACTTCATTTTGATTGAACACATGTGTTTACCTGGCAGTAGTTCAGTTAAAGCAATACTTTTTTAACCTCTACCAAAAGATGTGATTTTTATACAGTGTAAAGTTGGCCCTTGACCGCAGTCATGTCTACTCTTGTCTATAGCTTGTAATTAATGTTCCCTATGTTTCTCCTCAGGCCAGAGGTATTGATGTTCAGCAGGTGTCCCTAGTCATCAACTACGACCTGCCGACCAACAGGGAGAACTACATCCACAGGTGAGAAGGAACAAGCAGTGCACATTAAATAACACCATAACATTGACATGGGTCTTTCAAATGCACTTTTTTTACTGTTTAGATCAGCCTCATGCTCTTGTATTGTTTCAGTTAAACTGATCTTTTTATTATTTTCTATTCAGGATTGGTCGCGGTGGTCGTTTTGGCAGAAAGGGTGTAGCCATCAACATGGTGACTGAGGACGACAAGCGAACCCTGAGGGACATTGAGACATTCTACAACACCACCGTCGAGGAGATGCCCATGAATGTGGCCGACCTTATCTAGACGACTCCACGCGCCCTGCCACCCCCTCTCCACTTATTTTAGCAGTCAAACCTTGTTTCTTATACGATCTGAATTCTGAGAACTTCCTTTTGCTAAATTCCACAATGACTTTACCCTCTACATTCTAAGGAAAGGAAGAATGTGGCCATTATTCCTTCCTAACCGTTGAAAAAGTTATCGGTCGTTTTGGAAGGATGAATTACTGACCTGCCTCATCTGCTTGCCATAGTCCATTACCTGATATTGGCACCTAAATTCTTTTCTGCAGCTAGTCCCGCGTATAAACCTTAAAGCATTGAATAAAATATATTTTTCCAAACTGAGGACTTAAAACATCATCCAAATCAGTTTGTAACCGGGTCCCAGACATGCAAAAACATAACCGCGTTTCCAAAAGCACATTAAAACTCCTAACCAAGTTGATGATCAAAAGTATTTTGGCTCTTGCTGTTAGAAAAATCTTAACATTAATAAAAACCCGGCTCAATTGATAAAATTCTGACAGTCATCAACACTTTTGGTAAATATGGCTGTGATTTGCACCGTCACCAGGTCTGCACTGCCTGGTGACGTTAGGTTAGGCTGCAGTTTAGTTTTGGACTTAACACAAAAATGATCTTAATGGAATGGGAAGTGCTGCATTTGACCAGATCAGTATTTAAACAACCTTCGGTGTACTGAAAAGCGCCTTTTACTCGCATCCATGATCATGTTAAGAAAAGGTTTTGGGGCTAGAGTACACGGGGCATATTCAATAAAAAGACCTATATAGTAAAATCCAACATGATTGAGTGGTTTACCGTTTCGATCCTTTACTGCTGTTTCACATATATACTTTAATTGCTATTGTACAAACTGCTTGACTTGTAGTCATTTGTGCAAGTAGCATTCAGTTGAAGACTGGTGGCATCAGACGTTTGGAGGCAAAAACAACGGTGAGTGCTGTGGGGACTTTGCCTCTCGACCCTGACAAGCGCGTTCGATATTCATCTTTGAGTTATTGTTCATTTAGATTTTATTTTTTGACACTTGATTTTATTTTTTGTCTTTTTCTGATATGGTGGCGGAGTGTTTTTGTAACCTCCCTCGCCAAAATGTTTGGGGAGGGGTGCAGTCTGAGCTGATATGAAAGGACCAAACTACAGATGAAGTATATAGAGTCCCTCCCTCTTTAAGCGCTCATTAAAATGCCTGTCATCATGGGGTTTGGTGTGTAGGAGAACCGTCATGTTTTGAGGTGTGTAGTCAGTGCTATTTTTTAAAATGAATTTACGGAATTGTTAACCTTTTGAGACCGAACCGGTATCAAGTTTTCTACATTGGATTCTGTATAGTATTTATTTTAATGGTCTTTAAAAAAATAAAGGTTTCTCCTCTTTATCAGTGTAAACTGGCCTCTGCATTGTTGAATAGCATGAAAGCTGATATGGCCAAACCCTTTGTGGAAAGGCTAGTATTTAATGAATATACACTAAGATGACAGCCGAAGCACTGGTTTTAGAGCCCCGCCCACCTGTGCTGCGAAGCTGTCGCTGATTGGCTGCTGAGAGCTCCGGTTTGGTCCCAACTTCCGGCGCTAACAAACAGTAACCCACTGAGGTTTTAGTTTGATATGCTTTTTTTCTGCACAGTTAATATGCCAAATGTTGGTCTCAGGCACCGCGGAAATATTATTTATATCGTAAACTTTATTGCTCTACCATTATAAGCTGCATCGAACCAGTGGTTGCAGTAGTTTTCATCCTGGTATTTAAAACATTTTAGCATGTCAATACTGGTTGTCTTTCCGCAATAAACATTTAATTGTATATCAGTGTCTTATCCTTTTAGTCACGTGTATAAATAAAGTAGAACATTCAAACATCCCCTGTAACCTCACTGGGATCTGTACAGCTGTTCGACTCTGACGTCACAACGACCTTCTAAAGTTTTTATACGGTATACAAACTCAATCGATTTTATGCTCGATTGAACATTGATAACAGCGAATATATCTGTTAAGTCCTATTTATAAAAAAATATATATATGTCCCAATAACTTATTAAACTGATAGAAAGTTTTCCATAACGGGGAAATTAAACAAATATAGCCCACGAGAAAAATATGTTAATGCCATAAAACTGGAGCCGTCATTTCGAGCCTTAATGAAGAGAATACTTTAGTTTAAGAGGCGTGACGCATCCTTTTACTGATAACCGTGACGCCATTGTGCATAAAACCATGGAATACTTTCCCAATATTGAAGCGTTAAAGGTTAAACCATAAGTACCAATGCGCTACATTACATGAGAATGGCTGCATGTACGTTTTAAGATTTTCCTACAAGTGGCTATAACGGTATTTAAAACCGATAGTATTATAAAGAAAATGTTATCCTAGTCCTAAAAGCTGGACGAGAAAATAAACATGTACTCTGGGTCTCGGGTGTAATAAACATTCCCGCCACTAGAGGGAGACATTGCCCATCACTGCGGTACACTCGGGTTCACACGTGATGCACGTCCTGTGCGGAGAGCTCTTAGGCATAGATGCTGTGTGTGTCAGTGTTGAGGATCACACATCATGTAACATAGATATTATCCAACAAAAATATATCATGTGATTTATAGTATATTTACAAGGTATATTGGCTCAGGTGTCCATCTGTCACTGGTTAATACATTTGTATTAGACCCAGGAAAAAGTGCTTGCATGATCAAAGTTATTGTACATTATCTGATATATCATATATAGGAATCTGCGATTTTATAACATATGCAATCTTCGCTTATGTGTGTGTATGCTCTGTGTAACTCATCACTTTTACATAACTAAGACTACAGAAGTGTAAAACATTACTATTTATAATCGTTCTAGTTCTAGGGACAAACATAATGGGGTATCTATATTTAAGGGGTCCTTTTTTGAATGAACATTTAAGAGGGCCACCTGTTCAATTTCCCAAATGACAGGATAAATATCAATAGAACAGCGCTTGCATCTCCCTCATTACCACCACTGCAGTGCCCTTGAGCAATGGTTAATGTGCCGCAGTGGAGCTGCACAGTACACAGACTGTAGTTGTGCTGGGGCCCTCCAGGGTGTGAATGTGAGGGCCACCCACTCTGTCAAAGGCCTGACTGCTTTATGTCAGTCCCAGATGGACTCAGAATTCATGAATTTGTTTAAGTGGTTCAATGATTTATCTGTAGCCTTAGGCTGAGCGGTAGTTACAGTACAGCGGGGGGGTATTAGAGAGATGAATGCTGGAGAGAACTTGTCTAAAATATATGTACATGTGTGTTAAGCCCAGGATCTCAGGAATGACATCCATATCAGACAATTTCCCAGGTCAAAATCTACATACTGTACTGTCCTTCCTTTATTATAGTACATATAGTTGTCATGTTGCTGTTGCCTCACAGCAGGAAGTACTTCTTTGACTGAGTGGGTGTTGTCACTTTCACTCTGTATTTCCTTTGCAGTTCAATTGTTACAAATAATAGGATTTGTGTGAAGGTGATCAGAAAAATAAAAGCAATTAGTTTCACACCTGAATTGTGTTCTCAAAGTATTTGATGAGTAAAAATGCACTAATTTCCCCCCTCAAAGATATTTTATCTGGCCAGGCTGTGGCAGAAAACTCCAAACACACAGCTCTGCCATGAATCGAGCAAGTCAGTAAGATGTTATATTAATAGAGAATAAACATCATTTCTGTCTTTTGCAATTTTCATGTATTGTGTTTTTATTTTAAAGAGAACTGAACACCTGCAGCAGGTTCAACAAAGCATATTTTCAAACAAGACTATGTGAGTCTGGTAAAGTTTACAAATCATTTAACTTGGACCCTACTTTTCATGTTTTTGTGTCTAACTGACTTATGGTGAAGTTTTTCCAGTATTGAGTTCTGTAATATGTTATATATCTGGGCAACAGCACAGCATTAATGCACATAAAATAAAAGTGATTACATTTATTACAGTGCCGTCACTTAACTGGACCACTTTAAAAAAAATGTTAGCCTTTTAAACCCTCAAACATTTCAAAAATAAAGCCCATGTTGAAAAATACTGAAGTCACCAACTCAGTGTCATCTTTACACAGCTTGAAAGCACAACTCTATAGGATTTAGCACAACAGGACACAAGACACACACATTTGTCTTTTAATTGTCTTTAATTATATGTGACGCATTCCCTAGTCCAGAACGCTAACTGTCACAACGTGTCTAACCCCAACCTAAACATAAGTCTAACCTTAACCCTAAAACCAATGACTAACCTTTAAACAGTTCTGAAGTAGTGAGGACAGGCTTAATGTCACACACACACACACACACACACACACACACACACACACACACACACACACACACACCAACCAACCACAGAGATGCACATACAAACATCCAGTCCTCTGTATGTATGTATGCAGCATTGTCATGCACAGTGGTGAATATGCGTCCTGCATCAGCACGAATAACACTAATAAAAACTGCTCTCTCTCCAGCTGTCATTAACTTGTAGCTCCACACACACACACACACACACACACACACACACACACACACACACACACACACACACACACACACACACCCTAAGTCCCAGGCAGGTTAACCCCTCCTAACCTCCCCGGTGTCCCAATATGACGTCCATGCAGCCTCAAAACATGTTACGTCTCTGCTTTTTTTATTATTTTTTGTCCCACACTCAGCCTAGGTGGCCCTTCTTCCAAAGGCACTTTGGCGAAGACACCCCCGGTGCCCATCCCCCAACTGCCCAACACACACACACACACACACACACACACACACACACACACACACACACACACACACACACACACACGCACACACACACACGCACACATGCACACAAACACACACTCCTGTTACCCACTCCACCCCCTGTTGGGTGCTGGATTGTGGGGTTGAGAGATGGTGGGGGGGAGGATTATGCGAGTGTGAGGCTCGTAAAGGGCCTGCCATGGTCTTTCTGTTGTGTGACGGATGGCTGGGAGGCTGAACAGGCCTGCTTTGCATGAGAAGAGAAGCCAGCAGAGGGGAGAATAGAGGTCTATTCAATGAGGCCTGTCACCCAAAACCACCCTCCTGCACTGAACCCTCACACCCCACCCCTTCATCATCCATCCCTTCATCCTTTCGTCCCTCCTCCTCCTCTCTTGTTCTCCCTTCGCCATCTTGGTCTCCCTTTTCTTCCTTCATTTTGTGGCTTTCATTTGCCCGTCTTCACTGCTTCTTTCTCACCCTATAATCGACACACCCCCACCCCCACTCTGCTGCCCTTCTTACTTCTTGATTTCATCCCACTTAATTTCTGCTCATTCAGATTTTCCCTCCTTTCCATCAAGCTGTTTTTACCTCACTGAGTTCCATAACATTTGGATCCTCTCATTACTTTGTGGGTATTGTGAATGAGAGGCTTTAATGGAAATGTCATGGTCAAAGCTCTTTAACGCTAAAAGAAGTCATGTGACTCGGTGCTCTGACATGCTTAGTGAGTCCACATTTAAGTCAGCAGGAGATATTATGGCATAATTAGGTTAAAGCAGCATTCAATGATTTTTAGCCACTAGAGAGCAGAAAAAACTACAAAACAACACAGACGGATAAAAAGCCATGAGCCTGTCACGCTTTGTAAAGCTGATATGACTAATGTATTAAATTATACACATCAACCTTAACCTGCCATTTTCTCCTACCATGGATAGGGCATTAGCTAATTCTTGAAATGCGTCTGAGCATCGGCATGCTAGAACCTGGTCAGAAAATCTAACATAGTGTGGTAAACTACATTTTCAGGGTTGACAATAGTGTTTTTTTTAAATCTTGTTACATACCAGAATGGCAAATCTAGGGACAGAACCTAACACGTGACTTCCGAAATATATTGTGGTTGACCGTCGTCGTTAGTTTGCTGCATTTCTGTACGTTTTGCGCCAAAAAACAGGAAAAGTGGGCAAAGTTGTGGCTGGGAATACAGACTTAGCAAGGCTTATACACATCGTTTTTATTGATAGTTTGAAACAGGGCTAGTACGAGCTATAGCTACAAGCTAACATGCTGTTGACGCTTCCGAGTTGTTCTCATTAGCAGTTGCGGGTTTCTGTTTAATATTCCATTGAGTTGTTAATATATTATATAGATATAATCACATTTGGGGAGATATTACAGGATTATTTTGGCAGTCAATGGGTTCAGAACAGCCTGGAACCTACCCCAAATCTGTCCAATGGTCTATTGCTATGGGGCCAGCATTAATGGTTTAATAGGCTAGTTTGCTACGGGTTCTTTCACAGCTGTCATCACAGAACCTCACATGATCAAACGTGACTTCTGAAAAACTTTGTGGCAGACCGTCGTCGTTAGCTTGCTGCTTTTTTTTGTTTGCCACGTTCTGTGCCAAAAAAGAGAACAAAAACTAAGATGGGGAAAGTCGTGGCTAGGAAGACAGAATAAGTAAGGCTTATACAAGTTTCAGTGCCAGATAGAAATTTGAATTTATTTTATTGTTAGTTTAAAACAGGGATAGTGCGAGCTCTAGCTACAAGCTAACATGCTGTTGACGCTTCCGAGTTAGCATGTCCTCATTGGCAGTTGTGGGTATCTGAAAAATACTGCATTGCTTTTCCTTTCACACTTTCATTTGTAAATATATTTTAATCACATTTGGGGAGACATATCAGGATTATTTTGGCAGTTAATGGGTTCAGGGAATGCAACTGCAACCCCAAATCTGTCCAATTGTCTATTGGTATGGTGCCAGCTTTAGCGGTTTAATATGTTTGCCACGGGCTCTTTCACAGCTGTGCTCACTGAGCTAAAGGAAGGCAGCTCCAATCCCTGCATTAGTGAATGAACACCAGAAGAAAACAGCGAGCTTAAGAATGGAACTTTTTGAATGATATCCTCAGTGTGGTGGTGATGTGGATGAAGAGAGACAGTGCTGAAAACTGTCTTCATTTCAGCTCTTTAAACTTTGACAAGCAAACAGATACACATTTTTTTTAAGTCACCTCCAAAGGGATGAACTGACCGCCATGTTGTGTCTGATGGGACACACAAGTGTAAAGGAAGTGCATGAGGGGACAGAGGGAGCTGAACATCTCAGAAGTTGACAGATAGATGAAGTAAAGCTGAGCGTGTGAGTCTTGGCGAGTTGTTTTTGAAAAGGGAAAGCCAGGGGAGGAGGAGGGGAAGGAGGGGGGGGAGGAGGAGGAGGAGGAGGAGGGCAAGGTTTTGAAGGGATTCCACACAAGGTTGTCATGGAGATGGAAACGGGAGACTGGAACCTCACAATTCCCAATTAGTCACATACACACAGTCACAAACACACACCTGCAGCACACACACACACATCTGCGTAAAGCACTCTCCAACTAACTTTTAAAACTCACTCTTACACACACTTATGGTGGGATGTTGCCGACACACACCTTCACAAAAAATCAATTAAAAACACAAAAGTGAATGCATTTGTCAGCCAAGTGCTGGAAAGTCTCACCTGTCCTCATGGGAGTGTGTGTGGCAGTGATTCTCACCTGTACACTGCCTGGCAGGGTTTTAGTCACTATATACTTACTTTTTGGAATGTTGTATCCAACAGGTGTTTGATCTAGGGTGGTCTGTAATGGGGTTTTACTGAAGCCATGTAGCAGAAACATTTAACGGCCAAATAACTTGTTGGATAGCTGCTTGTGCTTCTCTGGTGCAGTTAGATGTTTAAAAGTGATGACATCAAGAAAAGACGATTCCTCTGCTTTAATGTCAGATCATAAAATGTATACAGGAAGTGGACGTAACCACTTAAACTTCACTCACTGGTTTACGGTGTTTTGTTCTGAAGTCTCAAACTTGGCATTTTTGCCATCTCCATCGTTGTTTTTTGGAACCAGAAACAACATAAGAGGATGGAGCTAAGAATCACTGAACACTGAACAACACTTTCTAGGCAGCCATGAATTGATCATGAAAAAAAGGGTTAAAACACCCAATGTCAATCACAAAATAGACACATCCTACATCATACTCTGCTTCATTGTCTAATTTACTCTGAATTGGATCATCATTTACTCAATGAACACCACCCTGTATTGCAGAAGACCAATTGAGATCATTAACTCATCAGAAGATACTAAAGGAGAGTATAAATCAAATCAGAAGAAGGGTCACTTTTTCATAGACTTTTATAGAATCAGACCTCTTTTTGTAACCAGTGAAATTGACCATTGCTGGCCCTCAGAATTCATTGTTTTAAGGCACTTCCGCTTCATTTCTTTAATCTTACACACAATGTGACCGTCTTTTGCCCCAAATAACATCGACTCAATATAGATGTATTTCATCAAACTTAACACAGCTCCCTTTGGATATACCAAAGGCATTATACAACTTTGTTTCACATATGAAGTAGTACTTCCCAAGACAATTGATGGAGTTGCCCTTTAGGGAAGCTGGAGAAAGAGTCATTCTTCTGCATTTCATGAAACAAAGCTGTTTCCACTGCAAACATGCTGCTCACCAGTTTCCTCTCTCGGCAGTAGCCCTTTATTCAGTTATGAGAGAAGTTTAAACTGGAGTTATCTGAATGTACTTCCACTTATTTTAAATATGCATATCCCTCTAAAAACCATAACAAAGCGAACTGAAAGAGTTACAGTTGGGAATACAATGAAAGCAGGACTATCTATCTAGTGTTGTGGAGGTGCTAACACTGTATTTTGTTCAATATCAATGTAAAATGTCTTTTTTTTTACAGTTTAAATTTCGCTGTCAACACAATTGAAAGCTCAAAACAAGCAAGTAAGTGGATCTTTGAGATGAGATTATTTGGGTGAATAGATATGTTGATGTGTAATCACATGATCCCAGCTGATCTGGTGATGTCACCAACAATGCTGTTGTCCCCAAACTAATTAGCTGCATGGAGAGTTAGGACTCCTGCGTTAAATCCATCCATTTATAGTGACAGTGCTTTCACTGAGCAGATCCATGCAAAAACACAGATGCAATGAGAAAAGATTATAACAAATAATTTGGGCACAGTGTGGGAAGAATGGGGAAGTAAACGGGGGCCATGGCTCATTTTGGCCATGTACAGAGGTGGGAAGTAACTAAGTAGATTTCCTCAAGAACTGTACTTAAGTACAATTTTGAGATACTTGTACTTTACTTGCACATTTCCATTTTATGCTACTTTGTACTTCCATTCCACTACAATTCATAGGTAAAACATGTTATTTTACTACATTCATTTATTTTGTACCTTGATACTTTACAGATGTGGATGAAGGATGTGAAATCTAATCAAGTGTTAAATCAGACTTTAGTTCCACCTGGAGTAAATTCACAAGCTACCCTGCAGTATACAAAGTCATTCAAACTAGCTGCACCTTTACCAGCTTTGAGAACACTTTCATGATCAATCATTATAAAACATATCATATGTATTATTCTGAAAAGGACCAATCTGCACAATGACTACTTTTACTGTTGGTACTTGAAGTATATTTTGATGATAATACTTTTGTACTTTTACTTGAGTAATATTTTTGCAGGACTTTTACTTAAAACCGAGTATTCATACACTGTGGTACTTCTACTTTTACTAAAGTACAAGATCTGAGTACTTCTCCCACCTCTGGCCATGCATTATACCACAGAAGTGTCAAAAAGTGAACAAAAAGCTTCTATATGTCACTTTATTTGCCAGGCTAAATGAAAGGATTTATCTACTTCCTCAGTGAAGCCAACTCTGGATGAAGTTGAGTAGAATCGGAGACAGCGCGGTCCTTGTAGTTTCCGAAAACACTGCTGCTAACAAAGACTCCCGAGGACAGCAAAAGAAGAGGTCTATTTTGCCAAACCTACAAAGATCTTCCTCATTCTCCCGCAGCTCTAAAGTAATTCTCTGTGCCATTGTAGCTGAATCAATACCCGTGTATAGGGACATGTCTTCAGCACAATCGTCTGAAAAGAGGGTCAGGCTTCTCAAAAGCGTCGCTTTAAAGAAGACACAACAAGCATTTTATTTGCTGTTAGCCTGGACTAATAATAATGTTAAGGTTTTTGATTGAGTCGGACTAGTTTACCCTCTTAATGGCCAAGGGCTGTGTTGTGAAAATTAAGTTAAGACAGATGTAAATCAAAGTTGGGAGTGGAACAAAAGGTACAATTACCATTGGGAACTGAAGATTCAAGCCTATAACCAACAGATTAACAAACTGCCTTGAGTCATTATATCACTAACTTTTGCCTATTTTATTTGCCCTACATTGGTAGTGCAAAGTAGACGAAGACCCAGACCCTTGTGGGGCCCATACGATGCAGATAAAGGTGGTGAAGAGGGGTGCTGTGTCCTAGTAGTTGAACAACTTTGAAGCCTTGTGAAGTCTGGACATGATAATGAAGCTGCCATTTGTAGTCTGCAGTCCCCACTGCACCTGATGGGTACTTAAACAAAGTGGATACAAATACACTGCAGAATGGGAAGAAATGAAGTCCAACAGGGGGCCTGAAGGGACTAAATCATTCATTTAAATGCATGATGCTGCTGCAACACAAACATTTCCCAAATTGGGATCAATAAAGTACTATCTTATTTTATCTTATCTTGTGTTTTTTCCTATGAAGTATTTTTGCTGTTAATTCTAAAAACAGCCCATGAAAACAATGATATTATTTAGCTAGCTAGACATTTGATTTGTACATATGTATATTTGTTGATGTTGTTTTTTGGAAACTGCACTGATTTTGTTAATATAATATGACAAAAATGTCCCAAATTGGGATCAATAAAGTACTATCTTATGTCATATTCAAGATACATCTACTTTTACTTTTTTGTTTTGTCTTATTGTACTTGTTAAAAAAAAGTGTATTTATATGACTAATTGTCTCATGCAGTGCATGAACATTATAAATACATGGGGTGAAAAAAGACAGATTCAGGCAGCTTGTTGTGCCTTTTGGTTTGAGGTTTAAAACATGTTAACCGTGTGTGTAAGTGTGTGTGTTTAATGAACCCTACGCAGTGATTTTTTAACACTCCCTTTGTGGACAACTTTGATTAAACACCCTTCGATTGAAATGTGAATCAATTGATCAGGTGGTTAACAATAATTGAATAATAAGATAGGCCTTGTCTCTCTGGAATGCCCCCCCCCTCCCTCCACCATCGTCATCAACAAGTGTTTTGCGCGTCCTCGAAACCCTTTCAGTTGCAAATTCATGCGCGCACACGCACTGAAGCTCCTCGCGTTCTTATTGGTCCACAGAGAGCTGCTTGCGCACGAGAGCGGGGCAACTTTGGGAGTGAGCAGCTGAAGAGTTCAGTGTGTGAGTTGGCCGTCTGACAACAAGTTGTTTTTCACAGCACTGAGGAGAGGCTTTTAAATCACCTTTGTGTATTTCAGTGACAAAGTAATGACTGCCACAGCCAGACTTATATCATTTAAGTGAACACTGCTCGTCCGTTGCAGTGTTTTGAATCCCGGGAAGCGTCGTGAGTAATTAGTTGATTTGCATCACCCGGTGCTCCCGGTTAAACCAAGCCACAGGTCGCCAGGTGGACGGCGACGAAGGCTTTCAGCGTTTAACTCTCCTGTTACCCGTCTTAACTTAACTTTCCAACATGTACAGCATGATGGAACACGAGCTGAAGCCCACCGGCCAGCCGCCTTCTCACCAGACCTCTCAGGGCATGTCCCCGGTCACTGGCAACATGACTGGGGGCATGGGCATCAATGGCAACTCTCACCCGGGCTCCAAAACTGCGTGTCCCCCTGGAGTCGACCCCATGGATAAAGTGAAGCGGCCCATGAACGCCTTCATGGTCTGGTCCAGAGGACAGAGGCGCAAAATGGCCCAAGAAAACCCCAAAATGCACAACTCCGAGATCAGCAAGCGGCTGGGGGCCGAGTGGAAGCTGCTGACGGACGCCGAGAAGCGGCCTTTCATCGACGAGGCCAAGCGGCTCCGGGCCGTCCACATGAAGGATTACCCCGACTACAAGTACAAGCCACGTCGCAAGACTAAGCCCCTGCTGAAGAAGGACACGCAGGTGGGCAAGTACCCGCTGTCAGCAGGGAACCTGTTGGTGGCGGCGCAGGGCCAAGGTGGCAGTCCCAGGATGGACAGCTACGGCTGGGGCCCCACTGGGGGGTACGCCGGCATGCAGGGCGAGGCTCTCGGCTACACCCAGCAGCTGCACCGGTACGACCTGTCCGCCCTGCAGTACCCACCTGCGATGACGGCAGCACAGTCCTACATGAACGGAGCCAACTCTTACAGGTGAGCGTGTACAATAATAACTTTTGTAACTGGCTTAAACATTTGGAAACTTTGTCGTTCCTCTTGACAGAGAACATATCCTAACTAAAGTGCGGACAACACGTACTGACTTTAATTAAATTGTGATTTTAATCTATTTTATATTTAAATGACATAGGAAATTGTCTGAATTCGAGAAACCTGCTTAATTAAATGAAAGTCACCAAACAAGGTCTCCAACTGCACGGTATAGCCACGTCCACCTGCGTCACAATCTGGCGCGTTTAAATTATTAAAGAGTTAATCAAAAGTACTAATTCTTGAAGTACTGCTTACAAGGCATACATTAAATAATTGTATGTGATACCGACTTCCTAAAAATGCTTTAAAAAGATAGTTAAATCTATTGTAAACGCTTTTAAATGACAATCAGTGGAGAATTCACACAAGCACTACTTCATCTGGGAGCGCATGCGCAGAGACTACAGTCGTTTAATTGATGCTTTCTAGTTTCCTTAAGGTTTTATCTTTTTATAAGTTGGTCCGTGTAATTCACCTCTTTAGTCACTTAGGCTACACTCCATTTAAAAAATATAAATATATTTGTTCTGTTAGTTGTGACTAATTGACAGAAACTTTTGAAGAAACATTAAAACATGTTCATTGATTTCACTTTTTATTTTTTTAACTATCTAAATGTTTTTAATAGATGTGAACTACAGAAAGAATGAAGGGAGCTGCAAATAAACCTCCATTCTACAGAGTGCACCTGATGCGAGACATCACTTTAAAGTGAGACTTTAATCAGGTGGAAATGTTGCGATAAAGTACATTCAGTCCCATTGAGTCACAGGAACAACAGGCTTCAGTCTGGTGCCTACTTGTTATGCGTGTGACGCTTTGCTCTGGGCTGGGTCCTGCCTGGAATGTTGATCAGGATGACTTGACGGTAGGAAGGGCCTCTCTGTGTGTGGTCCCTTACCCACAATCCCCTATTCCTGCTAAACCATTGTCCCAGTTCCACTTCTGGGTCCCTGCCTCCTGCCTCAGGTCTCATGTCCCCCTTCAGTACAAAGACTTTGACAAATGTGAGGATAGATGATGTGGAAATGTACTCTAGTTTTTGATCATTTGGTCACTTTCTGACAGGTGACTCAACTGAAGCGTTAACAGCTTTGTTCTCCAGCAGGTGAATCTGTGAAAGCTGTTTTGATTTGCCTTATCAGTTACTCGTCTGTCAGCAGCTTTTAGTCATACGCCTGACTTGTCGATCCCTGTCCTTTCCTGTAAGGAATCACAAACATTATTTTGAAAGAGTTTTTTAAAGTAAGAAAAATAAGTCTGAAACTCAGAAGTCCTACCTTGTGAGGTCGAGGTAATTATTTAAACTCAGAGCCTAGTATCTTTAAACTATTTCACTATATAAGTTTCTCTTGCGGTAAGCTTATAAAACTAGACCTGACTCAGCTTTATTAGATGGGACATTGTGTAAAACAAGTCACCATTTTGTAGTTTTCTGTTGCTGTCTCTACAGTGATGCTTCAATGCACTTTGCCATGACTTTGGACTTTCTAAACCCTTTTTTCTCCTATTGTATGTCTTGTTATGCTTTTTTTGCAACTTGATTTAGAGTGGAGCTGACCAAAATATCTTGTTTTCTTCTTTCAACACATATGTCAGGTTTCCAGTTAATGAATCAAATTAATATAATTATTCATTGTTAGGTATTTTTCCCTGAGCAATTTAACCCTGATTATGTGACGTCTTGATCCAGAGGCCTCAATGTATAATACTTTTTTGGGGCCCAGACCGTTAAAAGTGCACTGAAGTTGATGTAACTTCCTCAACGTACAAAATAAACTGCTGATTCAATTAGGATCGTTGGTGTGAGAAAAATCTGGTTTCACTTGAAATGCTGTGACATTCAGAATCCATTACCCTACAGAAGATGCAAATTAATGTTTTATTCTATTCACTGCCGAGTGTCTTTTCCCACAGTCCATTAGTTTTAATGTGGCTGATCTTGGAACAGCCCTTGTCTTTGGATTTGAATATCCAGTTTGTTTTAAAAGTTTTCTTTTTCACACATATGAAATGAGTTTGTTACACAGTAAACACACTTTGATGAAAGGGAAGAGTCCTGATGCAGTGCATCCTAAACAAATTAAAACGTGTTACAACAATTTGAATTTTTACATGTCACTGTATGGTCTGATTTCTCTCTTCTATTTATATTTTAAACTCTCTGATGGTGTCTAACATGTGTCTTCTTCTCCCCCCCCCCACAGCCCCATGTCCTACGGCAGCAGTCCCCAGCAGCCCAGTCCCGTCATGTCCATGGTGAAGGCAGAACAGGTGTCCCACTCTCCTCCGACCGGGGTGCCCAACCACCACCGGGGCCCTCTGCAGGGGGACCTCAGGGACATGATCAGCATGTACATCCCCGGGCCGGGGGGGGACGGCAGTGACCCCACTGGAGCACAGAGGGGCTACACCAGCGTCCAGCAGCACTACCTCTCCGGAACCGTCCCACTGACGCACATCTAGGACTGGAAGTGGGGAGTCAAGGGGGGCGCTTGGGGGGGGGGGGGGGGGTTGGGTGAGACTGAGTGGGAGGACCAGGACCAGGAAAGCTCAAGATGCACAGCTGGCGGGACAGGAGATGGAGTCGGGCGTGGAAGACAAAGAGACACGCGGCGTGAAGGGAAACTTTCTCCCTGCACTCGGTAGTCTACCAGATCCAGATGTGCCTGCAGTTCCAGACGTGAAGTGACGACTACGTTTTTATTAATTGAAAAGCTGTTTTTCTACCTCTGTGGTGCCCCACCAGTAAAGATAAACCCCACCACCACACGTACAGAGCCCCCCCCCCTGCCCACCACCCTCCAGCAGAAGGACTGCAGTGAAGACAGGGGCCACGTCTGTTTATTGTGTACATACTTCTGTCCTTTTCTGTCTTTTTATATTTTTTAGAACTTCTCCATAATAAGTCAAAAGACTCCATTTAACCCCTCCCTAAACACTGGCACTCATGACCTCCAATCCCAGGGCCAGTCGGCGGGTTCAGTCTTCCACTGTTGGACCACGGAGCCGCAGCACGGAGACAAACGTCACGGCAACACAATCTCTCAGCTGGTGACAGACCAATCACCTGAGCTGAAGTGCCCGTTGAGTCTTTTTTTGTTGTGATGTGAGCGGGGGTCGGTAGGGAAGTAAATGCACAACTGAAAGCTGTTTTTGAAATGAACACTCTTTGCCCTGGCTTTGGTTTAGTACTCTTGCTTTTTTTGTGTATTTTTTTTAACTGATGAAATCTTGTGGGATGCCTGGGAAAACACCTGTTGGACAATCAGCACTGCATCCACAGGAACCAGAACAGCTTCTGATCTGCGGTGTCTCTTCACAACGCAGAGCCAGGCTGGTTCTCAAGCCTACATTTCAGATCACTGGTTTACACTGGGGAGAGGGGTGATGCTGTTTCTGCTGCCTGTACGACCTTTATTTGCTATAATTTAGTTTTAGATTTGATCTTTTGATGTAAGTGTTCAGATGCGTTGTTTTGGCGCTCGCTCTGTTTTCATTGTCACTTTGCTCTAGGCAAGAGTTTTATTGTTTTTAGGCTTTTCAGTAAGTGGATGAAATTTAATATGAAATGCTACATTTCAGTAGTTTTGTTCCAAATAGCAGATTACGACTCGTCTTCCACAAAGTGACCTGGATTGACAAAAGGCCTTTCAGGCACCTTTTTTGACCTGTCAATTTGTTTGTGTTTTACTACCAGTAAAGAGAATGTATCAAAGCAGGATTCAGATCTCCAGCAAATCTGTTCTAAACTTTTCCAGATAACTTTACCTGTGTGTTATTCCATCATTCTTTAAAATAAGTGCTTTTAATCCTGGTTCTTTGAATCTGACTGCTGTTATTGTCTAGCCTGCTGTCTGGTTACTAGTGCTGCTATGGACCTAAAGGGAACTTTATATTCAACTTCAAACACTGTGAATATTGAATGTGGTAGATTATTCCGACAGTTAACTTTGAAGCATTCCATTACTAACTCAACATGCACTGGAAACAGATGCCTTACTTATTTTTGAAAAAGGGAGAGCAATTCTATTAAAGTAATGCGTGAATGTTTACATTGTTACCCAAGTGTTTAACTTTTATACTGACTTGTTTCTCTATTTTTAGAATGAATTCTCTTGTATGTAAATGCTGCCATATACTAGAGTTACTGTATGTATCATTCATGTAAATAATGTATACATTTTTAGGCTCTTATACTAAGAGTCTTGATTCTTTTTTTTTGATTAAAAAAATCTTTGTTATGGCATTCATGACAATATTAATAAAAAGTACAAATCCTTTTTCATCAATGATGTCTCGCTATCTGTTTTTGTGTACTTTAGTTCAACAGCAATAAGTGAATTCTCATTTCACACCGACGAAAAATATCCTTGCTCAAGGTCCACTTGCTAGCTTTTTCAGTTGACAGAACACATTTTCAACTACACTTAAGAGGCCATTTTTGTTTTTTTAGATAGAACTGTCAATACATCTAGAACCTAGGCCACCATTGCCAACATTGACCTAAAAATAAACTGGACAGTGTGAACAAAGTTGACATTCTTTTTTTTTTTTTTTAAATGCAAGTTATTTCTGAGGAGTTGCATTTTACTAGTTCCACATTTTACACAACTTGGATTACGCTGTAAAGTTTCATCTTTAAATGTAATTTAGGCCTGTTTATTTCCATATGATACGTAAATCCAAAAGCAAACTAAAAACTTTCTACAAAAGTTTAAAAATAGTTTTTGTTTAGTGGATGGGGGAAAAAAGCTTTGTTCAATCGACACAAGACACTTAATATTCATACAAATAAATGGAAGTCAATGGTAATTTTGGACAATGATAAAACTTCAATTCTGAAAAGAGATTTAAACTATAAGTGGTTGGGTTTACTAAAGGCTGAAATAATGATTTACGTTTTTATTATTAAATTATCCAAATTGAACGAATTAACTTCAATATGCTATACTTTGTAGTTGTTTTTTTATATTTACAACATACTACACTAGGTCTTTTTTTAACGATATTTTAGACATACCATACTACATCGGTTTTATCTAACATTTTCCACATATTCTAGTGCTTTTTTCTGACATTATCGACATTGTACTATGTTGTATTTTTGTAGGCCTATGTTTTTTTTATTAAATATTTTCCAACATTCTACTAAGACTTCTCATCACATTTCTCAACATAAACACTTAGCCTACAGTATTATAGGCTTTTAATTATGGTTCCCCCTTAGTAGTCTATGAGATTATTGTGCTTACTATAATTAAAGCCATCCTTTCTCACAAGTCCCAGTGGAATCAGTGGCCTCAGTATCTCAGGTGAATTGGAAAAGCTTGTTATCTGTGTCAGCAGAGACTATTATTGGCTGTTTCTCAGCTGTTGCTTCAAACATGACCTCATCCATCCGAATCATTATCGAGAATAAGAATGGCATACCAGCAATCAAACCCGACCTTTATTTCACTTTCACAGCGAGGCCGTCAGCGCTGCTCGGAAGAAAAGCCCGGACAAAAGTGCACATTAGCGGGGAAACATGGCTGCCCGGGCCAGGGGTGGGGAGATGTGATGGGTGAGGGTGAATGGGGGGCGGCAGTCTATAGTGCCTGGAATGATTTAAAGCTCGATTATTTACTTTCTTATCTTTACCCTCTTTTAAAATTCACTTTCTCCGCTTCCCTCCTCCTCCCTTTCACCCCCCGTCCCCCCGTCCCTCCACAGAGAAAGCGGGTGGATGGCCCGTTCGTAATTGGCCGTGTCGGAGGCGCATTGTCCGGGGCTTTTCAGGCCGCAGGTGCATATAGTAAAGCCGGAGTCTCCGCTCCTCCCCCGGGCGTCTTTGTTCCCGCGCCCCGCTTCCCCCCACTCCCCCGCCGGGCAGAAAATTAGGGCTGCTTTTTGGGGGGCTTCGTCCTCTGGCTTAACCCTTTCACCGACCGCCGCCTTTCTCATGGAAATGGAGAGAACCCCGCACCGGCTAATCGGTCAATGAGGGGAGGGGATGGGGGGGGGAGAAGGGGGGGGGGGGGGGGGGGGGGGGGGGGAGATGAGGGCACCAGGATCAACCGGAGGAGGAGGAGAACAGATGCAGGGGGGGTCTGAGGAGAAAGCAGTTTCTCAAACTTTGTCTGAAAGTGATTACATTTAACAGGTGATGGTAATATGGTAGTTCATGATGTAGCCTTTTTAATTGTGTCAATGGTTCCAATGGGCAATGGTGCATCTGAAAATGATATTAAAATGAGTGTTACTTTTGTTTATCATTGCACCCCCACTGGAGCTTCCTGAGTCTCTCAAGGATCCCTTGAACCTCATTAAGATCCTATGGAACTTTCTCAAGGACTCATCTGAGCATTATAAAAGTAGGGTGCTTCAAAACATTTGTTTTGAGCTTGGATATGTCTATATAAACCAGTTGAACTCTTTAAGCCAAAGTTGCTTTATTTGCTGTTGTAAAGTATTTTTTTCAATTAATCTTAGGGGGATGTCAAATACGTAGAACATAACACTTTTAAATGTTCACCTTTTAGGTACATTTTGGCAAAGAACCAACTTTTCTTGCCCTGTAACTAGCGGAAGTTCCTGCATATATGTGGGTTGTTTTGGCTGCGGTCCACGGGCGGGGAGGGATGGGGTGGGGAGAGGAGTGGGTGGAGAAGGGGGTGGAGTGAGTGTCAATGGAAGGATTTTCTGGTCCAATACATCCCATCACTTAGCAACAAGCAGTGAGGCTTCAACAAGTGGTTGCCATGGATCTGCCGAGAGTGACTTAAAAGTCTCCACAAAGAGCTGTGGTCAATGTGTGCCTGAGAATCAGGTGGTGCTTACCAACAGGGGGTTTAAGTGCCAATCGGCATTTACTGTGGTGACACACAATCTAGTCATAACCTGCATGTTTCTGCAGAGTGGATTGGAAGTTAATTTATGCTCACTCACTGGCAGGTCAAGCTCTCATTCATATGCTGCTGTTGTCTCTGTCCTCAATGAGAATTCCAACTGGCAAGAGGAGGAATTAGGAATTATATCAAAACAAAAAGACAGAAATGAGTTTGGCAACACTGCTGCAGGAGAGCACACACTTCAAAAGGAGGTTTTAATACGTATACCTGCTGCATTCCTGCAGGAGTCCAGACACAACTCTTATCTAACAGGGCAATCACATACTGTGTACACACACACACACACACACACACACACACACACACACACACACACACACACACACACACACACACACACACACACACACACACACACACACACACACACACACACACACACACACACACACACACACACACACACACACACACACACACACACACACTCACATAGACATGTAAACACATGAAACTGTTAAACTGTCTATTCGACATACAGTAATATATTGTTTTTTCTGATATATTCATCTATGTTTTCATTTTCGAATTTTTCACATATTATACAATGCTTTCTTTCGGACATTGTCAACATAGTATACTATGTCATTTTTCCCCCTGATATTTTTGCCATCCTTTGCTATGTTGTGGTTTTCCTGACTTTACTTTGCATCATTTCTACATACTTAACTTAACTTTTTCTCAGATTTAAAACATTATAGACATACCTTTTTGACATACAATGCAATGCCATTTTTCTCAAATGTTCCACATGCTTTTTTCTGATATTATATTGTATTTTTTTATATTTCCGACATACTATACTGAGTCGTCTTTTGACATGTTCCAACATTCTATACTATGACTTCTTTGTACTTTTCCTTTTGCTATCTTGTTTTTTAATGATATTAAGTTTAATATGTCGAGAATGTCAGAAAAACTGTATAGTTTAATAATAATTGGCTTGTGAAGCTCATTCAAATGTTTCTTAATGATAAACCCATGCCTCAATAATGCATCTGAATTGAAACTGCTCATAATTCCCAGTGATTTAAAGGCTTTCCCTGTCTTCCTGCCTTTGTGAGTGCACAGGTGGCTGGGCGGGCTGTTTGCTGGCACGCAGGTGAAAAGTGGGTGGCTGCTGTTCTGGCATCGCGCCACTTCAGTTGTAATGAACGTAAACCCTGAACAAGAGATCTGCTGCATTTCTGAGCGCGCAGCTGGTGGCATGCGATACCTGGGTGGGACTGAGAGGTCACACACACACACACACACACACACACACACACACACTGACGGGTGCTTAAAGTAAGATATGGATCAATGTTTTGTCTGAGAACTGCAGAAGTCACATCTTCCATTAAAGGAGGGAGGATATGTGGAAACAACAATCTACCAAAAATATATATTTGGATTGAGTTCCTTTTCTAGAAATCAGACAGACCACCATGACGGCCAGTATGCTGTCAGCAGGTACAGGCCCACTGCTACTAATAGAAGGAAGTGTTTGCTAAGCCCTGACAGAGTGACTGACAGGTAACTCTAATGAGGTGTGTTTGCAGAAGGTGGGGAGAGGCACACCCTGAGGTGAGGAGAAGGTGGGTATGTGGGAGGAGGAAGGACTTAAGGAGTGGTGAAGCTTCTGTTTTCTCTGTGTTTGTAATTTAAGATTTACTTAACATAAGTCATATGATTACAGGTGTTTGTTCATGGGAACCCACAGAAACAGAGACTGAAAACATTATGGAAGGGCTTCAATAAGTGCCTTTAGTCTGAAAATGTACCACACTTCTAAGGGAAATATGGCATTTACCACATTTTTCTGAACTAAAGAAGAATATACATTTATATGATACAAAAATAAATAGAATATTAAACCTGTTTCCAAACCTTTTGGCTTGTAAGTATACAAAAAAATAAATGTTTGGTATCAGACGTCTATGAGTTGTTAGCTATTTTTAGAGAAGTGTCAATCAATATGAGTCTGGCCAAAATCACTGGATCACATATTGGTGTAAAAAAAAAGTACAATCTGAAATAATCCAATATCTTAAACAATAATCTGTCAACTACACTGGGGGAATCAAAAATCCACTGTGATTTGAAAGTGTTTTTCTTTTAAATACTCAGATTTTAACCTTTGCACATTGTTGGAACTATAGCATTATGATTGGAGCTGGAAATTCAAGAAAAAGTTCTGAGAAAGTTCAAATTCATTTCATTTCATTTCAAACCTTTATTTATCCAGGTGTATCCCATTGAGATCATTGCTCTCTTTTTCAAGGGAGACCTGCTAAATAAAAAAATTAAAAGAAGCAGAAGTATTGCTGAGTCATGCTGTGAGTTTGCATTTCTTGGAACATTTGTTTTACAGCTTGAGCATGCTGTTTTTTAGATGGCTAGGTAATCAATTAAAAACTCCTTGAGGCAAGAAAAACAAAACAATGATTACAATTATTAAGCAATAATTACTGAACAAAAAAAATCACGTATTTCAACAACAAAAGTAATATACCAATTTATTCAGCCTTATCATAACACATTCCACATTGAGACTTGTTGTATGAACACAATTATAATTAGTTGAATAATAACAACATTAGGTACATTTTGACTGGTGGAATACAATGGCAGAAATACTGTTCTAGTGTTGAAATACTCCGGTTTCGTGTAGGCTGTGTTATTTTCAACACAGAAACACCCTGCATTTCTAGATGTTCTGATAAACAGATGTTTACCTCACTTAGCATGGAGCTTGCATGTGAAAGGACTGTCGGCACATTTCATCTTCATTAATGTTTCCATTCTCCTCCACCCACCCCACTGACTCTATTCAGCATGGGGTTTTCAGATAGTCCGAGGAGATGGGAACGGCAGTGCGCTGATTACTTTGTTGTGAACAGCCCACACATGAAACAGATCGCAGGTGCGATAAATGTTTAAACGCACGATGTGTGCAGTGCTTCAAAGCCAAACAACCTGTTGATTTGTTTTGGAAGTTAGTCAAAGGAGCTGGAAAAGCCTTAAATTACACTGCACATTTTTTATTTGAATGAATAAAAACCTTTCTGTCTATGTTTAATAATGCTTCATGGTCTCCCTGTGCAGTATAAACACAGTTTGTTGTGTTTCATTCCTTTAATTTTGTGTTGCTTTTTATTTCTAGTTTCAAGACGGAGTAGATGAGCTTTTTCCCAAAATTCAGCATGTTGAGACTTTATTTAGTTATATGTTTTAGGTTGAAGATTTGCCTCTCAGGTTTTAAAAAGAGTATGTTTTCTATAGTCCCACTTAAGTTTTTTTTGGCTTTATGCTAAATCACAGTAGATAAATGCAGGGCTGCGTCTACCAATGTTGGGGCCCTCGTCCAGGTATTAACTGGTGCCCCTGGGGGGATTTAGCTTTTAATATTCAAATAATTTAATTACGTTTTATTTAAGTGAATTTTATTGAATTAAAGTTAACTGCCTTTCTGCGTCATCAACATGTGTGAGGACCTTTATATGCACTTTAACGGTTCACAAGTTAGCATTTTTTACATGAACAAAACATCAGAAATGAATAGTTAATAATTTAATATCATATAATGCCTGGATTTGTCCTGATCTGACATCCTTTGTTACATTTCAGGGTGGATGTCATAATTTATCTTTATCCTTTCTTCAACTAATGTGACTGCAGTTTAGAATGTTACTAATGTATGACCCTTAAATCTTCTGAACCAGTCTGGGCAATATTGGTTTTGGCGAGGTTTAGACGGAACAAAAATTGAGTTGTGAGTCTAGTCTGGAGCTGCAGAGTGAAGAAGGACCTCCCAAGATGAAAAGAGGCAGGTGATCGGGCAGCAAACACACCAATCAGTACCATCTCCGCTCCACAATCAGCTACGAGCCAAACTGCGGCTAGTCTTCCTTCGGCTCCCACCACATCGCTCTCATTAAAAGCAAGGTTTCCCTTTCTTTTCTTCTTTTGCTGTTGTTGATCTCAACCTGCTCTGTCCCCTCCCTGAACTCTGGCTCGCACCCATTAGCATGGTGAAGAAAGGCCTGTTCAATAGAAAGTTAAATGGGGATGCAGGTGATGAAACACACCCTCTGGCAACCATATTGAAAGCCCACATCTTTAGTAGTTTTGGAACATATGTGGTACACATTGTGCATCTCTCTATGGTGTTCACATATAGGGAATGTCGTCTTTACGTAGTGTAAGATCGCTAGATAGCATCAGATGAGCCAACCATGATCTTTTTACTTATGTTTGGATGTGAGCTAATGCATACAACAGAGGCAGCTATGGAGCTATAGGATAATCATTTCCCATAAAAATACAATTATCAGTTATCTCCCTATGTACTGGGAGTAGATTTAGAATATTAGTAGTAGTGTCAGAGGTGGGAGAAGTACTCTAGATCTTGTACTTGAGTAAAAGTAGAAATATACCAGTGTAGGAATACTCTGGTACAAGTAAAAGTCCTTCAATCAAAATGTTACTCAAGTAAAAGTACAAATGTATTAGCATAAAACACACTTAAAGTACCAAAAGTAAAAGTAGTCATTGTGCAGATTGGTCCATTTCAGAATAATATATCTGATATGTTTTATAATGATTGATCATTAAAGTGTTCTCAAAGCTGGTAAAGGTGCAGCTAGTTTGAATGACTTTGTATACTGCAGGGTAGCTTGTGAATTTACTCCAGGTGGAACTAAAGTCTGATTTAAGAGTTGATTATATTTCCAAACATTAATCCAGATCTGCAAAGTATACTAAAGGTATTAAATACATGTAGTGGAGTAAAAGTACATGATTTACCTCTGAATTGTAGTGGGATAAAAGTACAAAGTAGCAAATACATTTGCTTAAGTACAGTACTTGAGTAAATGTACTTAGTTTCTTCCCACCTCTGAGTAGTATTAATAGTTGGAATTTTGAAAAAAAACGTTTAATAAATGTAACTTAAAGTGGACCTATCATGCTATATTTGAAACATATATTGTAGGGCCATACCTATACAAAACATGTCTGTGAAGTTTTTTTTTCAAAATACCAAACAGATCACCCATTGTAGCCATGCCTCATACTGCTCATACCCCTCTTTTGAAGCCCTGTTATGGCGCGTTTCCACTACAGCGCGGAGCCCTGTTTAAGAGAGCTGTGACGTCAGCGGCCCGTCTTTGGTTGCGTTTCCACTTGGCCTAGTACCGGCTAGCGGGTCCTAATTCACAGTTTTTCTGGCCCCATAAAATCGTGGTTCTAGGGCCAGGAACAACCAGGCTGAGTCGGGCTGAGGAAAAGAGTGACACATATGTATGTTTAAAAGACATCACAAAGTGCATTTTGCATGATAGGTCCCCTTTAAAGGGGACCTATCATGCAAAATGCACTTTTGTACGTCTTTTATACATGAATATGTGTCCCCGGTGTTCCAGGGAACTCACCAAGTGTCAGAAAACACAACCCTCTCTATTTTCCTCCATACCCAAATCTCTAAAAAAGGGGCTGCAACGGATTTGATAAAAACTGATCCAGATTTGAACACTGTCCTGACGTCAGGACAGTGGCGCTACGGCGATTGGGCCAACTCCACCAATCAGGAGGCCATTGCGAAAGCGCTGGAGACGCTGTAGTACATATGCCAGGCCTGTAGATGGTGCTGTTCTCACTGAATCTGCCCTTGCAAAAACAGAGCTAAAAAATGTCAAATTGAGCAAAATGAGGCATGGCTAAAATGCATGATCTGTTTGGTATTTTGAAAAAAAAAAAAGTATAAATATGCCTTATATAGGTATGGTCCTATACTATATTATTCAAATATAGCATGATAGGTCCACTTGAAGTAAAGAGTTTCCTGATTTAACTATGCAACTTGTATTTTTTAACTCTGTATATTAAACCAAGACCTCCATAGATTCCTAACCTTAAAGGTAGGTTAGGTAAGTCTGAGAAACCAGCTCGAGATCGCTAGAATTTGAAAATACACAGCCGGAAAAAATCTGCCACTTCCTTACAGAGCCCCTCCTCCAACACACGAACGCGCACATGACCAATGAGGGCACGAGATAAGTTTGTGCACAGATGGAAGGCTGACAGGCAGGTAGGCCATCCAGTTATTTTAGCCGGGCCGGCTAAAATGATTGGTCGTGCTTTTTACAGTACTACGGCTTCCACAGATGACATTTTTTTATGGATTTTTTGTCAAAGCACTTAAGATATTCATTGCTATCGGGATGTTAAGAGCATTCCATGGAATATAACAAAAAGTGTATCTCGAGCCGGTTTCTCAAACTTACCTACCCCACCTTTAACCAAATAAGAGCAAGAACTGAGACAAGAAACTAAGAACTAAGAACCATGCACAAACCAAAGTTAAATCATGCTTAAGTTGCAATAGTGGATATTGAAGGGAAAACACAGAAAAACTACATTTTCAGTGATCTTCTTGTAAACACATTCACATTCTGCAACATGATAGATGTGTATGTATTTTTTTAATAAAATATGTCTTTACTGTTGTTAATTGGTTGCAAATGACTTGTGTATTTATTAGAGTTCTGAGCTCAAAAGGCATGTAAAAACAAAAGCTAAGTTGGGAGAAATGTAAAGTGACAGCCATTGTTGAATCCATAACTGCCCGGGAAAACTGTGAGCAGCAGTAAAGTAGTTGATTATACTCAACATGTGAACATAGAGTTTACATTTAATAAGAAACAGTGAGTGGTGAGTGGGGAAAGGTCCAGCCTTCTGTTTGAGTGGTGGTTTGAGTGTGTGTGTATTCCCAGTTAACTGCAATAGCAGCCTCTGCTGTCACAAGGGGTCATTGCATTCATTCTGTTGAAACCAGAGAGCAGGGAAGGGTCCCGCACTATTCTAATTTCTAGGGGAACAGACCGGCACGGGGAGGAAAGGAGACATGTCTTCAAGTGTGCTGAAAAGACTTTCCTTTTTCCAGTGACATCCCTTGTTTGCTGATCTGATTACCGTAACCGAAGACATCTGAACCCACAGCCAGTCCCCAAAAGCCCACTGACTGAGAAGCAACAGGTAAGGGTCTCGCCTTGGCAGGGGTGACAAGTCAAGCCATGGCAACAGGCAGTTAGTGAGTGGCGTGTGAATATGTCCCACTGACGTTACAATCTTTTTCTCACAGCATGGAAAATACATTCTGATGGTCAGTGTAAACCAGTCGACTCTTTTCTTTTGCTGCTTTGAGGGTGGGGGGCCCTGTATACCCCTCCTCCAGCTCTCCAGCCATCTGCCCCCCTCAAACCCACGTTTCCTACTGTCCCTCCTCCACCAGCTGCTGTCCAAAAACATACCTTTACAGTAGAGGGTCTGATTGTATAGAAGTCTATGAGGAAAAAGACAATACTTCTCACTTAATTTATAACAACAGTAAACCTTTCCTAATGAGTTTATGGTCTCACAAACTTATTTGAAGTCTTCTTCAATACAGCAGGATGTTCATTTCGTCAATTCTGGTCCCATTGAGAAGGAAAGAGACAATGCTTTGGGGGTGTGACTATCTTGTGATAGACAAATAATTAGAAGGTACACTGAAAAAACTCAAACATTAACTTTAATTAAATGTATCACGTCAACACATTTTACATAACCTTTTTAGGTTAGCTGAAAGCAATTATAACTTTAACTTAATATTATTGCTTTCAATGAACCTAATACAGTTATATGAAATGTGTCCCTGGTAGCCCTTGCATATAACAACATGACTATGCTATAACACCCCTTGTTGTGAAATACCAATGATGAGCAATATGTGCAATATATATGCCATTAATAGCTGTGCAATATAGACCTGGCTGCTTTATCTTCAGAACTGTGTATTTTGTAAATTGTGTTTGAATATTTTTGTATGCCTGCTTCTTGGTTAATATTAAGCTGTCTTTGGCTCTTTCCTTGCTGTAACAAATGCAAATGTCCCCTCTGTGGGACGAATAAAGGTATTCTGATTCTGTACATTTAATTGAAGTCAATGTTGCAGTTTTTCAGTGTAGCTCCAAGTAGCTGACTGTTAATGTGTTCTGTTTTCTAGTAATACATAAGCCAACATTAGCAACTCAATTAGTATCAGTTTACATGAATCTTCCTTAACATTACTAACCAATGCTAGCTAGCTAGTCTTAGCTGGCAACTTAGCGTTTGTTATGCTTATGCTAATGGTAACTGTTTATTTGTTAGCATTTTCATTGTGAAATGCTAGCAGCTAGCTCAAAGCATCCCAAAGACTCATATTCCACTAATTCTGTTCAATTTATGCTTCGAATTTGTAACATAAAAACACTGACGCAGCCTTGGTATGTTTTTATGTTGTGTTAATTATAAAATAGATTCAGGTTTTGTTTTTAGCTGCTAATAAGTTACACATTAAGAATAAAGTTCTAGCTTATCTTGTTGTATATGCAGATGGGTTAGGGTTGAAAGACCTCAACAAAAACAATAGAAATGTTAACTTATATGACATTGTTTGGAACTAATTTGGCTCTGGTAAACTCCCACCCTCAGAGTAATAAATATATATATAATTTGTTGTTGTCTTTGTTAGAATGGACAACAGGGCCAAGGTTAGTGCTGTAAAGACAATATGTGTAATTTTAAGAATGTAAATCCCTTCTATAGATATGCAGTTTACTGATGTAATATTTCCAGTCACCATAGCTAAGTGTAACTCTCTACTCAATTTTGTTGACTGACGGGAAAACAGGCACTTTCAGGACAAACAAGTTCTCCAAACTCCATGTCACATGATGGAGTTTCTTCCGGTAAGAGACACAATGTTGTCATAAGGCGGGTAAGTGTTATCCGTGTAGTTATTGAGAAACATGTTAGCATCAGAAATAATAACTAGTCAGTACTCATTTTAATAAGTAAAAGGTGATTTGTAAACTCTCTTTGGATCATTAGCTGGGTATCAGAAATAACTGGAAATGTGCATTATACTTTACATATTTAAAACTCCATAAAATAAATTCTAATTAAGACCACAGAAAAGATCTTGCAAGTGTAGAGGCTTGTGAGGAATTCTGTTTATGTTAAATGATAAAACAACAAATCAGTCTTTACATGCATCCAAAACCGTTTCAAATAATTTCCCAAAAAGCTTTTCTTGTTGATTAGTATTACAAATACAGGACCTGGATTTGAAAAATCAACAGCCAAACATGTTCCAAAACATTTGAAAATACGAGCCCGACAGCAATGAGGAAAACTGGATGAGAGGAATGTGATAACAGTGTATTGTACAGCGGGACAGATACACACCACCAACAGAACAGATAACTGTCAATCATAAAGCCTGCTCAGCATGTCATGTTCCCATCCTTCCTTCGAGGGTTGGTCCAGCAGAATCGATGCCCCATACTTCCCAGTGTCTGTCAATTCAAGTTTTAAAGACACTTCTTTGAGATAGTCGAATATGAAAAGAAAAGTGTTGCTCGTTGATTCAAGTTTAGCGACTGTCCTTTTGCCTACTCGCTCTTCTTTTTCTTCTTCTTCTTCTTGTGTTCTGGAGAGCTGTTCCAGTAGTAGAGCACCTGCAGGGCGATGGTGCCGTTACAGGTGGAGGATATGACGTAGGTGAGGGCCATCAGCGTGTCTCCAGTTTCCTGTGAGAGGACAATATGGCGCAAAGTGAGTTTTTCAACATGGGGATTTTTATAGGAAATGAAAGATGGAAACAGAAATGTTATCTTACCTGTAGAGAGGTGAAGATGCGGGCGAGGGAACCGGCAAACAGCAGGAAGACGGAGATGGCAGACAGCTGGCCAGTGTGTCCATTCCGGAAGTT
Organism: Trematomus bernacchii; assembly: GCF_902827165.1. Lineage (NCBI taxonomy): Eukaryota > Metazoa > Chordata > Actinopteri > Perciformes > Nototheniidae > Trematomus > Trematomus bernacchii. The sequence goes on from NW_022987701.1 coordinate 309,521, forward strand.
AGAGACGGCCTGGATCAGCTGAGACAAACAGCATGGAAACAGGTAGCAATCACTAAACTGGTTTAATAATGATTAAAATGTTAAATGTCAAAAGTGTATGACTATATGTCGCAGTTATTTGTCCTCAAACCATAACAAACTATAACAAATCTAACTGCCGTCGTGGCGTTACATTTATTCTATTAAAAGAGCAATAAAATGAATGCTTAACTATTAAATAATGCAACAGAAAAGAAGAATTTGTGAAATCATCCCTGTATTATTCGACCCATGACCAAATATGAACTGTACAAGTCATTGCTTTGTAATCAGCTTTAATTTAACTCTAAAAGATTTTGTTTTTTCCTTTATTTTTATTTATTTATATATATTTTCATTTTGTATTTTAGTTTTATATTTGTTTTTTCTTGTTGTTGTGATTTACCTTTGCAATATGTAAAGTTTATATTCTGAACAAAGTGTATCTGTTTAATGGAATATGCCGATAAATAAAAGTAAAACAAATAAGTATATAAAATAATGAATAGCTCCAACACTATAAATGACAGGTCTTGTCCTACCCTGCCGATGATGATGGCTGGCATGTTAGAGGCCTGCAGGTAGGTGACCACGGACAGGGGGGTGACCGGAGACAGCACGAGAATCAGCAGCCCGACATACACCACGATAAACAGCAGACCTGGGGGAGAACGTCAAATCAGAAAGGCTGCTTCCACCCAAAAGGGGCGGGGCATGTCGGAAGAGCGGGAAGTGCTGCTGTCCTCTACGCAGTCTTACCTCTGCTGGTGTTTCCTCCATAGCGCTGAATGAGGAAGCCGATGGCGATCGTCTGCAGCATGAGGAACAGAGCCTCGCCCCAGGCACTGTGGAAACACCCGCCACATGTTACTCAACATATGAAACTACAGAGGCAGAAGTCAGAGAGCTCTGTGTTAATCTCTAGTTCAAACGGTTGATTTGCATTGCGTTGCGTCCCAACCTGAAAGGGAACTTGTTGTGGATACTGTAGGCCATTGTTCCTGTGATGGCCAGCAGCTCCAGCAGGATGGTCTGGAAGCTCAGCCCCTCAGCGCTCTTTGATCCCATCAGCTTGAAGATCTGAGGCAGTTTCACTGTAAAGAAGGGAGGAAATAAAGGGATTACAAAACGACAAAAACAATAATGACTAAAATGTTTTCGAAATTCACTCAAAATATATAAAGAGAAGTGGAGATGAGGTTTACCCATCACTGATCCCAGGATGATGCCGATTCCCAGGCCTTTGCTTAGTAAAATCTTCAGACATGGTACTGAAATTAAGAAATATAAAAAGATTAGCTGGCTGTCATAGATCACACAGAAACACACACACACAAGGTTTCATGAACAGGAGGAAATAGTGCATTTGTTTGGGACTATTTGCAGCCGCGGATTCATTAACATACAGGCTCTAGGAGTAATGAAGCTGCAGGACAGTGTGTAATAAAATAAAATATAGTGTGTGTGTGTTCATGAAGCAATGAAGGGACATGTCACCCAGTGCTTAAGTAGGCATTCAGGAATATTTTGTGTCATAAAGTTAGAATAAGTCTGATCAGTGTTAACCATTGATTTAGTCAGGCTTGGCTCTTGATCTCGGATATGGCAGTTTTGTCTTTTTCTTCACTGTGGTGATCAGTGATTGATGTCAGGTCAGTTTCCAGTGAACATAAACCAGGTATAAAAGTTAAATGACAACACATTGGCAAAGAAAAACAGGTCACTTTAGTAGGTGACAGGTAGCTCCACTGCTGCCAAATGAAGTGACTCATGATTCATTGAAATAACATTCTGAATAAATGCACTATGAATTCGGCGTTTTTAAAAATAGACAAACTGACGACCCGATAGCAGCTACCTGTCTGCTGACCTAAGGTTGCATGTACAGCATGTTTCTGAGTTATTATCAGCATGACGTTACGCATTGCAACATCTTCAAGTGTCTTTCCCTTCAATAAACTTCCGGTATTTAACACAAAGAAGCCACTTACCGTCCAACAAGTTGAAATTGAGAAAGAACTCGTCGTAACATGACTCTGGCATGAAATATGTCAACAAAAACCCTTTAAAAGGGTCCATGAAGGACGACCCTTCAACCAAAACACTTCCCTCCGCCATTGTGGGGATTTGTTGTGACGTTGCCGTTCAATGTGTAACAGATAAAGAGTCCCCCCCCGGGTCGCACGATAACACAAAGGTTCCGCTAGCACATCCACAATGATTCAGCTGGTTGAATTAGCCATTGTAATAACAATAAAAATAACTACATAATAACCACAACAACAATATTATTCGTAATAATAACAATCACACCATGAAAATGATGAAGGTAACATATTGTTTGCACGAGGCTACCCCTTATGACAACAACAATAATGATAAAATAATGATAAAATAATAACAATAATAACAATAATAATCATAATCATAATCATAATCAAATAATAATGATAATATTAATTAAAAAAAATTAAAATTAAAAAACATTACAATTATGAAACAGTAACATATTGTGTGCACTATGCTACCGCTGTTTACATAATGCATTGGATTTTACAAAACAATTTTTAATGAGTATAAACTCATTGTGTCAGTGTATGTCTAAATAACAAAACCAAAAATTGTGTATGATTTCATTTCATTTTATTTAGTAAAAAACACGAGAACATTGGCAAATAAAGTTGTCAAAGAAGGTGGTCCTATAGTATTCAGGATTTGAATCTACTATATTTAAATCAAGGTCAATATTCCTCTAGGACCACGATGTCTGATTTCGTCACATTGATTCATATTAGTCACATCTTCTCTGAAATCTGTGCTGGGATGATTTTAAGGAGCGTGTCTCCATCCAGGTAGCTGAACAGAGGGATGAGGCTGTGTTTGAAGACGTCAGAGAAAGTATAAATGTGAACCCTTCTCTCAGCATCATAAAAAGACACCTGACCCTCCTCAGAGTCCACAAACACCCCGATCACTCGGGGGGGAGCCGCCCTCCGCAGCTTAGTGGGTCTCTCGGTACAGGCCCACAGACTGGCGCCCCTCCACAGGGTCCAGTATCCACTTCTGGGAGTCATGGTGGACTTTAGATTCCTGGGAGCAGTCTTTGACACCACACCTATTCTCCAGCTGCCCTTAGGGGACACCTCCACCTCCCAGTAGTGTCTCCCTTCGGTGATGACAATGTCCCCCAGCACACAGGGCCTCTGAGCAGACTGTTGGCTGTAGTTTGGGACATCAGTGGAGGACACTGCTGCCTCTCGGACCTTCAGGCGATCTGAGGACACATCCAGCCAGGGATGACTGGTTCTGATGTCCAACCGCACAGAGACTAGGATTCAAATTCAGGAATATTGTAAGTAACAGCAGGTTGTAACAAGCAGTAATTCAATGTTGTAATCTTCTGTTGTAGACCACCTATAATATATAAATCCAGATTACCTTGGGCGCTCTGAATCCACTCCCACACTGAAAGACAATACAATATCCCATTATGCATACGCAACATTTATTTTTGTTACAAATGGTCTATAACTTTATGCATACATTTAAAAGCATGAAAAACATGCAAATCTACGAATGCATAAACATATTCATTAAGGGAAAAAATAAGGTTTCTATCTCCTATTGTAGTCCAGAAATCAAACATGACCACATTTTTTTCAGAAACTAATTTGATTGGTTAAATAATTTTAAGACACTTCCTTAAGCCTGTTATTTATACAGTTTATTACTTATAACACATTTAAAAAATATTACTATGTTCCTAATATTTATTTATGATTTGTTTTGTATTTATTAGTTCCAAAATTATATAAATATGATCAACACACTCTAGGTCCCCACCAAAAGGCATATCAATGGGGCATCCATCCACTGAAATCCATTGTGCTATTAACGCGTGACTGTTAAGATATCTGTGATCAAAATGAGGGTTTATTTCAAAGACTTTTCTAACCACAGGCAGTGGAGGAGTCACCTGAGTTAGGAATGTATCTGGGGCTTCCACTTCCTGTCCTCCAGGCCTTCTGTTTGGTTGGCAGCCACAGCTTGGATACAGCCTCCTATAGGGTCATATTCATCAATCAGAAGTGACTCTTAGAATATTGTCTCGTGTCATTAGAGACATACATTTTCGTACACACCTCAGTGTCCTCTGACAGCAGGGACCAAGCCACAAACTCCAGCAGAGGGAGGATGGCGGCCATCTTTGAATCTTTGCGTCCTCTGGGATACAGCAGCTTCTTCAGTTCCTCATCAGACACGCCGTTAGACTGGAAACACACACACACACACACACACACACACACACACACACACACACACACACACACACACACACACACACACACACACACACACACACACACACACACACACACACACACACACACACACAGTGAACCAGCAAGATTTGGTTTAAGAGGAATTGATTCATATTTGTCTCACACACACCTCTTTGATTTTCAGCAGCTCCACTGCCCACTGCTGAAGCCTTTCATTGTCTTTTTCCAGATCTGTTTTCTCTTTTTCTCCTGGATCATCTCTTCTTGTTTTGTTTTCATCTGTTGGCTTGGTTTCCTTTTTTACCTGGGGAATACATTAAATGGAGAACCAGAGTTACTTAACTATATAACCATGACTTATAGCTACAACAAGAAAGGGGCCTCAGTATACAGAAATAACTTACAGTGCTTAATGTTTGACAACATTAAAAAAACTATTGCTCTATTGTAAGTAGAAAAAGAGAAAGTCAGGCCAATACGATTGTAGACGATAGAAAGGGAAATATGAAGGGTTAATGATTTCATCAAAGGGTGAATAACCATGTTTAGTTCCAGCTCCTCGGCCCATTTGAGGATCAGCCTCCTGCTGCTCTGCAGGCTGCCTGGCTCTCTGCTGCCCCCCCCTGGTGCAGCCCTCTCACTGACACGCTCCACCTGAAACAAGGGAATGTAATACAATTGTATTTTTAATCATCTTAACGGTTCTTTTTTTTAAATAGTCAAAGTAATGCAGCTTGGCCAGACATGATCTAAATACTAGTTTCCCATTATATTCTTTGCCGTTTTGTTATTCCTCTAGCGTGTTAGGTTTTGCATGTAAATGCTCTGCAAAGGCTAAAATCCCTGTTCCCCCCCTGCCTGAAACGCCTCCATTGGACTCCTTTGTTTACTTTACTTACATAGTGACATCACTATGTAACATTTGCGCTTCTATTGGCTAGCGCTCCAACACATTGTACTTGATAGGCTATGGGGCGGGACATCTCTAAGAGGTTGACCAATCACAACAGAGCCGGCCAGCTAACCAATCAGAGCGGACTGGGCTCTGGTTTCGGACAGAGGGTGAAAAGAGGTGCTGCAGCACAGGCAGTATGAGAAGAGCTTTTTGAACATTAAAGCATTGAAACACGTCACAGGAGAGTCACTAAATACTGATATGAACCTGAACATGAGCAGAATAGGGCCCCTTTATGTGCAAAGCCTCTGCAATTGCCCTTTGCCCCTGGAAGACATTGCTGTCCAATAACACTGCTCATAACTCTCTCATAAGAAAACGGGTGCAATAAACTTGCTGTTGACTATAGAAAAAAAAAGTAATGTGCAATACACTTTATATATGTTATATATGTTCCCTCTTTGTGTGTTGTCAGGTTCTACTACATGTCTTTTAGTTGTCCAGTGATGGTCAGATTGTGTTCACCTGCTGCCCTTGGGTTCCTGCCCCCCCTCTCCAGCTGTGTCTCTGTGATTAGTCTTGTGTGTGTATAGCTTGTCTTCCCTTGTGACTTACCCACCCCAGTGACAGTAATATAACATTTCTGTAAAATAAAGTAGTCTTCAAGAGGACTGAATGTTTTCTGTGGTACCTGAGCGATGCTGTTCACCTCCTCTGCCAGTTTTTGAAGAAGCTGCTGGCACTCTGTCAGAGACTGCATTGACTTGAGATCAGGCTGGAAAGAAAGAAAGGTTTTCCTGTTATCCGATGTCTTTTCTTTCATTGTACTTTCACAGTCTTCTTCACATTTACACATGGCTTCCATCTGTTTACCTTTGTTTGTTGTTTGTTGAGGTTGCCTTGCCGCGGATAGCTTTGTGAAGATTGTTCAAAATGCGTCGCCTGTAAGACACATTTTCAGTGAGGACTGCACCGCGTTAATGTATTCATCTTCATGTTATCGTGTTAGTTAGCTCACCTGGAGTTCTGCACTGAGATTGGGTTTATTCCATGGTGCCGAGCTGCAACCAGTGGTTGTCTCTTGGGCTTTGAGCTGTTTGTAGAAAAAGAAGAACACATTTGATTAATATAAATCAATCCACACCTCCACAAAAAGGGGTGTCATAATAGCATCATATGTACAATACAAACATAATAAAAATAAATGTTGTTGCTATAATTATTTGTAATGACAACATTCATTCTTGATAATACTAATATATATAAAAAAGACCATTTTAATCAGATTTTAACAATGAGGAAAAAGTCATTTCAGGTGATCTACTAAATATGAAATAAGGTTATTTTTGGTGGCATATTATCATAGGGATAATACTTGGTCCTGGGCATTTGAAGTTATGAAAATGTAATGGCATGATTATCTTAAAATATTTGAGATTCACGATATTATCCTCATTAAAGTTTGCTTAAAACAACAAAGAAAAGGCTTTAAAACATAGTGGAATCACTGTACCGACCTATATAAATGTTCCTCTCTCTAACAGTAAACTCTGTAGTCACTCTTAGTCTATGGCCATGTTCTTAATGCTGCATTATTAAATAGGACATAAGGTGTCTTTAATACAACATGAGCACCTGCTTCTTGGTGAGTTTGGGTTCAGCCCGGGTCTCTGCAGGGTCGGCTGTATTCCCAGCCATCTTGGATCCAAAGTCAGCTGAGTGAGACAGCAGGTACATGTGACAACAATAAACAACAGACAGAATATACTGTATATAAATTGCATCTATCTCAACCAAGACCATGCATTAAAGAAAGTGAAACATGAATCAATAATCTGATTCAGCGTGATCCCACTCTAAAACTTGATGACAAACTGACAAATATGTCAGAAAACATTACCTCCTTGGTGGAGATAATAAATGTTGAGAGGAAAGATTGTACAAATAAAAAAAAAAAATAATGTCAATAAAAGTTATTGGCACCATAAAAGTCAGCACTTTTCTTTGGCATGCATCAACAAAGAAGTACAGCCATGGATGTTCCAACAGAAAACTGCAAGGGTTTGAACTTATCTATAAAGCTTGTTCTTTTATATTTCCTCTACAGACTTGTGAAGCCCACCCTAAAAGTTATAGTTATCAGGGGGATGGATCACTGAAGTGCAATTAACAATACATTGTTGTTAACCCTAGCTACAATCTTACCCTGACCATAGTGTTTTTGTCCTGTGTTCTAGTAACACTATTATAAACAATGGCTTTGCATAACGTAGGGTTTTGATGAATGTCCAACATTAACTTGTTTGTTCTGAGGATTATAAATCTCATGGCCTCACAAGTCATTTTAAAAACAGTTAACATAATCTTTTAGTCAAACCTTTGGATATAGGAAGAGAGCTCTTCTCTAAGTTATATGGACATTAATAGCTAGAACCATTAAGACGGTAAAATAAATATCTACCAACTCAAAATGCAAGCTAAGAAAGTGCTTTCAAATACGTAGGATCAATTTGCTCAGTTACCAAATAAACGATATACTACACAACAAAACAATCTAATAAGAGCTTCTTTAAACCGAAAATACAAAATAAAAATGTGATCTGAAGAATAATATGACTTACTTGCTGCTCGAGATGTGTCCTTTGTTTATCTGTGAAGCAGGAACATAATCACTTCGTTTACGTCAGAACTTAGACTTTGGACTTTTATGACTTTATACTCCGTCCAACCCTATTTAATACTTATGGTAAGTGGTAACTGAGTTCGTTGGCATAGTACCACAATAGGTCAAAATAAGTCAAAGTCAACTTTATTGCGGGCGGTCGAAATTCAGTTTCTTACCATCCCAGGGAATACAAACATATAAAAAGAAATATATACATAATACACTCAGTGGCTTAACAAGGTTGTGATTGGCCCCAGTGCAAATATTGTTTTGGGCCCCCCATGGATGTATAATAAGAACTGGATACAGCGTCGGAGGCGGGGTCTCGTTCTTTCCTATGAGAGCTGCTCATTGGCGCATGAGGACAAAATGGCCCAACTTTTGAGAGAGCGAAACGTCACAGATTACCCGTCATGCCTAGCTTTCAGAGCAGAAGAACCCGTATGTGCGCTCACAGAGCATGCGCCCCTTAAGCCCCGCCCCCCGAGCTCCCACTCTCGGCTTAGTAGAATGAATGGAGACAGAAAATAAATCTAGATTCGGCTTTTAGTGCATTTTACAACTTTAAGGACCTAATGATTCTAATAAGGGCTATACAATAGTTTATACTGGGTAGTTAATTAGTTTAAAAAAAATTATCCGCTGATTTACAGACGTTTCTTTCCCAATGTTAGTCAATGGGGAAAAGTCTTTCTGGGCCCAATGACGTCACAGACTGATACGGAAATTGTATCATTGTATAATATTTTCATCAGAGTCCGGTGCACTTCCTGGGGGCTTGGGGATCTATGGATACTAGGGATGGGAATTTGAAAGCAAATGTATATTCGAATATTCGACCCCCAAAAAAACGGTTAACCGATGAACCGAAATGTACATATCCTATAAAAAAAAAAATGTTGACCAAAAAATAAATAAATACATGTTCAAATAAGTATAGAAACCAAGTCGAATTTGTCAAATGTATTGAACTGGTGATCACAGTTTGAACAGTTGACAATAGGCCTACAGCTTTCATGCTTAAAACATAACTTGGTTTTTAAATTAAAGAGGGATCATACACGAACAACATAACGGGTTAACCGTATTACAACAGAGATCAACAACCTATAACAGGGCCTATGCACAGAATGCAGCTATTCAATACTCATTCTTGTTTAAGAATATGAGCATGTCTACTCAGGGGAGAGGCGGGTGCGGAGACGATTCACAATCAGGCCGGCTGTAGAGAAGAGCTGGAATTTGGGCATAACATGAGGTTTGAGTCTGCGTGATCTGCGTGTAGGGAGGGGCAGCAGCCATATCATGGCTGCTACCCCTCTCATTAGCTAAACTAGCTAGATCTGATGGATTTGGACATAAACGCGAGTGAAGTATAACCGGACACGAGAGAGAGAGATCAGCACCTGCAGCTCTGCCCGCTGTGAGGGACTGGTGAGCGGAGCAAAACACACCTTTAGACCTAACACATTTAGCTATGGCACTGTCGTATACATTGAATTATTCCATTTGATAATATGTAATCAACTTAGGCACCCCTCCCAAAAAAAATAAAAAATATTCATAACTCATATTCTCATATTCGAATACCTGAATAATTTCGAATATTCGAATATTCGATTAATCGTTCCCATCCCTAATGGATACATCTCTCAACACCCATATGAAACAGAACTGTAAACAGATTTCCTTTTTCTTTATGGATATTTTACAAATCACTCCCCTTTTAAAGTGTATTCTTGTTTTACTGTCATACAGTATTTCATAACTGTTTTTCATTTATTCTCTTATTTTTTTATAACTATAATGATCATATGAAGGTGTGCCTCGGAAATAATTGTTTACATAAATCGTGACCAAACCGTTTGAGACCCACTGAGATATCTAAACACTCAGAGAGTCCTTTAGCTCACCTGAGTCCCTCAGTCTGACAGGAGAGGATATTCCCTTCACCTTGTTGTAGAAACAGCTCCTTATATCCGTTAGTGCAGCGAGCTAAACAGATGCTAACAACACGGTCCCTGGCACCGGTATGCTCTCTCTCTCTCGCTCACTTAATCACACTAAATGCGCGCCTGCCACACACACACACAGAGCCGAGCTTGAATGAAACACAGAAACCCAGTACTTGTTCTGTACTGTGGCATATTTTTTTCGAATCAATAATTGTTCAAATTATGAATTTCACACGTAAACAAAAAAAAAGACATACGTTTCTTGGGGGTGCTTGGGGGGTGCTATGGCTATCCTAGGGGGAGCTTCAGCACCCCCTAGTGCCCCCCTGGCGCCGCCTATGACGGGCATACACAAACACTCAGAAGCGCCACATGTAGGCTATCAACAACAGCCTGCCCTGGCCTCAGACCACGGCACAGCGAACTAAGAAGAGGATTACACCTGTTTCCTTGATGTTTGTCTCTGGGGAATGGGCCGGTAGGCCTACTGTATATGGACCGGTTGCTATAATATAACTTTTGATCTTGGCGGCGGGGGTCTCAATAGCGCCATAGAGTCCCCTATCGGTTGGGGCCCTTGGGGGAACTGTTGGACCACCGCCGGGCACAGCCAAATCCAGCCTCTCCTCCCAACACACTCTCACATAAACGTCCAGGAGCGACGCTTGGTCAGGGTCCCGAGGCGTGCAGTTGGGACGCTACTAGGCTCCTTCAGCTTCATAAACAGACGCACAGAGCTTTCAACTGATTGCAATGTATTCCCATCTGCGGCGGGATTTGACGCTCATGGAAGCACGGCATTCGTTTGTGTCGGAGGCTGTTAAAGGCAATGTGAGCGTCCATTCCCATTGGATAACGGAGAATTGTACACCCGGAAGTAAGTATTCCCCTTACTGTCGATTGATTTGACAGTGATATCTCCACTACTCATCAACTCAAAAACACCAGATTATCCTTGTTAATTAAACGACATTGATAGGTTTTAGTGTGTGTACAATGCTTTTGTCACGTTTTCCCCTTCAATTCTGAGAAACAAGTCGTTTTCTATGAGTTTTGGATGGCCGAAGACATTACATTACCCACAATCCTCTGTAGCAACCATAGACTGTATAACATAGATGGTGCCAGTGGGACAGGCAATAGATTTGCCTGTCCCACTGTTTTGGCCAAACTTGACCCACTTTACCATGCTGCACTGCGTTATATATCAAATGCACCCTATAGGACTCATCATTGCACACTGTATAGCCTAACTGGATGGTCCTCACTTACTATGCGTAGGATGCAGCACTGGTTTTTATTAATGTATAAAGCCATTTTAGGTAAGCTTCCATTCTACATATGTGTCAGATTTGCCCCAGTTTGTGACTCTTACAACCTCAGATCCAGTGCCTGGATACGGTTCCAGGTTCCTGCTGTGCGGACTGAGGCTGGAAAAAGGAGTCTTTTTTATTATGGTCCTTGGTCTTGGAATGACCTTCAATCACGCCTTAAACTGAGGGCATTTGTCTCTATATCATGTTTTAAATTGAAGTTGTCTGAAGTCCTCACCACCAGCTGCTCTTGCAGTAACAGGTAGTGTACTTTTCTTACTGTCCTAATGTGCACAATGTAGTGAGTGCTTTTTCGTCTTTTGTTTTCTTAGTTATGTTCTCTGTATTTTATATGTTTGTGTTATGTGTTATGTGTAACGTTGCTGCCTTCTTGGCAGTGGCGGCGCCAGAGCATTTTTGTTGGGTAATCTATGGTAGGGCTAACCCATACAGTGGTGGTGCTCAAGTCAGTATTTGCAATGTAATTACATACACGCTATATCGCCCCCTTGACAGTGAAACGCCACGCGTGAGGTTTAGATTATTTCCCTGTCTCAATCAAAATGGAACTGTATGAAATAAAACGGCACATTTGTCTTGTAGTAAATAAAAAGGGATCACTGTGAACGTGACGTATGATAGTACACGTTGAAGATCCAATAGAGTGGCGAAGTCACGCCCACTTACTTCCGGGTAATGGGACCTTATTTCGGAAAAATTATGCATTGAAGTCAATGGGGAGAGAAAGCTTATCTTTCGATCCCGTTTGAATTGTGCCATGAATTACACATATGATGTTTGTCAATCTTAAAAAATCATTTCCATGTCAAAAAAGTCACAGTTTGTCGTAAAACTGTTGAAATATAAGACTATGAAAAATACGTAACTAGAAACACTACAAATCCCAGAGTCGCGTAAGTGATGTCACAATTGTTTTCCTCCACCATTCAGATACCTAAGATCAGCGCAATATAGATATAATCTATCTATATGGCGCTGGCTAAGATAAGATAACTTTAACAAGATGCCTGTGTGCTTAGTACCAGGTTGTTATTATACCAGCAATGGGTCTTGCTCGTTCTTTTGCTTCCCGTCTGATGAAAGGACCAGGAGTGGCTTGATCAAGTTAGCTACCTAGCTAGTAGCTAGCACGTTAGTTAGCATTACAGCCTTGTCATTTTTATTAGCCTTAACATGAAGTAACAATAAGTAACCCAAAATGTTAAACAGTAAGAGTAGTAGTCATATTTCGTGAACCCTTTGAATAGTACTGTCACCGGTGTGATCATTCTATAATACACCATTTAAGCCCGGGGGAGAAATGCTAACGCTAACGTTAGCATCGGCGATCTTCTCTACTTCATGCTATCTGCACAAATGGTTGACATTAAACATTAAAACGACCAGGCAGTTCAGAGAGAATCAAAGGAAGGCAGGCAGGCAGCTTAGCATGACATTCTTCAGGACGTGTTTCATTGTGGTGATAGTGAGGATAGTCAATCGTTTTGTTGACAAGACAGTAGTGACGGCCATCTTGGTGACGTGTGTTGTTGACCAGAGATGTAGTTCATTGAGCGTTTCACACAAACAAATGTGTTACTTCACAGTTTTACGACACATTTTTTTTTTTTGACTTGCAAAATTATCTTTTAAATTGACAAACATGTAATTCGTGGCACGATTCAAACGGGATCGAAAGATAATCTTTCTCTCTCCATTGACTTCAATACATAATTTTTCCGAAATAAGGTCCCATGGAGGTCCACCGGAAGGGGAGGGACTTCGCCACTCTATGGGGATACTGAATGGCGGTTTTGATTGATCTCAATCAATAAGGCATGACGCAGATCCAACGTTGCGTTGCTCTGATTGGCTGTAGGTCTATTCAAATTGCATTCGGAGGCATTTTGATCTGACCGCGGCCGCGCTGATATTATAACGCCAGAGAATTTCCACACCTTTAGTGTATAAAACTCCCCCACTACTTAGACTATTCCTTGCATCCCTCTTATAGCATAAGCCCGAATGGTCTCAACCATATTGCATCAGTAACGTGCACTTGTTGTTACAGCAGGATCAGTTTGTGTGCTGTGGACACGACCCGTATATTTTCGCAATCCGTGTTCTCAACATTTAGCATTTCGCTTATTATTTAATTGAATTTGCATCACTTTTCATGGTGGGGCTAAGGTGGGGCTAAGCCATTTCTTGGTATGGCTGTAGCCTACCCCAGCCATACCCTGGCGCCGCCACTGCTTCTTGGCCAGGTCAGCATTGAAAATGAGATTTTATCTCAATGTTTTTATCTGGTTAAATAAAGGTTAAATAAAAATAAATAAATAAAAAATAATACATTATTCCGAGTGTGCTTGCTTTTCTCTTTGAAAGTCATCACATAACGGCATTGTAATATACGTTTCGGCTGCATTAAATATGACATATCTGCCGTAGTTAACTATTTATAGAGCCCTGATGACAAGACTTCTAGACAAACAGGAACTGCCGCCAAAACTGAAAACTTGACGTGGATCTTAAATATATAAGCAATTAAACAACATCTTAGATTTCTTTTCACACAATACGTCTCCTTGCAGTATCAACACTAATTCGGCTGACTTTTATATTTGATCCAATTGGTAGATAGGCTGTATTTACGCCAAAACGGTGCACAGCTGATAGAAAGGGACACCTACTGGTTAAAGCACGTTATTGCATTTTATAATTTTATTGGACACCTCTGATTTAGATTAAACCTAAAACCTTTACATTTGAAAGTCTTATGGCAAAATTATAAAATAAAATGTCAAAGTGTTCAACAATATTGCCTCTGGACAAATGGGAAAGCACCTTAACATTGAGAAACAACAATAAAGAACAAAGAATAAAGATTGTTTTGTGACAGGAGTTGGAACATCTTTTGTAAATTAAGACCCCTGACCTCAACCTGTAAGAACCCTGGCTCAATATGTGAGTGATGTTTTAACATTCAGCAGTTTACACAGAGTGAACAGTTTATAGGACACACACAATCTCACACAACAGCCTGCACTAACCTTATGTAATGTAATACAAATATTCAGCTTTAATGACCGTGTTCATGTTTTATCAGGAACAACAACTGCTTGTTCAAAGAATGTATTTAAAGATGCAAGCATGAGGTTGTATAGAGACTGGGGGTCTTTAGATTTATTGATTAATTATTTAAGTGTTTTGCTGGTGGTGCATTTTAATATTCAGCCTTCTTTGGAAAAGCTCAATAAGATGATGCTCAAGAGTTGTGGAGCAGTGAAATGAAGTCCTATTCACGCCTCCAGTTCATCACATATCAGTTATTGAAGCTAGGCCAATAAACACATTCACAGACAACACACTCATTTAACACAATGAACAGTTCTGGGAACCAGGAAACTGTTTTATTACACATGTTGATCTTCCTGATGTCTCTTCCTCTATTAAAGATTTGTATCGTAAACGGAATCCAGGGGCAAAGGACAGAGATTGCTTGCTGTATATAAAGCACAGTTTTTAGATTTAAGCCTATACATTGGACTGAGTTAAAGGTCACCTATTATGCAAAATCCACTTTTTCATGTCTTTTCTACATCAACATGTGTCCCCTCTGTGTAAAGAGATTCTGAAAGTTTCAGGAAAAAAGATTCTCTCACTTTTTGTCCTGATCCATTTATATAAAAACCTGTCTGAAAATGAGCTGATCAGATTTTGGCCACTTTATGATGTCATAACGATTTTTTGGCTTGTGTAACCATTAGCCAATCACCAACCAAGATAACACCCCCCCACCTTATCACCTGAATCTCCTCCTAGAGCACCATTGTGTTCTTTTTAACCAAATATCTCTCAGAGGGGCGTGGGGAGTGGCTCCTTATTTTCATCTAAAGTAACAGACACAGAATCAGCACTTTTGAAACAGGGCTGAAACAGAGGGGATTATGGGATGCTGCAATGATCTGTTTGGAATTTGGAGCCAAACACTTCAGATACATGTTTTGTATATATGTGAGACCTATAATATATTGATGAAAAACAGTATAATAGGGGACCTTTAATACATTTCTCAGATCTTAAACCTTTCCTGTCACTTATATATAATTTGTAATGTTATAAATGATATTAGAATCTATCAATTGAGGATAAAGTTTACCTTTTTTTAACCAAAATAAACATTACATGTCCCAAATCTACTTATAAACCTCTAAAGGACTATTTCCACAACACAAGTTAAATGACTTCACATGTATTTGTGTGGAATTGAAAAAGTATGCTGATCCCACCCACAAATCTGTCCTGGATGTGCGGTAACACATTTTGTAAAAACAACTTAACATCTGTCATGTACCTTAGCTGACTTCACAATCTACAGGATTCTGGAAAAGATTGAGGACACATGCAAATCAATAATAGTTAAACACTGTTTACATTTAAGAATTTATTAAACAAGATGGATAAAACGTTGCTTGAAATAATTCATTTTATTTAATATAAAAAAAAACAGGAAGTTGGTAAGTGCAGTTGTGAAAGAAAGCTACAATAATAAACGATTCAAAATAAAGTGTTCCTAGTAAGCATTTAAATCCATTATATTTAAATCAAAATAAGTACTGAGATGTGTATTCTTATTCTAGGACCACCATGTCTGATTTCGTCACATTGATTCATATTAGTCACATCTTCTCTGAAATCTGTGCTGGGATGATTTTAAGGAGCGTGTCTCCATCCAGGTAGCTGAACAGAGGGATGAGGCTGTGTTTGAAGACATCAGAGAAAGTATAAATGTGAACCCTTCTCTCAGCATCATAAAAAGACACCTGACCCTCCTCAGAGTCCACAAACACCCCGATCACTCGGGGGGGAGCCGCCCTCCGCAGCTTAGTGGGTCTCTCGGCACAGGCCCACAGACTGGCGCCCCTCCACAGGGTCCAGTATCCACTTATGGGAGTCATGGTGGACTTTAGATTCCTGGGAGCAGTCTTTGACACCACACCTATTCTCCAGCTGCCCTTAGGGGACACCTCCACCTCCCAGTAGTGTCTCCCTTCGGTGATGACAATGTCCCCCAGCACACAGGGCCTCTGAGCAGACTGTTGGCTGTAGTTTGGGACATCAGTGGAGGACACTGCTGCCTCTCGGACCTTCAGGCGATCTGAGGACACATCCAGCCAGGGATGACTGGTTCTGAGGTCCAACCGCACCGAGACTAGGATTCAAATTCAGGAATATTGTAAGTAACAGCAGGTTGTAACAAGCAGTAATTCAATGTTGTAATCTCATGTTGTAGACCACCTATAATATATAAATCCAGATTACCTTGGGCGCTCTGAATCCACTCCCACACTGAAAGACAATACAATATACCATTATGCATACGCAACATTTATTTTTGTTACAAATGGTCTATAACTTTATGCATACATTTAAAAGCATGAAAAACATGCAAATCTACGAATGTATAAACATATTCATTGAGGGAAAAAATAAGGTTTCTATCTCCTATTGTAGTCCAGAAATCAAACATGACCACATTTTTTTCAGAAACTAATTTGATTGGTTAAATCATTTTAAGACACTTCCTTAAGCCTGTTATTTATACAGTTTATTACTTATAACACATTTAAAAAAATATTACTATGTTCCTAATATTTATTTATCATTTGTTTTGTATTTATTAGTTCCAAAATTATATAAATATTATCAACACACTCTAGGTCCCCACCAAAAGGCATATCAATAGGCGCGTTCACACCAAGTACTTTTCCCACAATAGTTCATGCGAACTTAAGTTCATGAGAGCTCTTTTAGTTCTGATGAACTAAAGCAGATCGCGTTCACACCAAAATGAGTTCCTGGGGGTGGATTAGGCAAATGAACCGCTGACGTCACTTCTTCTTCTTCTGCTTTGGGTTTACTGGCAGGCCGCAAACAACTTCACGGCAAGTACAGTAGGTGGCGGTATGCACCTTAAAGTTGCAATCCGCCAAAAAACCGAGAGAAAAAGAAGAAGAAAAACCTCCCGCGCCCACCTGCTGTATATGAGGCGTCTGTTTACCTTCCGACCTCAGACATGAGCTTCGTCTGCGTTATTTAAGCAAACACAAATACAGATCGTCGACCAGTCAAATGCAATAGCAATGCTGATTCGGAAGCGAAGGCGGTTAAGAAGGATTGACAAAAGGATTGGACGACGACATGCACGCGCTACGCTACGTGTGAAATGAATAAACTGTGCCAGGTGTGTCGTATGCACACTAAATAGGCTCAGCAGCTAACACACCTTTATTATATATCCTCCTGAGAGCAACTGCATCCGTCTGCCATGAACCCTACAGAAACCTACGTGTTAGTTGTGGCCCATAGTGGCCTCCATTTGTGTCGTGTAAAATGGGGGAAATCAAAAGTTAGCAAATCCCCATGTTCATAAAAACATTTAGTTTTAGGTCAAATAATTATTACACTGCTCTGAAACTCACTACACTAACTCCTAAGATGTTCCCTTTATAATTAATTAAAAATATTGAACTCACAACACTGGTAATAACAAACTTAACCATTTATCTTTCTATAAATAAATAGTGCTTGTGTTGGACACCATTTTGAAATACAATGAAATTATCTTTTTGAAAGCCACAATAAATAAAGCTTCGCCAGTTTATAACCGATGAAACATGATGGTATCAGAATAATAAGCAAGCTTAGTTACATGAAATGTAATGAAAAATGTAAGATACAGGCTCTGTTTAATCGCCATGTAGGTTCTCTTTTATTGCACACTCAAGACAATATCAATAACAGCATCACGCTGTCCCAGGTGTGTCGTATGCATGTAAATAGAAGTTAACATTTTCAATATCAAATAAAGTGTCAGTAGTATCAAACATATATATATATATATATATATATATATATATATATATAATAACAATAGATAGGCTCAGCAGCAGACACACCTTAGTGCAAAGTGAAGTGTCAGTATTAATAACAGTGGCATATATATATATATAATCACAATAATACAAAATGAACTGTCCCAGGTGAAGGCAATTTGGGGTGAAGTGTCTTGCCCAGGGACACAACGACATGCTGACTGCAGTGGGGTTTGAACCTGTGCTCCCCTGATCCGAACACTAACGCACCAGACCACTGCACCACACGCCTCCCAACAAGTCATTGTACAGTTTATCAACGACGACAAGTTTTTCTTAATTTTTTTATTGAAGGCCTGTTGGATTTAATCAGCTCGCTTTGCACTGCCAGAAGCCCAGCCTGAAAGGTATTTTGTTGCTCCACCTGGCGCGCCGACACCTCCACCTGGCGCGCCGCCGCCAGCTGCATCACCATGAGCAGCTGGTCGTCCGATTCCTGGGCCTTGTGTGAATGCAGCAGCCGTTCGTCGTGCATCTCCTTGGCACGCAGGTCCTCATTCTCCTTGCTGACCATGGCACGGCAGTCCATCGCCATGATGGTGTCAAGGAAGCTGTCATCGCGTGCCCGCTTTCCTAAGGTGAAATAAGTAAGATACAAGATCAGTTTAATCGCAACAACGAGACAACATTGTTCAACATTGGACATGGTGCAGGCAGGGACAGTGTACAAAATGCAGGTGTAAAGTAGAAGATAAGATAGGATCAAATAATATCAAATAAAAAATAAATATCAAAGTGCCCTTATTTATTGTTTTGTGCTTAATGTATGCTTGAACTTTGTTTTATAGGGATTAGTGGACATCAGTTAGATGTGTAACCTTCTTTCAAGGCCAGAGTAGTTACAGTGTAAGTGGATTGACATCTAACATAACATGGCTGAGTACAATTATAACAATCAATAAAAAAAAGGAAAAATAAATAGAATTTCAATTACATTTCTACTTAAATGTGCAAAAATATTAGAACATCAGTCTTTGTGGCATGCAGGTAATCAACTGTTTAAGCTTTTACCATTAACATGTAGAATTAATGTTGCAAATGACTTGAAATTATAGCAACTACAATGTATTGTTAGAGGTAGCATTATGTCCAGCTAGCATGCTAATTGCTAACGTTATATTATCCTTTTATCCCGGAGGGGAAAACTAGTTTCTAATCCAGAGAGAAACACCTCGCCTGAAACACACGATTAGTGCCATGAGTTAGTGAAGCAAATTACAGAACATTGCACACTTATTCACAAGTCAAAACGTGTTCATAGCGGGCATGGCTGAGAATAGCTAGCTAGCTAGATGTTGTTAGCCATCTTGGACCTATGATAGCAAGTTCTAGCATGGCTAGCTCGATCTACTGAGCAAATGAAAGTACATCTAAGACCAGTATTGTGCAGATTAAAACAGTGCAGTGCATGTATTTTATTTTACCTTCGTAGTCGTCCCGACATGACTTTGCCAGGTCTGCTAACTTTGCTGAGCCATGGAAACTGCATTCAGTAGAAGCTTCTGAATGCGGCGCTTCGCGTCCTCCGAGTAAATCGCCAGAAGCGCCGACACATCCTCATCACTCCACCGCTCCGATGATTTATTTAGTGTTGCTATAATAACTGCTTTCACAAAAGTAATCTCTTCGGGTGCGCTGGCCGAAGCGAGCAAATACAATGGCCGCTTACAAAAAAAAATTCAGAGTCAAACGGGCGTGGTTTGCATTCCGCACAGCCAATCAGACGTACGAACTATTTTCTCCCACAACAGTCCCTGCTCTCTAGCAGGGACTGGAAAGCGGGTCAGATGAACTAATTTGAACTACTTTAGTTCCTGGGGCTTTTTGGTGTGAACGCAAATATATCGTAGTTCTGATGAACTATTGTGGGAAAAGTACTCCAAAGTACTCCGGTGTGAATGCGCCTATTGGGGCATCCATCCACTGAAATCCATTGTGCTATTAACGTGTGACTGTTAAGATATCTGGGATCAAAATGAGGGTTTATTTCAAAGACTTTTCTAACCACAGGCAGTGTCACCTGAGTTAGGAATGTATCTGGGGCTTCCACTTCCTGTCCTCCAGGCCTTCTGTTTGGTTGGCAGCCACAGCTTGGACACAACCTCCTGTAGGGTCATATTCATCAATCAGAAGTGACTCTTAGAATATTGTCTCGTGTCATTAGAGACATACATTCTCGTACACACCTCAGTGTCCTCTGACAGTAGGGACCAAGCCACAAACTCCAGCAGAGGGAGGATGGCGGCCATCTTTGAATCTTTGCGTCCTCTGGGATACAGCAGCTTCTTCAGTTCCTCATCAGACACGCCGTTAGACTGGAAAACACACACACACACACACACACACACCACACACACACACACACACACACACACACACACACACACACACACACACACACACACACACACACACACACACACACACACACACACACACACACACACACACCACACACACACACACACACACACACACACACACACACACACACACACACACACACACACACACACGGAAAGTGAACCTTCAAGATTTGGTTTAAGAGGAATTGATTCATATTTGTCTCACACACACCTCTTTGATTTTCAGCAGCTCCACTGCCCACTGCTGAAGCCTTTCATTGTCTTTTTCCAGATCTGTCTTCTCTTTTTCTCCTGGATCATCTCTTCTTGTTTTGTTTTCATCTGTTGGCTTGGTTTCTTTTTTTACCTGGGGAATACATTAAATGGAGAACCAGAGTTACTTAACTATATAACCATGACTTATAGCTACAACAAGAAAGGGGCCTCAGTATACAGAAATAACTTACAGTGCTTAATGTTTGACAACATTAAAAAAACTATTGCTCTATTGTAAGTAGAAAAAGAGAAAGTCAGGCCAATACGATTGTAGACGATAGAAAGGGAAATATGGAGGGTTAATGATTTCATCAAAGGGTGAATAACCATGTTTAGTTCCAGCTCCTCGGCCCATTTGAGGATCAGCCTCCTGCTGCTCTGCAGGCTGCTTGGCTCTCTGCTGCCCCCCCCTGGTGCAGCCCTCTCACTGACACGCTCCACCTGAAACAAGGGAATGTAATACAATTGTATTTTTAATCATCTTAACGGTTCTTTTTTTTAAATAGTCAAAGTAATGCAGCTTGGCCAGACATGATCTAAATACTAGTTTCCCATGATATTCTTTGCTGTTTTGTTATTCGTCTAGCGTGTTAGGTTGTGCATGTAAATGGACTGCAAAGGCTAAAATCCCTGTTCCCCCCCTGCCAGCAACTCCATCATTGGACTCCTTTGTTTACTTTACTTACATAGTGACATCACTATGTAACACTTGCGCTTCTATTGGCTAGCGCTCCAACACATTGCACTTGATAGGCTAAGGGGCGGGACATCTCTAAGCTGTTGACCAATCACAACAGAGCCGGCCAGCTAACCAATCAGAGCGGACTGGGCTCTGGTTTCAGACAGAGGGTGAAAAGAGGTGCTGCAGCACAGGCAGTATGAGAAGAGCTTTTTGAACATTAAAGCATTGAAACACGTCACAGGAGAGTCACTAAATACTGATATGAACCTGAACATGAGCAGAATAGGGCCCCTTTATGTGCAAAGCCTCTGCAATTGCCCTTTGCCCCTGGAAGACATTGCTGTCCAATAACACTGCTCATAACTCTCTCATAAGAAAACGGGTGCAATAAACTTGCTGTTGACTATAGAAAAAAAAACGTAATGTGCAATACACTTTATATATGTTATATATGTTCCCTCTTGTGTGTTGTCAGGTTCTACTTCCTGTCTTTTAGTTGTCCAGTGATGGTCAGATTGTGTTCACCTGCTGCCCTTCCCTTGTGCTCCTTGTCGTCTTCTCTCCTTCGTGTGGTTCCTCTTCTCTTGTCTGCATGTTCTGGATTTCCCTCATCGGCCCTCCTGTGTCTTCTAATGGCGCATTTCCATTGCAGCGCGTAGCTCGCTTTAAGCGTGCCGTGTCGTGCCGTCCCCTTTTTTGGTTGTGCTTCCACTAGGCCTCGTTCCGGCGCGGCACGGCGCGGGGCCACTTTTTCCCCTCTTTTCTGGCCCTAGAAAATTGTGGTTCTATCGGGGCCAACAAACAGGGCTGAGTCGGGCTGAGTATGCTAAACTAGAGAGAGGAGCGCTGGCAAGAGGGCTAGAACTACAACAAGATGGACATATTTGACCGTGATTTAATTGTAATACACGTTTCAAAATGATGCCGAAGTAACAACATACTGATACCGGTTAGTAAAAACCATGAATTAATGCTTTGTCAAGTCTGCAGACAGACGGCAGGCGAAAAACCTTTTAAAATTCGTGTTTTTCTAGATGGAGATTGGCTAAGCTAACGCAGTATATGCCCCCGACCGTCCACACTCACAACAACGGCCTATACAGACATAAATAAGCAGCGACTGTATTCACCATGACACAGGCAGTCTGTGGTGTGTACTTGTTTAACTTTTGTCGAGTTTCTGAACATATATAAGGAGCTGTGAGCTCTGAGTGCTCACAGCTAACGGCTGTGTTGTGTTTCTGGATTTCTCATTGAAGATGACGTCACGGCTCCGCCTACACTGCGTTACTATAGTAACTACCCCAGTTCCTAAACTGTAATGGAAGCGCAGCATGAAGTGAGTCGGCCCTGTTAAGGCCCAACGCGGCCAAGCCGTACCGAGCCGTACCGAGTGTGGCCGAGGCCGACCGTGTAGTGGAAATGCGCCATGTGTCTTCCCTAGTTTTTGTTTTCTACTTTTCTGTTTGTCTGACCTTACTTATTTTTGCACTTTTTTATTTAATAAAGCTCGCCTTTTGTTGCACTCTTATACCTGGAGTATATATATATATATGGGTCCTGCCTTCCTTACCCACCCCAGTGACAGTAATATAACATTTCTGTAAAAGAAAGTAGTCTTCAAGAGGACTGAATGTTTTCTGTGGTACCTGAGCGATGCTGTTCACCTCCTCTGCCAGTTTTTGAAGAAGCTGCTGGCACTCTGTCAGAGACTGCATTGACTTGAGATCAGGCTGGAAAGAAAGAAAGGTTATCCTGTTTTGTCTTTTCTTTCATTGTACTTTCACAGTCTTCTTCACATTTACACATGGCTTCCATCTGTTTACCTTTGTTTGTTGTTTGTTGAGGTTGCCTTGACGCGGATAGCTTTGTGAAGATTGTTCAAAATGCGTCACCTGTAAGACACATTTTCAGTGAGGACTGCACCGCGTTAATGTATTCATCTTCATGTTATCGTGTTAGTTAGCTCACCTGGAGTTCTGCACTGAAGTTGGGTTTATACCATGGTGCCGAGCTGCAACCAGTGCACTGTAAAAAAAAAAAAAAGTTAGGACAACTCAAGGCAACAGGCTGCACAAGATTTTTAAGTTTTGAGGCCAACTCAAATTTGTAAGTTTCTGTTTTCAATTGAGTCAACTAATTATATTTTGTCGAGATAACTCATTCAAATTTTGTACAACTTCAAGTTTGGAGTTCTGCATACTAAACATTTTAAATAAGTATAGGTTGTGCTAACTTATTATCTTTGGTTTGGAAAATGTATCTTTGATACGTTTAAAAACTTCTTATTTTGAGTACTACATACAATTCCATTAAGTGAAAGTTGTGCAAAGTTAATATTTTTGTTTCAGAAAATGTATCAAATGTATACAAACTTCAGATTTGTATTACAAACTTAGAATTGCCAACAAATTCTCTGTTATAAAAATACTGTAAAAAACAAATACTAAGTTTGTTGAAATTCTTATTCAAATATTAGACATTCTTAAAACTGTAAATTATTTTGTGCATCATTCAAGTTGAAATTATTTCCTGTTCGAAAGTGTTGAATTTGCTTGCATTGTGTAGAAACTACAGGAAATTAATATATAATATAATGATATAATATGTATAAATATAATATAATATATATATAATATATTTCAGATCAAGTAATTTTAGAGGTCATCTTTGTGAGACTTCTAAACTTCTAAATAGATGTACAAGTACATTATTTGGAAATTCCTGCCAAAAGTTTTATGTTCTGATTGAAACGATTACTACAGTACTTGAATGATACTGAATATGCTAATGTGTAACATTAACTAGACATTGAAAATACACCATTACTAAAACTCTTCCAAAAGGCTAGGGTTCATAACAAATGTGGATGAAATCCATAAATGTGCAAACCACCCTTTGAATAAGCCTGCTGTCAAAACAATAGCAGCTATGGAATAACAAATGGCAAAGTTATCCAAGTTATAAAACCATCTTCACTAACAGTTACCAAACAACAACGATATTGTAAAAGGAACAATCTGTAAAACGTATCTTTTTTAAAGTTTGTACATATCACAGAAGCTTCCAAAGATCTTGCAAGACAAAAGGCATGTAAACAGCCAGTGATTTCTCCCAACACAACTCTGAGGGATCACACCATTTCCAACTCTTCCACTACTTAGTAAAAGCTCATATGGCTTTATACAACAACAAAAAAACAGCTCCATCTTTAAAAAAGCTGCAAGACAACAATTGTAGTAAGTAACTAGTCCTTGAAATCTTACGAGTAGGCAAGCCAGCTTAAGAAAAATGTGAAAAAATGTTAGAGAAAAAATATGCTTGTGCTCTAAGAGTGAGAACATGTCTTTTAAAATGTTGCAAGATGTTCATGTCACTAGATAACATTTTAACTGTAAAGATAAAGAATTTGCTAAACTTGACTCATTTTTCAGCAGTTTCCAAAGTAAACCGTCTTTTTTCTTAGTCAAACAACATGTTTTAGGGGGAATTTGATGGAGCATTCTCCTTTCAAATTTCCCTTGTTTTCAATATATCGTGTAATAACAAAGGTCACAGCCTAGAAAGTGGATATGATAAAGTACTTAGTCCTTGAAATGTTACATGCGCAAAGTAAGCCAGCCAGCTTAAAGGGCCCATGTCATGGCCATTTCCACTGATCATAATTACATTGTTGAGGTATACTAAAATAGATTTATACTGTGCAATTTTCCAAACTCACATTGGTTTCGCATACAGCATCTCTGTCAAGCATGTGTATTCAGCAGTATTCACTTTCTCCACTAAACGACTCGTTGGAGCTCTTGCCCCCCCCCTCCCTGTGAGCCTAGTGTGCTCCGATTGGTCAGCTCGGCCACTCGTTCTGATTAGTCAACCACCAGAGAGGCTGCGCCCATGTCAGTGCTTTTCCCGGCTGCTCTCAGCGTAACATCAGTCTTATCATGGCGTCGGTACAGCGGTATATTTTATATACATATATATTTTTAACTGTTGTTATAGAAGAGTGTGACGGCCCCAGGGCCTTTGTCTTACGATGGGGTGGAGCTGAAGCGGCTAATCAGCACGATCACGGACACCTCCGGACACTACGGCCCCAGTCTCTCTCCAAAGCGGCTGCAGGAAGACTAACTCTGCGATCCTCTCAACCACCTATCTTTGCATTTACCACAATAAATGTGCCGTGGTTTTGTAAACTCGTGTATGTCTCCTTGTCTTTCCGTTGTGGCCTACGAGCTACTCTCATAACAAAGAGTAAGTTATTTTTACCTGTTATAAACTACTACTGTTTGATGAGAAATCAAATCATGGTTTGCTATATATGAATTCAGGGAAGAAAGGATAGGCCTACTAAGTATTTCCATTAAACTTTATTTTTAGAAATGTACAAAATGAACATAAATATACATATATACACGGTATATCATCCATTCCTCCTCCTCTTGCCTGCGCACAGCCGGTGCGGTGCGGTGCCTTTTAGCACGAGGCCTCAGTAGTAGTAGAATCCCTTCCCCGTCATGGATTGTCCGCCAGGATCTGGCTGGACGAAATCAAATGCAAATCACAAAATATTAGAGAAACTTAGTTGTTTTAGATTCGTTAGTAGTAGTTGTGTAATGAACAGCTTGCCTGCTAATATGCTAACCTAGCTTTGTTTACCTTGGTAGCTAACACGATATGAACGTTAGCTTGTAGGAAAGGCAACTATAATGCAGTGTAATAAAACTACTATGAACAAAAGCTAGTGGTTCATATTAGGCTAGCAATAACGTGTTTATAATTGCAATCGTATACGGGTATTCTGCTACCATACAATGTAACTTGCATGAATACATTGTTTTGCGCTAGCATACAGCTAGCCTCGTTAGCTACATGCAGTATATGTACGGTCACAATGTACGGTAAACCGGAGTATACTGTATGAGTATTCCGTGTGTGTGACTGCAGACATTCTCCTGCCATGACAAACATGTAAGGCCATCTGCTGACATTGTAGTTGATATATTTAAACGCTAGCAACGTAGCATCACAAAAATGTTTTTCTGACCAAAACTAGCTCAAGCTCCGTGTGTTAGATCGCTACGCCAGCTATAATGTAATTACGTTTCGCGACTGACCGGCAAATCACCCGCAGTATACTGTCAATAGGTATTTTGTGTGTGAATGCAGACATTCTCCTGCTATGAGATACATGTATGCAAGGCCATCTGCTGATATTAGAGTTGATATATGGAAACTCTAGCAACTTAGTTAGCACAGTTAGCACTGTGTCAATGGCTTAGCAGTCCAACACAGTTACACATTTAAACAGTCTTGTTTGATAAATACACAAATAACAATGCAAACTTACAGGTTGTATACCCAGATCTTCCCCTGCTCCAAACGGTCCAAACAAGCTGTGCATATCCGGCCTCAAACTGGGCAATGTTTTGGAAGCTTTCGTCTGTGAAATGCCGGTTCTTCGAACCTCTGGAGGAGGAACACGCCGCTGCTGGTGTGGCCATAGCTCTTCGGGATTGGTCCATTTCGTTCCGGGTACCGCATGACATCAGGCGGTACCCGGAACTAAATGGAAGACTCAAATGGGCAGTGAGGTATCTCCAACGAGGCGTTTTGGGGAGGTATTTTCTGTGTTAGAGTTTTACTCGCTACAGGGTGTACTTTGAGGGTTTTGACTCTGCACACCGTTTACATGCATAAAAACCTTCATAACACACAAGGGGACGGGTAATAACCGGAAAAGCATGACATGGGAGCTGAAATAAAAATAAAGAAAATATTAGCTTGTGATTTAGAGAGAGAACTTGGTTTTCAAGTTTCTGTAATATTTTGTATCAGCTTCAAAAGAGTGTGGGAGAAACTTCTGTGTAGCAATGCAGTGGGAGTCACCGACTCAGGAAGGAGACACGGGGAGAGCTGGAGCTTTGATGTCAAACACTGATGGTTTATTACGAGTTTCGGCCGGAGGATTCACAAAACAAGTCCAAGAGCCAGAGGTTCTGACTTCACGGTAGAGTTGCCACGTCAATTCTGAAGAACTCTAACCCAGACCCATGTATATAGCTAGTTCAGAGAGAATAATCAACATTGTGCATAACAAGATAGAATCATAACACCTCTATCAGCTGACGCCAACAGGCAGGAACAGGGAGACAAAACACTGAGAGCACAGCAGCCAAGGTTACAGGTGTGTGTGCTCAGTCAGGACAGTATGAACTGATAAACTGGGTCAAAGTTATGGGCTTTGGAAAATATTTCCCCAACAAAGAGTACTTGTGGTTTTGGGAACTCAATGTTCAAGTCACAAACAGCGGTGAAGGCAGGCAAATTCAATTGGAATATCTTGTAAATCCGTTTACAAGATTTGACAATTTGCCAATGCTCACTTAGATTAAGAGCTTTGTTTTCAAACTCCTGACCCGCTGTGAGCAACTGGTGGAAAGTCCCATGAAGATGTGCTGAACAGTCTCAAAAGTGTACTTGTGTTCTTTTGGAAACTCAATGTTCAGGGCATAGAGTAGACCAAAAAGGTATACAAATGCAGTTGGGATGTCTGGTAGATCCGAGAGTACAATTGTCTCTTCCAAAACAACATCAATACTGTTGACCATTTGAGACGGGGTAGGTCCACCATCATCTACGAGAACAGTGAGGACTCCCATCTTGACACCAGCAGTTTGCTTTTCTTCCGGATCAGTGTCCTGCATGTAGAAAGCAGAGAAGCAATTATTATTTACCAAATAAGGATAATATATAACTGCAAATAAAACACTGGTTTGATTGCTCAGCAATGACACAATAATTACTGTGAACATTTTAACTGTTCTGTTCTACAACTAGTTCACTAGTAGTTATGTAGCAGGTCTAGTATTTATCCTGAGAATCGGGCTTCATCTTCAAAACAGTTTTATCTATGATTATAGGAAAACTTAATAACTGCACTTGTATGACATTAAATGTAGACTTATGATTAATGGACAACCATACTGTACACACCAGGCATTTCAGGAAAATCTTCTGTGCACTGTCACGGACAAATAAAGGCACACCTTCCAGACACATTCTCATTCGTTGCTGTGCAATGTCAGATGTCTGTAAATCAGAAAAAAAGAGCATTAGGATTTATGGTTAAAATGCAGTGATGCAAACACAGGTATGGTGAAAAAAGAGAGAACTATTCGAAGCAGAAAAAAAACAGCGTAATATACCATCCAGTGTTTCCCCTAGGATGGAGTCATAGCAGCGGTGCTAAGGCACGTGGGCCCAGTATAATGTGAGCGCGGAGCGCGTGGAATTTTTTAGTGTGTGCACGTGCGAAGTGCGCCCCGCCAATTTGTTTCTATGTGTCTGCCAGCACAAGAAAGGCTCTTGAGGCCTAGTACCAGGGCCGGTTCTAGCAATTTGCTGCCCTAGGCGAGATTTTATATATAAAGAATAAATGAAAAATCTCTACAAAAGACAAATACACTACAAAAACAGAAACTTATTGACATAGGTAATATACGTCAAAATGGCTTCAAATGTATTCAGTATTGTATGAACATGTTTGAATTGGGGGGTGGATGTCACATCCTCTAGGGGGTATGCTAAGATTTTTTTGAACATTTTAAAGTAAAATGCTTCTATCTGGTGCACTTTGAGCAGACAATTACTAGAGACCTGATCTAGGGGGTACAACTCTAAAACACCCATCTGAAAAAGATCGGTTTACATTTTAATAATCAAATAAGTATATGAACATAACCAATAACCCATAGCCAATAACAAATACATGTAACTTATTTTATTTTTGTTGGTCATTCATATCTTATTTTACCCAGTTAACATTTATTTATTTATTCATGCATATTTTTGTATCTCCAACTTTAAACGATATTTTTGGTTTACTGTCCTATAGTATACATTGGAATGATTTCAAACTTGTTTTTATTTATCCTAATAATTATAAAGGAGTGCCTTGGAAATATGTGTTTACATAATTTGTGGTCAAAACATTTGAGACCCACTGAGATAACTTAGACTAAAGTTAACTATCTAAACACTCAGAGAGTCCTTTACCTCACTGAGCCTCTCAGTCTGACAGGAGAGCTCTCCTCCACCCTGGTTGTAGAAACATCTACTTCTTAAATCCGTTAGCGCAGCTAGCACCAGATTCTAATAACAACAGCGCCGGTACCGGTGCGCCCTCTCTCTCTCTCTCTCTCTCTCCCTCGCTCGCTCTCTCTCTCGCTCCCACGCTCGCACTGGCTGTGAGCTGCGGGCGCCTGATAAGCCAACATCCCCCACTTTCATCACTTACAGCGCCCATCGTACAGGGCAAATGAAAAGTGTAACCGGGGTGAAAAGGGTGTTACATTTACTTAATTATGAATGTTGTTACATCAAGGCCGAAAATTAGGATGAGCGCCAGCAGTCAAACATTTTTTTTCCCCTCCCAGAGCTACCAGTGCAGCGCCCCCCAGATCTGGCGCCCTATGCCAAAAATCGGCCCTGCCAGTACATACAGTGGCAATGTCTCAAGATTTAGCAAAAATACACCTTTATTGAACATACAGTAACACAAATACTACAAATCCACATAACAATCAAAAATGAAAAAGGGTCGCCACTTATTATTATTTTAATTGGTTGGCGCCCCCTAGCAGCGGCGCGCATATTTCAGCAGCGGCGCTGCGCCGCCACTATTTGTATATAGGGGAAACACTGACAAAGGCCTGTGCTATAATGCTTCAATTAACTGGCTATTCTTTATAATATACTCAGATCAATAGGAGACAGAGATGTTAAGTTATAAATCAAGGGTTTTTATTATTATTTACAGCAGGGGTGGGGAACCTTTTTCCTTTCAATTTTTACAACATCCTCCGAGGGCCGTACAAATGATTGAACTCAACCAAAAACTAAAATCACAGCCCATTCATTTCGCCTTTCTTTCATTCTGTGCAAAGAAAAAGCAACCTCTTAATCCAGATATCTTACCATGACTCGCGCATGCATGCACGTGCACGGTTGTGGCATGACCCCCAAAACAGAAAGATATGGACACAAGATGTGTGCAAATGTATTTAGTATCCTATCCATGTGAACATGATTTAAGTGGGGGGGGGGAACTAACCTCCTCTAGGGGGTCTGGGGGCATGCTCCCCCGGGAAGATTTTTTTTTAAATATTGAAGTTAAAAGCATCAATCTGGTGTACTTTGAGAGCAAAATGAAGAGATCTATGGATACATCTTTCAACACCCATATGAAACAGAACTGTAAGCAGATTTTTCTTTTTGGATATTTTACAAATCACTCCCCTTTTTAAACTCTATTCTTGTTATTTTAACAACTTTTTTGTTACTGTCATATAATATTTTATACCTGTTCATTTAGTCTCTAATGTCTCATTAATAACTATAATGATCATATCAAGGTGTGCCTTAACCTCACTGAGCTGAGGTTATTTGAGCCTCTCAGGAGAGAGCTCTCTTCCACCTGGTTGTAGAAAAGCTCTTTAAATTCGTTAGCATAGCTAGCTAACCAGATGCTAACAACAACAGATCGCCACTGTGCTTACAACTAAAGACACAGCCACGCAAACACTGCGGCATTTGTACGGCTCCTTATGGGTACTGCAATATTTGAAGAGCTGGAGCGGCGTTCCGGTGCTCTCCATCAGCACTCTAGTCTACACTGCTGTCAGACGAGACATATACCACGTGAAGACACGTGTTGTGTTCAAGGAACCTGTCCTTGGCCAGGGAAAATTAAACTCGCTTGTTTAATTATTTTGCGGTCTAGATTTCTTCTTCTTTTCGAATTACACAAATCAGCGTTAAAAAAGCGGGAGGCGCCGAAAAGTGACTAATTTGCATCACTGAAAATGAGTGATTAAATGGTAATTTCAGAATCTCAGAAGTCAGGATCCATTTGTGATTTATTTAAAACGGCAAGTCTTCTCTGAACAAAACAACTTTGCAATAGTTGGATGGAAGAGAGATTGAATTATTACTTATTAAACAGGACTTTGGTAAACTTTGTTGAAGAGATGAGGTAAAAGTGAGTAAGTAAGTACCAGAATATGATGCTTTTACAAGATAGGACACCCCTTTTAGACATAAATGGATTATAACCTTTTTAATAACTTTCACATCTATTCTTGAGTTACGAGAAGTGCATTTTTGAGGCAACAGAAAACTTCACATTTGACATTCAAAATCAAATATTTTTCTAGTAATTTGTCTAGAAATGTTCTAATTATGTGATACTGAATTTTGGGTTATAAAAGGTGTAAACTGTAGTCATCCAGATTAAAACAAATAAACGCTTTAAATAATTCATTTGGTGTCTAATGCACCTACATAAAATATAAGTTTCACTCTTCAAATATAATTACTAAAATGATTCAACTTTTCCACGATATTCAAATTTATTGAGATGCACCTGTTTGTTGTCTTTAAGAATATTGTAAATTATCATTACGACATTAAAGACAAAAGCTACCTGTTCATCAAGAGAATCCAAGAGGTTTTCCATCCCTTGTCCGAAGGCTCCTTTCCTGGCTCTATACAGTTTTATCAGTCGAGGACAGTATTCATCCAAGGCTGCTGTAAATGTCTCAAACAGGTCCTTGGTGGTGATTCAAAGGAAAAGTTACATATTCTGAAAGCCAAGACTTTGTTTGTTTAAATACAACCAGTTTTTGATATACATTCACGATTATCTCATGGAGCGAGTCACATTTATTATTCAGGCTTATATTTTCGATTCAATTAAATATTCGTACTAATTGTTAAACATGAATTATATGCATCAGCTGAGGTGTCGTATGATGCGTTCTCAGCGAGGTATACACCATCGTATATTTTTCAAGCTAAAAGCCGACCATGTTGCTGACAACACATGTCCATGTTAGCATACCTTTGCAAATCAGCCAAACCTCAGCGTCGCAAAGGTTTTCCCTCCTGGAGCTCCGTTAGCGCGCCAGTCGCCACCTGAACCGGGGATTGTAGTTGTTCATAGGCCGCTTCAACACACTCCGTCGTCTCGTCTCCGTCGGTCTGCTGCACTGACGGAGACAGAGAAATGACTGTTACCACCTATCAGACATGTCCAGACATATCGATCTATGAAGCTGTAACACGTTTAATCTTAAATGTTGTTTAACGTACTTAATTGCCGAAAATAATATCGTTGGAGCTACGGTGAAAACATTTTTGCTGATGTCGACATCGTGCTCTTAAACGGTTGATTCACTCGCACACATTACATTCTAGTTGATCGTTAACGCACGGTAATCCTCCCTTAATTATGCAGTCCGTCTTTTACCATATAGAGTGGCGAAGTCACGCCCATCTACTTCCGCCCCATGGGACCTTATTTCGGAAAAATAATGTATTGAAGTCAATGGAGAGAGAAAACTTATCTTTCGATCCCGTTTGAATTGTGCCATGAATTACACATATGATGTTTGTCAATCTTAAAAAATCATTTCCATGTCAAAAAAGTCACAGTTTGTCGTAAAACTGTTGAAATATAAGACTATGAAAAATACGCAACTAGAAAGACTACAAATCCCAGAGTCGCGTAAGTGATGTCACAATTGTTTTCCTCCACTAAGAGAT
>NW_022987702.1:0-10000 GCF_902827165.1 Trematomus bernacchii
GAGTAGGAGGATCGGCTTGTATCCACTCATCAGTGATTGCTCATCGTCCTCTGGTCGCCCACATAGAGGACAACATGACAAAGGATCTGAAAGCCCAACATGTCTCCCCTACTGTCAATCCAAAACTGCTTTCTTTTTGGGCAGAAAATGTCCAAAAAACAGTGAGGGACTTCTAAATATTCTGATGATCTTTGTCAGATATTGAGACCTTTCTCCTGTGGTGTTCCAGCTGTTATCTGAACATTGTTGGGCTTTTTTCTCCTGATATCTTGTGTACCAAAATATCCAGTTTTGTGATATTCAAATATTTTTCGACGTGTTTTTGTGATGAATCAGCATTTATCTTTACTGTACACTGTATCTGAGCTCCTAATTCCCCCCCCCCCCCCATGTCTCCTCTCTCTCTATTAGCTCTGGTTCAATACCCCCCCCCTCTCTAAGTGGTTTAAATGGATGTGAAACTGGAGCCTCGAATAGCATCGAATTAAAGCAATGCATGCTGGATAGATTCACACACACACACACACACACACACACACACACACACACACACAACACACACACACACAACACACACAAAACACCAATGAAAAACCACAAACAATTAGCTAAAAAACAGAAAATATATATTTATTTCTCAGGATTTGACAACCGCCCTGAACGCCAGCGAGGGTGTGAAGTCAACTATAAAGATGAATACAGAGTAATAAATGTAGTGAGTAAACAAGCTCCTGACTGACGGACAGTAATGTGTGTGTTAGTCTCCGTTAATCACCGCTTGTCTGCAGCCTCTTTTGCAACGGCTAATTATGAGTCTTTTGAGGGGGGGTGAGGGGGGGGGCATCAACCTGATGAAGAGATAATCACTGAGGGGGGGGGGGGCATCAACCTGATGAAGAGATAATCACTGAGGGGGGGGGGGGGGTAGTAAAAAACACTGAGGTGTCCAGAGGAACAGCTGGAGAAATAAATAATAATACATATCTGTCAGGTGTTCATTCAGCGCAGACTCTCAGGCCCCGTCCACACGGAGACCATATCAGTTGTATCCGTTAAAGTTCTCTATCGTATAGACGGTTTTTCCTTCTCTGGAAGTGTTTCCTTGTACGATGTGAGGGTCTAAGGACAGAGGGTGTCGTATTGTCATACTGATATTCTGTACAGACTGTGAAGTCCATGAGACAAATGTAACATTGTGATATTGGGCTATATAAATAAACATTGATGATTGATTGAAGTGGACATGGAGAACTACATGAACTACATGTTGCTAAATCCATGTGGAGAATAACCAGAAGGGCAACATGCAGGAGGGTCTTATTCGCTTTTGGTGTATTTTGTGGCGGAGTACACGCCACTTACAGGCCCGGCCAGCATATGTATACAGCGCCTCCAGGGTCGAGCGGTCTCGTGTGGACGGACACATCTCTTGAGCCGATTCCGTGGGGACGGAAGACCTTTTAGAAAACGACTTTGGTTCCAAATAGTTTTCGTCTCCTTGTGGACGGGGGCCTTAGTCTGTAGAGCTGAGAGTAATGATGTACTTGAGTAAAGTAGAAGTACTCAGGTCTGTACTTGAGTAACAGTAGAAGTACTCAGATCTTGTACTTGAGTAAAAAGTAAGTACTCAGATCTTGTACTTGAGTAAAAGTAGAAGTACTCAGATCTTGTACTTGAGTAAAAGTAGAAGTACTCAGATCCTGTACTTGAGTAAAAGTAGAATACTCAGATCCTGTACTTGAGTAAAAGTAGAAGTACTCAGATCCTGTACTTGAGTAAAAGTAGAAGTACTCAGATCCTGTACTTGAGTAACAGTAGAAGTACTCAGATCTTGTACTTGAGTAAAAGTAGAAGTACTCAGATCTTGTACTTGAGTAAAAGTAGAAGTACTCAGATCCTGTACTTGAGTAAAAGTAGAAGTACTCAGATCCTGTACTTGAGAGTAAAAAAGTAGAAGTACTCAGATCCTGTACTTGAGTAAAAGTAGAAGTACTCAGATCCTGTACTTGAGTAAAAGTAGAAGTACTCAGATCCTGTACTTGAGTAACAGTAGAAGTACTCAGATCCTGTACTTGAGTAAAAGTAGAAGTACTCAGATCTTGTACTTGAGTAAAAGTAGAAATACTCAGATCTTGTACTTGAGTAAAAGTAGAAGTACTCAGATCTTGTACTTGAGTAAAAGTAGAAGTACTCAGATCTGTACTTGAGTAAAAGTAGAAGTACTCAGATCTTGTACTTGAGTAAAAGTAGAAGTACTCAGATCCTGTACTTGAGTAAAAGTAGAAGTACTCAGATCCTGTACTTGAGTAAAAGTAGAAGTACTCAGATCTTGTACTTGAGTAAAAGTAGAAGTACTCAGATCTTGTACTTGAGTAAAGTAGAAGTACTCAGATCTTGTACTTGAGAATAAAAGTAGAAGTACTCAGATCTTGTACTTGAGTAAAGTAGAAGTACTCAGATCTTGTATTGAGTAAAAGTAGAAGTACTCAGATCTTGTACTTGAGTAAAAGTTAGAATTACTCATATCTTGTACTTGAGTAAAAGTAGAAGTACTCAGATCTTGTACTTGAGTAAAAGTAGAAGAAGTACTCAGATCCTGTACTTGAGGTAAAAGTAGAAGTACTCAGATCCCTGTACTTGAGTAAAAGTAGAAGTACTCAGATCTTGTACTGAGTAAAAGTAGAGAAGCTCCCTAGAGAAGTTTCACATTAAAGCCCGATAAGAAAGAAATGGATTGGGCTTTATGTGAAAAACAGCACATTTTCTTTGAATGATTTGAAAACGGGAAACTAAACTTTTGGCACCAAAGCTTGCAGGGTTTTTCAATCCAATTACAACTCCAATCAACACGACTTCCTGCAGATGTTTTCACAATAAAAGCCATGATTGAAACAACATCGATTAGCCTTTCTAAGACTTCTTGTATTAGCACATTGTGAAGAGCTGCTGCTGTTCTCCCTTTTTTAATTCTTGTTCTTTCTAAACCGTCCAGAAGCTGCCAGCATGTTCTCTGTTGCAGCCGTTCATATGCTAAGTGCTATTCAGATGCTAAATGCTAAAGCCCCTGTGAGACGTTGGGGTCTCGGGTGTTCCTCTGCAGCTGATTGGCTCTCGTCCGCTCCTCTTTGTGTGTAATGGCGCCGCTCCCGAAGGCTTTATTAGCAGTCATTTGCTGCTCGGCGCTGAGCGATCTCGGGCCGCGACCCTGTCTCTCAGCCGAGGAGAAACAGACCGCTCAGCTGATTACTCTCTACTCTGATTACTCTGCTCAGACAGGAAGTGACAGGCTCACTGAGCGGAGTCAGAGAGCAGAACCAGAACGACTTCAGACGTGGACGGCCGTCCAATCAGAGTGAAGGGTTTCATCCGCGTCTATGAGGCAGATGAAATGCCTAAATACCTTGAATGTAACTGTGAGTGTCTGCAGGTAAACTATTTGAATAAGCCAAAAGCAACGTGGGCTTTAAATAAAGACGAGATATACAATTATCAGTGTGTCTTCAGTGTCTCTTCAGTGTGTCTTCAGTGTGTCTTCAGTGTCTCTTCAGTGTGTCTTCAGTGTCTCTTCAGTGTCTCTTCAGTGTCTCTTCAGTGTGTCTTCAGTGTGTCTTCAGTGTGTCTTCAGTGTCTCTTCAGTGTGTCTTCAGTGTCTCTTCAGTGTGTCTTCAGTGTCTCTTCAGTGTCTCTTCAGTGTCTCTTCAGTGTCTCTTCAGTGTGTCTTCAGTGTGTCTTCAGTGTCTCTTCAGTGTCTCTTCAGTGTCTCTTCAGTGTCTCTTCAGTGTCTCTTCAGTGTGTCTTCAGTGTGTCTTCAGTGTGTCTTCAGTGTGTCTTCAGTGTGTCTTCAAGGGGGGGGGGGGGGGCAGTCCATGTAAACATTTATAAATAAAACACATACTTTCAAAAGACTTAAAATGGTAAAAACTCAAGAAATGGTGTTTATCAAGGATGGTGCAGTGGTGGTATGAATAAGGCTTTCTGTCAAACACCTTGATAGCTCTCTCTCTCAGCTGTTCTATGGGTTTCAGGTTTGTGGCACAAGCAAACGACCAGTTTGTCAAACAGTATTCAATGTGTGATAGAATCATACAGAGGAGGTATGACTTTGCAGCATTGACAGTTAAGAAAGGTCTGATTTGTTTAAAATGTTGCAAGTTGAATTAACGGTATTGGATACTTTCTTGATATGTTTCTTAAAAGTCAAGTGTCTCTTCAGTGTGTCTTCAGTGTCTTCATCCCCGGTGTTTTTGTCCCTGCAGCGTCTCCAGAGACACACGCCTCCATAGACGCTGCTATATATACGGAGGTCATGCATATTCATGAGGAATTATAAAAAGGTCTGCAGCTGAATGTGAGAAGAGAGCGCGGCACGCTGTTCAGTTTCCAGAGACACACGCAGGTACACTGAGAGGACAATCCAGAGACACACGCAGGTACACTGAGAGGACAATCCAGAGACACACGCAGGTACACTGAGAGGACAATCCAGAGACACACGCAGGTACACTGAGAGGACAATCCAGAGACACACGCAGGTACACTGAGAGAGGACAATCCAGAGGACAACACGCAGGTACCCACTGAGAGGACCATCCAGAGACCCAGAGGTACATGAGAGGACAATCCAGAGACACACGCAGTACACTGAGAGGACAATACAGAGACACACGCAGGTACACTGAGAGGACAATCCAGAGACACACGCAGGTACACTGAGAGGACAATCCAGAGACACACGCAGGTACACTGAGAGGACAATACAGAGACACACGCAGGTACACTGAGAGGAGAATACAGAGACACACGCAGGTACACTGAGAGGACAATCCAGAGACACACACAGGTACACTGAGAGGACAATCCAGAGACACACGCAGGTACACTGAGAGGACAATACAGAGACACACGCAGGTACACTGAGAGGACAATACAGAGACACACGCAGGTACACTGAGAGGACAATACAGAGGACACACGCAGGTACACTGAGGAGGACAATCCAGAGACACACGCAGGTTACACTGATGAGGACAATACAGAGACACACGCAGGTACACTGAGAGGACAATACAGAGACACACGCAGGTACACTGAGGAGGACCATACAGAGACACACGCAGGTACACTGAGAGGACAATCCAGAGACACACGCAGGTACACTGAGAGGACAATACAGAGACACACGCAGGTACACTGAGAGGACAATCCAGAGACACACGCAGGTACACTGAGAGGAGAATACAGAGACACACCGCAGGTACACTGACGAGGACAATACAGAGGACACCACGCAGGTACACTGAGAGGACAATCCAGAGACACACGCAGGTACACTGAGAGGACAATCCAGAGACACACGCAGGTACACTGAGAGGACAATCCAGAGACACACGCAGGTACACTGAGAGGACAATACAGAGACACACGCAGGTACACTGAGAGGACAATACAGAGACACACGCAGGTACACTGAGAGGACAATACAGAGACACACACGCAGGTACACTGAGAGGACAATACAGAGACACACGCAGGTACACTGAGAGGACAATCCAGAGACACACACAGGTACACTGAGAGGACAATACAGAGACACACGCAGGTACACTGAGAGGACAATACAGAGACACACGCAGGTACCACTGAGAGGGACAATACAGAGACACACGCAGGTACACTGAGAGGACAATACAGAGACACACGCAGGTACACTGAGAGGACAATACATCATATCTACAGATATCTAACACATACCTGAGCCTTACTGGCTGGATCCGCGTCACATGACCTGGTGTTTTATTGAGCATTAGCTGAAGGTCAAAGAGCAACTTTACCGTGTTTTATCTGCTGGTTTTAATGGGTACATATATCATGTGACTGCAGTTATATCAGATGGACTAAGGTAGAGTAAGATAGAAATTAAAAGACAGATATTTACCAGATAAGTTAGGTTATTGTAGATTTAAAGAAAGTGAATAACGTGACTGGTTATAAACGTGCGACAGTGTTTCTCGCAGTTTAAGACATCATTATGGTAGAGAGTGTATTAGATTAGATAGTAATGAAGTATTCTAGATACTTCATTTAGAATATTCCCTGATTCTTAATATGATGTTAGGACCTGTTTTTAAATGCAAAATATTGTAATTTTCTTAATAATTATAGTAGGAATTACATGTAAGCCCTGCAGGGTGAGTGATACTGATATATCTCAGATGTCCTGTGAGCAGTGAACGCACCACGGAGGTTGCATGACTGTATTTTTTAGCTTAGCATGAAGAGTGTGAAGTGAAGCAGGAAGTCACACAGCCTTCGTCTGCTGGAGGAGGAGTGAGAAATAAAACCACTTTAAAGGTCTCCTATCATGCAAAATGCACTTTCTATGTCTTCTCTACATCAACATCTACATCCTCCGTACCCAAATCTCTAAAAGAGGGGGAACAACGGAGCTGATCCAGATTTGCTGCGTCATGACGACATTACTAAAATGTGGGCGGGCTTTACACCCACGGGCCAATCAGAAACGTTGCTGTCAGAAACAATGAGACGTGTTCTGGAAGTAATATGGTCTGTGTTTACATTAGCATGCTAACACTCAGAGCTAGGGATGTAACGATATACCGAATATCGCGGTATCGCGATAAATAAACGTCTCAATACCGTCGTGAGACTGACAAAATCTACCGTGATTTTTATTTGAAACCTTTATTTAACCAGGTGGTCCCATTGAGATCATCGATCTCTTTTTCAAGAGAGACCTGTCCAACATGGCAGCAAGTAGGTTACAACATGAACATAAAACAACAGATAACACAAAAGGACATCGTATTTACAGGGCTACATGTACATACCTAGAGACATTGACAAGTACCAACAGTATATGTATATCTCGCCCTGTCAATAAGCCTCACTTTCTTGGCAAAAACTGTATTGTTTTTGAAGTGGTGGAGAGACAATGTACAGTTTTACCCACTGCTGTCACCCATGGACCGAGCATATCTCTCTGTCCCACAGAGGTGGCGTTAGACCTTTTCGCTGTCCGTCATTTTGAAGACAGGATCGTAAACATTTCCGCCCTAATCCATTATTACCCGTCGGGTCTGAACTCGCCACTAACGTCTCGTGCTGACACTGGGGGGGGGGGGGGAGAGAGAGAGAGCATGCTCGTGAACTGTCAACGGGGTGGGGGGGGGGGGGGCCGTGTTATGCATGCCCACCGAGATATGCATGCACCTCGCGGGAGCGCGCGTAAAGCAAAAACTCCCAGACAGTTCAATGATCTGTACGGCAAAGTACGGTTTGGAAACTATATCATTTCCTTTTGGAGGGCATGCATAACACGGCAAACACAAGAGCCCTCGCTGCGGGGGAAACTTTGGCGCTGTTCCGAGTTTGTCCAAAATGACAGACTGCTTTCAGATTTTTCCGTCATTGTTAAAAAAATATTCGGTTAACGCGACCAGCAACATCAGTTACCAGCACATCAGTGCCAGCAACATCAGTGCCAGCAACATCAGTGCCAGCAACATCAGTGCCAGCAACATCAGTGCCAGCAACATCAGTGCCAGCAACATCAGTGCCAGCAACATCAGTACCAGCAACATCAGTACCAGCAACATCAGTACCAGCAACATCAGTGCCAGCAACATCAGTGCCAGCAACATCAGTGCCAGCAACATCAGTGCCAGCAACATCAGTGCCAGCAACATCAGTGCCAGCAACATCAGTACCAGCAACATCAGTGCCAGCAACATCAGTGCCAGCAACATCAGTACCAGCAACATCAGTGCCAGCAACATCAGTGCCAGCAACATCAGTACCAGCAACATCAGTACCAGCAACATCAGTACCAGCAACATCAGTACCAAGCAAGAGAGTTCTTTCCACAGCAGGGGATATTGTAAACGCCCAAACATCCCAGCTTCTACCTGGAAATGTGGACATGCTCATATTCCTAAAAACCTGTCTGATGATGCTGAGTGAGTGACTTAGTGAGTTTGAGTTGAGTTACTTGAAAAACTAAAGTGAAACTTGATTTATTTTATTGCGGGGTCTGATTATTAAATGTCCTTGTTTATTTGTGAGGTGCAGTGGCACAAAGAAAATGCCTGCTTTGTTTGGTTGTACTAGTAGGTACAAAAACACTGGTTTTCTTGTTCCAGTCTGTTACTGTCACTTTGTTTTTGACACTTTAAAATACTACTATCCTACTAAAATGCTGTACAAATCAGATTTATTATTTAATAAAGAACATTTTTCCAAGTAAAACATTTTAAAATGTTTATTTATTTTTCAATATCGCGATATTATCGTACCGTGAGTTTTTGGGATCGTTAAATCCCTACTCAGAGCTAACCTGTACTGGAGAGAGTCTGTGTGAAGAAGCAGGAAATCAAAAGGAAGTCACCTTGTGGTAAACCTGAGAGAGAGAAAGAGTTTGAGCTCCATACTGTTTCAGAGAGAATCCTTGATGTGGTTTGGAACATGATATGGAGTTTCATCACGGCAGCATTTAGCTGAGTTTCTGCTGGGAGAGTTCTCCTGATGAGATCTACTCTCTCTCTGAAGCTACTGACCCAGAGTCAGCTCTTTAGTAACAGCTGGAAGAGAGAGGGGGGGGGGCTACAAGGATCTGTTTGGGGTTTGGAGCAGGACACTTCAGAGACATGTCCTTAGTAACAGCTGGAAGAGAGGGGGGGGGGGCTACAAGGATCTGTTTGGGGTTTGGAGCAGGACACTTCAGAGACATGTCCTTAGTAACAGCTGGAAGAGAGGGGGGGGGGCTACAAGGATCTGTTTGGGGTTTGGAGCAGGACACTTCAGAGTCATGTCCTTAGTAACAGCTGGAAGAGAGGGGGGGGGGCTACAAGGATCTGTTTGGGGTTTGGAGCAGGACACTTCAGAGACATGTCCTTAGTAACAGCTGGAAGAGAGGGGGGGGGGGGGCTACAAGGATCTGTTTGGGGTTTGGAGCAGGACACTTCAGAGACATGTCCTTAGTAACAGCTGGAAGAGAGGGGGGGGGGCTACAAGGATCTCTTTGGGGTTTGGAGCAGGACACTTCAGAGACATATCCTTAGTAACAGCTGGAAGAGAGGGGGGGGGGGGGGCTACAAGGATCTGTTTGGGGTTTGGAGCAGGACACTTCAGAGACATGTCCTTAGTAACAGTTGGAAGAGAGGGGGGGGGGGGGCTACAAGGATCTCTTTGGGGTTTGGAGCAGGACACTTCAGAGACATGTCCTTAGTAACAGCTGGAAGAGAGAGGGGGGGGGGCTACAAGGGTCTGTTTGGGGTTTGGAGCAGGACACTTCAGAGACATGTCTTTAGTAACAGCTGGAAGAGAGAGGGGGGGGGGCTACAAGGGTCTGTTTGGGGTTTGGAGCAGGACACTTCAGAGACATGTCCTTAGTAACAGCTGGAAGAAGGGGGGGGGGGCTACAAGGGTCTGTTTGGGGTTTGGAGCAGGACACTTCAGAGACATGTCCTTAGTAACAGCTGGAAGAGAGGGGGGGGGGGCTACAAGGGTCTGTTTGGGGTTTGGAGCAGGACACTTCAGAGACATGTCCTTAGTAACAGCTGGAAGAGAGGGGGGGGGGCTACAAGGGTCTGTTTGGGGTTTGGAGCAGGACACTTCAGAGACATGTCCTTAGTAACAGCTGGAAGAAGGGGGGGGGGGGCTACAAGGGTCTGTTTGGGGTTTGGAGCAGGACACTTCAGAGACATGTCCTTAGTAACAGCTGGAAGAGAGGGGGGGGGGGGCTACAAGGGTCTGTTTGGGGTTTGGAGCAGGACACTTCAGAGACATGTCCTTAGTAACAGCTGGAAGAGAGGGGGGGGGGCTACAAGGGTCTGTTTGGGGGTTTGGAGCAGGACACTTCAGAGACATGTTTTTATATATCTGAGACTTTAATATCTGCCTAAAAACAGTAAACAGCATTTTTTAATAATCTTTTAAGATACAAATGACGATTATGGATCTTTTTATTTAACTATTTTAGGTA
>NW_022987702.1:15000-17500 GCF_902827165.1 Trematomus bernacchii
CTTATTTCAGGATAAAAGCCAAAAACACATTCAGAAAACCATTGACCTCCAGACCAGGGGACAGGTTAAGGTTTAGGACTCATTCCTGCACTAGAGCAGGTGAGAACGAAACAGAGTCTGGTCTGAATGAGGCTTCATGTCAGTGTTTGTATTGAAAATAACTGATAGACTGTTCCGTTATCGCAAATCATTTTAACGTTATTAGTCCGTAAAACAATTTTTCTGCCGAGACAGAGAGGGAGAGAACAGATCTCATATCAGCGCTATCGTTCACATTATCTGTGTGTGTGTGTGTGTGTGTGTGTGTGTGTGTGTGTGTGTGTGTGTGTGTGTGTGTGTGTGTGTGTGTGTGTGTGTGTGTGTGTGTGTGTTGTGCAGTATTACCATTCAGCAGCACTTTACAGAGAATGGGGGGAAGAATATCTAAGTTCAGCAGACGTTATGCAAATTTATGGACTTCGTAATAAGCAGACAATGTCAGTTTTACTTCAGGCTCTTTAGTCTCAGAGCTTAGGTTTGACTGTGTGTGTGTGTGTGTGTGTGTGTGTGTGTGTGTGTGTGTGTGTGTGTGTGTGTGTGTGTGTGTGTGTGTGTGTGTGTGTGTGTGTGTGTGTGTGTGTGGGTGGGTGGGTGGGTGGGTGGGTGGGTGGGTGGGTGTGTGTGTGTGCTGATGGCTCTAATGGTGATGGAAACTGAGAGGCTCTAAACGGTCTGAAGTTGAAAAGCTTTTCGCTGCTTTTAGGCGACGCCGCAGTAACGTGCAGATCAGAAACTGAGAATACTGCAATGTGATAAGCATACTAATACTTCAGATAGTACTTCTTGTAGTAGAAATCAGTAATACTATGTGGATTTGATGTTTTATTGTGAGAGTAGGGTCGTTTTAGAGTAGTATTATAACCAGCAATTAGCCTATAGGCTCCTACAAAGTGACCTTCTCAAATACATTTTAGGATGTTTTGAGTGAAAGGATGATATTTGTTTTGCATGAGGCTGAGGATACTTCTGTTTGATTATAAATGCAGGATCTGTACTTGTAATGGAGTATTTTTACATGTTCTTCAGTCGGCAGAGATTTCTACAGAATAAATGATCATTTAAAAGACTGCAACAGTTAGTTCAGGATCTATAATCATGGTATAAAAGCCTCATTTGTTGTCTTATTTCACAGAAGTACCTTTTAATTTAAGGTGCTTTATATTTGGCTGTTCTCCAAACACTAATCCCTGCATGTTTCACCTCAATTTAATTTTCTGTTTCCCCTTTTAATCTGTTTATGAATCAGTTTTTGGGGGATTTGTCTGAGCTTTGTGTTTGTTTGTTCAGCTACACAAAGCCTGAGGGGGTATTATTATTATTATTATTATTACTGTTGTTGTTAGGGTTAGGTTAAAGTAATTGAATGCCTGTGCAACATCACTGAACATATTAAAATAATGACATCATTTTGGCGATGCTCTCGTCCTTCTGAAGTATGTGTGTTTGTCTTGATCACATTATGGGGCTCCTGTTAGCACAGTCACAGTGCGGGGTCCAACATTTTAGTGGGGTCCAAAAACCTGGTTTTATTCGTGTTAAATCATCG
This sequence comes from Trematomus bernacchii, assembly GCF_902827165.1. Lineage (NCBI taxonomy): Eukaryota > Metazoa > Chordata > Actinopteri > Perciformes > Nototheniidae > Trematomus > Trematomus bernacchii. Next base: position 16,586 of record NW_022987702.1, read on the forward strand.
ATAGCGTGTACAACTCAACTCAAAATAAGAAAACAAAGCATTTTTGAAAGGAAGTTAACCTGTTAAAGTAATTGAATGCCTGGGCTGAACTGTCCAGCATCACTGGAAATATTAAAATAATGACATTATTAAAACAATGTCATTTTGGCGATGACTTGTCCTTTTGAAGTGTGTGTGTGTGTATGTTTGTCTTCATCACATTGTGGGGCTCCTGTTAGCACAGTCACAGTGCGGGGTCCAACATTTTAGTGGGGCCCAAAAACCTGGGTTTTGTTCGTGTTAAATCATCGATAGCGTGTAAAACTCACCTCAAAATAAGAAGACAAAGCATTTTTGAAAGGACGTTAAGCATCGTATGTTTGCTGGTAAATTATTCCTATTCTTCTTCTTCCTCTTCTGTGGTTTTCCTCCTGTTTCCAGATGGATGTTAATGGTTTTGTTTCTCGGAGAAAATCCTGCCGCTGCCTGTGGTGATGATGATGAATGTGAGGCGGAGGGGGGGGGTGTAATTTACCTGTCGGGGTTATCTCAGACAGCGCTTTAATGAGTTTTCCTAAGACCTGAGGAATGTGTGGAGGCAGCCGGCCGCGGACGCTCAGATTTATGGAAGATTAACGCTTTTTCCTCCAGATCTGCAAAAAAGAGCCTCTGCTTCTGTCTGAGTGTTTCTCTGCAGGATACTGATGCTGAAAACCTGATTTAAACATTTAAAGAAATGCATTTATTTATAAACGTACTATACATTCAGATTCAAATGTATTATTGAGCACATATGGAAAATAGCGAGCAAAATAATCTGCAACTATTATGCTGAGTGATTAATCGTCTGAGTCATTTTTTTATGCAAAGCTCTTTATTTTTCTCATCCTGCCTGTGCTGCAGCACCTCTTTTCACCCTCTGTCTGAAACCAGAGC
>NW_022987702.1:20000-230000 GCF_902827165.1 Trematomus bernacchii
ACCCTATATCTCCCCTCAGGTACAGATGTTGAACCCTATATGTCCCCTCAGGTACAGATGTGAACCCTATATGTCCCCTCAGGGTACAGATGTTGAACCCTATATTCCCCTCAGGTACAGATGTTGAACCCTATATCTCCCCTCAGGGTACAGATGTTTGAACCCTATATCTCCCCTCAGGGTACAGATGTTGAACCCTATATGTCCCCTCAGGGTACCGGATGCGTATCGGGTCCAGCACGGAGAAGAAGGACTCAGGGAGGATCCATGTGGACTTCGCTCAGGCGCGGGACGATCTGTATGAGTGGGAGTGTCAGCAGCGCCTCCTGGCCCGTGAGCAGCGACACCTTCGATTCGTCCACGAGGACAGACTCCTCCCCCCCTCTCCTCCTCCCATAGTGCACTTCTCCGAACATGAGGCGGCCATGTTGGCAGAGAGACTGAAAGGTGAGGACGGGCAGAGGTGGGAAGTAGTGAAGTACAAATACTTTGTTACTGTACTTAAGTACATGTTTCTGGTATCAGTACTTTACTCCACTACTTATTTTTCTGACCACTTTCTACTTTGACTTCTTACACATTTCCCAAACAGGCTGGTTCCTTTAGTTTGAATGTGTGTTTGGTGGCGTGATCATTATTATTTAGAGTCATTGCGTGCCTATTGATTTGAACACGATCCGTGTATCCATCATTTCCTGGTCTTCTCTAAAGAAGAGGGACCAATGAAAACGTTGTCATGTTGCCGTTGTTCAGCATGGAAACATTCATTAGCTAACAATGACATTATTGTTCTATTAATATAAAGGGAGGTCAGGTACTCTTTAAAACAGCTGCTAGTTATGGGTACTTTTTACTGAAGTACATTTCAAAGCCTCTTTACTTTGACTTGAGTTAAGAAGTTTAGTCAGTACTTCTACTTTCACCAGAGTATTTTTAAACACGAGTATCTGTACTTCTACTTGAGTAAAGGATGTGTGTACTTTTGCTTTGTTGTGTGTGTGCTCACACACCGACTCACAGCCTCGCCGCGTCCCGTCGTCTCAGGGAGGAGAAATGGGCGGAGCTGCAGCTGAGGAAAGATTGAGTGTTTGTGTGAGGAACCTAACGGCTCCACGGATTGGTCCATTTGGGTATGGCACGTCACTGTACCCAGGAAGAAAAAGAGAAATGTCCAACGAGGCGTTCTGGGGCAGCACAGACAGGTCTGCTCTGTGTTAGAGTTTTACTGGCTACAGGGTGTACTTTGAGGGTTAGTGACTCTGCAGACCGTTTACATGCAGAAGCTACAGAACACAAGGGGACGGGTAAGAACCAGAAAAGCATGACATGGGACCTTTAATGCTCATTCTCTAGCTTCTTTTATCCCTTTAATTGTATTAAACTGTCTCTCTCTCTGCCCATTTCCATTCCGGTTAAACCACTACAGTGTTTTCTTAGTTATAGTTTGGGGTAAAGAGAAGTGAAAGAAGCATGCTAACTCTGAAGCTAAACCCTTGCTCTCAGGGCAGTGGGTGCGCATTAGACCTCTAGAGCAGTGGCAGGCTTTGAACAGTTATATATGACAGTAGACTGTCAAATAAAAGCCTCTTTTCCAATAACTCGTCCTCTGACGCTCCTGCAGGAGGAGTCTGCAGCTGTAGCCATGGATACAGTGATGGAGAAATAAAAAAGCAATCACTTTTGATCCGATATGTTCTAAAATCATCTAAGAGCAGATTTAGAGGTCGCTGTTAACAAATGTGATTGTTATTGTGTGTGTGTGTGTGTGTGTGTGTGTGTGTGTGTGTGGTGTGGTGTGTGTGTGTGTGTGTGTGTGGTGTGTGTGTGTGTGTGTGTGTGTGTGTTGTGTGTGTGTGTGGTGATGTGTGTGTGTGTGTGTGTGTGTGTGTGTGTGTGTGTGTGTGTGTGTGGTGTGGTGTGTGGTGTGTGTGTGTGTGTGTGTGTGTGTGTGTGTGTGTGTGTGTGTGTGTGTGTGTGTGTGTGTGTGTGTATAATCTCCCGCTGCCCCCCCGCTGTGAGAGCTAATCACAGGTGGAGCTCAGAGAGAGGAGTTATTGATATTCTTCATGAACAAACCTCTGTCTCCTGCAGAGAGGAAGTGATGTTCTGACGTGTGTGTGTGTGTGTGTGTGTGTGTGTGTGTGTGTGTGTGTGTGTGTGTGTGTGGTGTGTGTGTGTGTGGTGCTGTGTGTGTGTGTGTGGTGTTGTGTGGTGTGTGTGTGTGTGTGGTGTGTGTGGTGTATGTGTGTGTGTGTGTGTGTGTGTGTGTGTGTGTGTGTGTGTGTGTGTGTGTGTGTGTGTCTCATTACAGTGAGAGGGTAAATCAGGAGAGAGCAGAAACATGTCTCGATGTTTAAATTCACACATTATTCAAGTATTTTGACCTTATTGCAAAAGATGCATTATTCCTGCTCACCTGGTTAAATGTTATTGAACATTATCATTATTCCTGTTCACATGCAGCCGTGGAGAAACTCAGTTAAACGTTAGAAACCTGATGATGTACAACGAGTCGAGCTGGATCACCTGAACAAGCAGGAAGATCATATTATGCTAAAAGTCACAGAAACTGATTCAAACAGTTATTAGTTTGTTTGAATGCTTTTTATATAAATACATTTCACCTCCTGCAGCCAACTGGAATATAAATGATATATAATAATACACAAGTACTGCTCCCTGTAAGGAGGCTATAACTCCATATTATATTATATATATGTTATAAGCATTATATTATCAAATAGTATTATATGTATGCAGCACCTTCTTCCTTGAAACGGGATCACAGAAAATAGCTTTACAAAAAAAATCTAGGACCAAAAACACACGTTATAAAATGACATTTAAATGTGATTGAAATGTCATTAAAGGAGAGACTGGAGAGAGAGGAGTGCAGTGAGAGATAAGGGCTGTTGTAGAGGAGACTCTGAAGGTCACGCTCCCTCCTCTCCCTCCTCTCCCTCCTCTCCCTCCTCTCCCTCCTCTCCCCTCTCCCTCCTCCTCTCCCTCCTCTCCCTCCTCCTCTCCTCCTCCTGTAGTTACAGTAGAAAGTGTCTAATCTCCTTCACTTCCAGCACACTATCCTCACTGTGAGAATATAAAGCTCTGTTAGCGTTACGCTGCTTCTAGATTAAATCCATATGGTTGAATGCATATTGGAGAACATCCAGACACAAAATAGTCCCTTCTTTATTGTTAAACCCCGCCCACATGTACAGCAGCCTATCTCACACTGACAACATGTCACATACTGAACTCTATGGGACTTCATTTTGAAAGACACGCCTCTCCCTGAGCTTCCTGTTAGGATGAAGTAACTCAAGCTTTTACCCGTGTGTGATTGAGTTCACTGTAAAAACTCAAAATCTTGCCAAGTATATTCGTCTCATTTCTAGTCAGAATGTGTCTTTACACTCGATTTAAGACCTAATAACTGAAGAGGTAACAATGCAGTGAGACATAGGGTCTTCTTTTTAGACAATGCTTCTTCAAGACTTTTGAAAACATCTTATTTTGTATCTCAAATCAAACAAGTTTTTTAAGCTGCTGTGGTTTTTGTAAAATGTGGTTCATCTTGTTTTACCAAATAAATCTTACTAACATCAGAAAACTGAAAACCTTTGAATATTTCAGGCTTATTTTGTAACACAACGTTTCCTGATTCTGGTAAGATAAAGTTCAAAATAAGTTCTCCAGCTAATCCCAAGATCTCCTTTATCTAAATATCCCTTCTTATTTCTAGAAATCTTTCCAAGCAAATGTTGGAAATATATTGGCAGATATTTGTACTTATTACACCTTGTTTTCCTTATTCTTTCCCTTGATTTTGAAGCAGCATTTTTTCCAGTGTATGATGTAAAAGCTTGTGGTTCATGGAGCATGAGCATCTGTTAGCACCACAGGAATAATAAAGATGTAATATTATAATTCTCCACCTCCAGCAGTTAGACAGTATTTCTTCTGATAGAAAGCAGCGCTCTGCTTTGTTAATATGTGCTCCTGAATCCCCAGTTTAGCTCCCTAACCTCCGCCCATCCGTCCCCTAATACCCAACATAAACAGCTATGTTTTTGCTCTGAAGAACCCTTTATGAACCCCCCCCCCCCCCCCTCACACGGCGGCTCATTGTGCTCGCTGTAATGTGACTGTAATCTGCTGCAGAGCCTGAATGGAGCTTTATCAGCAGAGGAAGACTCTTCTTACCGGTTGTGTTGCGCCGGGTATTGAGCTCATTAAACGCTCTCTAATTCACTCTGTTCTGCACTCACATTATTATTCAAATGGGTTAGAAAGCGCTGCTCAGAGCGCTCAGAGACTCTGAGAGCAGGGCTGGGTAGAAAGTGGAAATCAGAAATGCAGTTTGTGCTCACAGCCGTGAACAGAGAGCGCCCCCAGAGAGAGATTTCTGGATATTTCTCCACGTCTCAGTCCTCAGCAGCTTCTGTTGTTGGATTAGCCCCACTGAACGCTAAAGGTCCCGTGAAACGACTTCCTGTGATCTGCACCCCCCGTTAGCTGCGATGGGCCGTGAGACAGGAAGCAGTTCTCTCTTCTGATGGATGGAGAAATACTCCATTACAAGCAGAGTATCCGCAGTACAAGTAAATCAGTGTGTTCCTTTCATGCAGTAAGATTACATTTAGTTTATCTGGATATAGTCTGGTGTAATCGTCTGTTTAGTTTGGGGGTATTATTGGTTAGAGTTGGTTATATTTTGGGGTTTTAAGTTAGCTTAGGTTGGGGTATAGTTTGGGGTATAGTTTGGGGTATAGTTTGGGGTTTAGTTTGGGGTATAGTTTGGGGTATAGTTTGGGGTTTTAAGTTAGCTTAGGTTGGGGTATAGTTTGGGGTATAGTTTGGGGTTTTAAGTTAGCTTAGGTTGGGGTATAGTTTGGGGTATAGTTTGGGGTATAGTTTGGGGTATAGTTTGGGGTATAGTTTGGGGTTTTATGTTAGCTTAGGTTGGGGTATAGTTTGGGGTATAGTTTGGGGTATAGTTGGTTATATTTTGGGGTTTTAAGTTTGCTTAGTTTGGGGTATAGTTTGGGGTATAGTTTCGGTTATGGTTTGTGGTATAGTTTGGGGTATGGTTTGTGGTATAGTTTGGGGTATAGTTTGGGGTATGGTTTGTGGTATAGTTTGGGGTATAGTTTGGGGTATAGTTTGGGGTATAGTTTGGGGTATGGTTTATGGTATAGTTTGTGGTATAGTTTGGGGTATGGTTTATGGTATAGTTTGGGGTATAGTTTGGGGTATAGTTTGTGGTATAGTTTGGGGTATAGTTTGGGGTATAGTTTGTGGTATAGTTTGGGGTATGGTTTATGGTATAGTTTGGGGTATAGTTTGGGGTATAGTTTGGGGTATGGTTTATGGTATAGTTTGGGGTATAGTTTGGGGTATAGTTGGGGTATGGTATGGTTTAGTTTGTGGTATAGTTTGGGGTATGGTTTATGGTATAGTTTGGGGTATAGTTTGGGGTATGGTTTGTGGTATAGTTTGGGGTATAGTTTGGGGTATAGTTTGGGGTATGGTTTGTGGTATAGTTTGTGGTATATTTTGGAGTTTTAAGTGTGCTTAGTTTGGGGTATGGTTTATGGTATAGTTTGTGGTATAGTTTGGGGTATGGTTTATGGTATAGTTTGGGTATGTGGGTATAGTTTGGGGTATGGTTTATGGTATAGTTTGGGGTATATTTTGGGGTATAGTTTGGGGTATGGTTTATGGTATAGTTTGTGGTATAGTTTGGGGTATGGTTTATGGTATAGTTTGGGGTATAGTTTGGGGTATAGTTTGGGGTATGGTTTGTGGTATAGTTTGGGGTATAGTTTGGGGTATAGTTTGGGGTATGGTTGTGGTATAGTTTGGGGTATAGTTTGGGTATAGTTTGGGGTATGGTTTGGGTATAGTTTGGGGTATAGTTTGGGTATAGTTTGGGGTATGGTTTGGGGTATAGTTTGGGGTATAGTTTGGGGTATAGTTTGGGGTATAGTTGGTTATATTTGGGGTTTTAAGTTTGCTTAGTTTGTGGTATAGTTTGGGGTATAGTTTGGGGTATAGTTTGGGGTATGGTTTGTGGTATTTTTTGGGGTATAGTTGGTTATATTTTGGGGTTTTAAGTTTGCCTAGTTTGGTGTATAGTTTGTGGTATAGTTTGGGGTATAGTTTGGGGTATAGTTGGTTATATTTGCGGTTTTAAGTTTGCTTAGTTTGGGGTATAGTTTGGGGTATAGTTTGGGGTATGGTTTATGGTATAGTTTGGGGTATAGTTTGGGGTATGGTTTGTGGTATAGTTTGTGGTATATTTTGGAGTTTTAAGTGTGCTTAGTTTGGGGTATGGTTTGTGGTATAGTTTGTGGTATATTTTGGAGTTTTAAGTGTGCTTAGTTTGGGGTATAGTTTGGGGTATAGTTTGTGGTATAGTTGGTTATATTTGGGGTTTTAAGTTTGCTTAGTTTGGGGTATAGTTTGGGGTATAGTTTGGGGTATGTTTTGTGGTATAGTTTGGGGTATAGTTTGGGGTATAGTTTGGGGTATGGTTTGTGGTATAGTTTGGGTATAGTTTGGGGTATAGTTTGGGGCATGGTTTGTGGTATAGTTTGGGGTATAGTTTGGGGTATAGTTTGGGGTATAGTTTGGGGTATAGTTTGGGGTATAGTTTGGGGTATAGTTTGGGGTATAGTTGGTTATATTTGGGGTTTTAAGTTTGCTTAGTTTGGGGTATAGTTTGGGGTATAGTTTGTGGTATAGTTTGGGGTATAGTTTGGGGTATGGTTTGTGGTATAGTTTGGGGTATAGTTGGTTATATTTTGGGGTTTTAAGTGTGCCTAGTTTGGGGTATTCAGAGAACATGAAACTCTTATTGTGAAAGCTGGATCTGCAGAGTGATTGTTGAAGAACTGTAAATCTGTTCCTGATTACCGACACTGTCATCTTGCAATCTACTTATTAAATAAATAGTTATCAACGCAATAAACCGTATTTCATTTAGTCTAAATGTACATTATTTTATATCATATTCTATTTACCCACTGCTCCTAGTACTATGATGGGTTAAAAGCAGAGAACACACTTCAGTGTGTGTGCTGTGTGCATGTGTGACCATGAAAGAGGGTTTCATCCTCCAATTGCCTAATTTACATGTAAATAGACTTTTTGTATTTTATTATTTATGTTGCATTGTTGGAGGAGCTCAGCTCAGAAGAATTTCATTGCCATTTCTACACTGTAGCTGCTGAGCATATGATGATAAAACCTTTGAATCTTTTGAATCCTCCCAGCAGACGACCAGACCTTCGGCGAGGCCACGGCGGTGCTCTTCACCTGGATCGACCGCGGAGAGGTGAACCGCCGCACCGCCAACAACTTCTACTCCATGATCCAGTCGGCCAACAGCCACGTGCGCCGGCTGATGAGCGAGAAGGCTCAGCACGAGGAGGAGATGGAGCGCGCCAAGGAGGCGTTCAAGAGCGCCCTGCTGGCCACCCTCAACCAGTGTAAGCACTCTTTATTATCTATAACCAGCAGGAAGTCAGGCCGACGACTGGGACGTCTTCACTGAGAGACCATCAGGTGAGTTCCTCTCACTGCAGGTTCATAAAGACTCATCATCCTCAGGAGGTACATCAGAACAAGGCGTGAACAACATGGGTTCCCAAAGTGGGCCTCTTTAGGATGACGTATCGTATCATGTCCATTTAATGTCTCTTCTTCATCACCATGTGTCCCCTCTTCTTCATGTCTCTTCTCCATCAACATGTGTCCCCTCTTCTTCATGTCTCTTCTTCATCACCATGTGTCTCCTCTTCTTCATGTCTCTTCTACATCAACATGTGTCCCCTCTTCTTCATGTCTCTTCTTCATCAACATGTGTCCCCTCTTCTTCATGTCTCTTCTACATCAACATGTGTCCCCTCTTCTTCATGTCTCTTCTACATCAACATGGAACAAAGATTCTCTCTCTTTTTGATCCATTTCTATAAAAACCTGTCTGAAAATGAGCTGATCAGATTTTGGCCACTTGATGATGTCATAACGATGTTTTGTCTTGTGTAACCATTAGCCAATCAGCAACCAAGGTAACCCCCCCCCCCTTATCACCTGAATCTCCTCCTAGAGCACCATTGAGTTCTTTGTAACCAAATCTCTCTCAGAGGGGCGTGGGGAGGGGCTCCTTATTTTCATCTGAAGTAACAGACAGAGAATCAGCACTTTGGAAACAGGGCTGAAACAGAGGGGATTATGGGTAATGCGCGATGATCTGTTTGGTGTTTCAGCCAATCAGAGACAGGCTCTGGATATATCTGAGACCTGTGATATATTGATGAGAAACAGCATAATAGGGGACCTTTAAAACTCGTGACCCGCTCAGATGTTGGAGCTTCAGACCGTGAAGCCGCTCTCTCACCTCTCGTCCATTTTAAAGCTTCTTTCCTCCATGCAAGTCGAGGGTCTCAGTCTCCATGACAACCCTCCTTCCCCCCCCCGTCCATCGTCTCGCATCAGCTGCTCATCTGAAGCTCTGCTGAAACCGCTCTATTTAGGCTTTATATTCCCTGGAACGAGGAATTTGACTTGGTGTCGTGGTGCATACATGAAAGTAAAACTACACATTTAGAACACAGATAGAGAACTATAAAAATATAAAAAATGATAAAAAAATATAGTAAAATATATCAGTGTTAACATAGAAATGGAATGGAATAAAATATGGAATAAAAATCGGCTGTAATAAAAAAAGAAAACAGAAATTGTACATTGTGTGCATACAACAATATCTGTTTTATTTTTTTTATTACTGCCGATCATCATCTTCATCATCATCATCTTCATCATCATCATCATCATCCTCTTCATCATCATCATCCTCTTCATCATCATCATCCTCTTCATCATCCTCTTCATCTTCATCATGCATATTGTTGTTTCAGAGGTGAGTAGTTCAGGGTGTTTCTGTGATGATCAGAAAGTCTGCAGAAAAATGAAATGGATTTAACTTTTGATGGAAATGTAAAAGAAAAGTCAGAAATATAAAAAAAGGCAGCATCAACGTCAGAATAAATGCTTTGTTAAAGTTTTATTCTGACGCTTTCGGACAGGAAGCGAAGCGTGTACTTTACTACATTAACCTACCCTTTAATATGTGATATAATAAAGTGAAATATGAGCATGTATTGTGCGTTGATGCTGCCTGTGAGTCCTGAGGTGCAGCTGCAGGGGATGTAAGTACACACAGCAGTAGAGACACACCGTCACCCTCTTATTATATATATATATATTATATATTAAAGGGGACCTATCATGCAAAATGCACTTGTGTACGTCTTTTCTACATGAATATGTGTCCCCGGTGTTCCAGGGAACTCACCAAGTGTCAGAAAACACAACCCTCTCTATTTTCCTCCATACCCAAATCTCTAAAAAAAGGGGCTGCAACGGATCTGATCAAAAACTGATCCAGATTTGAACACTGTCCTGACGTCAGGACGGTGGCGCTACGGCTATTGGGCCAACTCCACCAATCAGGAGGAGACAGCCACGGCCATTGCCGTTCGAAAGCGCTGGAGACGCTGTAGTACATATGCCAGGCCTGTAGATGGTGCTGTTCTCACTGAATCAGCCCTTGCTAATCCAAAGCTAGAAATTGTCAAATTGAGCAAAATGAGGCATGGCTAAAATGCATGATCTGTTTGGTATTTTGAAAAAAATAAAGTATAAATATGCCTTATATAGGTATGGTCCTACACTATATTATTCAAATATAGCATGATAGGTCCACTTTAAGTACTACAATTCTGCTGGTATCAATAATATGATAATAGGGGACCTTTAAGTATAGTATGTTGCATTGCTAGAGTTAGACCTTAGACTCTTAAAGGTAAAACTAGAGTAGATGTTTTGCATAATGAAAAATAAAACCCTTGAATATTGACATAGTTGTGAGCAGAAACATTCAACAACTCACATTTAGTAAGCTCTATTTAATAAATATAAGATCAGATCACTATTAAAAGACCCACATCACATCCGTAGCATGAACTTTACTGAATTAGACAGGATTTAAATGAAGGAGTGATCGGCCCCTTTAACCCTGAGGTCAGTGCGTCTCCTCTGCTGTGTGAGCCTCAGTCAGTGCTACAACGCTACATAAACGCCCTGTTTTCTCCTCCTCCTCCTCCTCTTCCTCTTCTTCCTCCTCTTCCTCTCCCTCTTCCTCCTCCTCCTTCTCCTCCTCCTCCTCCTCCTTCACCCCAAAGTCGAGCAGATCACAGGCGTTTTCTCCGCCGCCACGAGGCAAAAGGCATGGGACCATTTCTCAAAAGCTCAGCGCAAGAACATAGACATTTGGCACAAGCAGTGTGAGGTTGGTATCAAACTGTGGAGACGCTTTAAAGTACAAACTGATGGTATTACAGACCTCGCCTCCTCTTCCTGGACAGCGTGAGGCGCTGCCATGGAAACAGCGATGAGTGTGTGATTGATTATTCATGAGGAGTCAGATCTGGGTAACGAGGACCAACAGGAGGAGGGAAGCTGGTTAGAGTCTGATCTCAGAGGGGCAGAGAGGGGACTCCAAATGATGGTTGGATAGCACTGTATGTGACATGTCAGCTACTCTGAGGTGATGGGATGTGTTACAGCTTCCTCTGTTCGAGGACATACCACAGTAACATCTGTAACTCTGAGGTGATGGGATGTGTTACAGCTTCCTCTGTTAGAGGACACACCACAGTAACATCTGTAACTCTGAGGTGATGGGATGTGTTACAGCTTCCTCTGTTCAAGGACACACCACAGTAACATCTGTAACTCTGTAGAGTCTTGTGCTGTGGATGCTCTGCTATGAACAGCTACGACAAGAACCAGAACACATGAGACTGCAGACTGAAGATCATTAGCACACTTTAGAATAACTCTCACTGACAGAAGACAAACGTGGATGTTCAAAAAGGTCAGAATTTGTGAAAGTATTAAGAATTTTGGGGGAAAATCTGTATTTTGGGACAAAAAAATATGAATTTTGAGTAAAAAATTAAGAATTTGGGGGAAAATATCTGAATTTTGAGATTTTGGAAAATGAATCAGCAATTTGAGGATTAAAAAAAGCCTAACTGGAAGTATCAACACATAGATGTGGGAGAACCAGAGGAACCACTCAGCTTCAGGAGAACAGCAAACACTCAGCTGGGTTTCCTTTGAGTTCCTGAAGAAAACTTCTGAATGCTTTCCCGGTGACGAAGAATCCAAAAACTGTGAATGAACTATTCAGCTTTTTAACACCAAATGATCCTCCAAAGAAAGACAAGGTGAACGTAGAGACAGGAAGAGAGGACGTTCATGTAGAGACAGGAGGACGTTTGGAGACGTGCTGTGTCTGCTGGAAGAAAGCATGAAGAGATCTCAGTATATATAATATATATTAATATATAACTGTCTGGATGCAGGAGCTGAGGAGCGCTCACAGCGAGGAGATGTATATAATATATATTAATATATAACTGTCTGGTGGTGCAGGAGCTGAGGAGCGCTCACAGCGAGGAGATCATGGGCATCCGGAGGGAGGAGGAGATGGAGATGTCTGAGGACGACTCGGAGGAGAGTCCCTGCAAGAGGCTGCGCAGCGACCTCAACGGTATCATGTGATCACTTGAATGTTTCTATACGAGGCCTCAGAGTGATGTGTTTCCTCAGACATGTCTCTGTGCTTTCCTCCATGTGCAGGTCATGGTGTTTGGGTTACGCCTCTCTTCTTACATTTACTGGGAATTTTAACCCATTCATTCAAATGTCTGATGTCTTAGTATGAAAGAGAAGGGACTACATTCTGGGATATAAATATATATATATATTTGTGTCAAACCAGGAAAATAGTGAATAATTGGTTTTAAAAACATATATATTGTTATATTTGTTTGACCTTTATGTATTAATAATATATGAAGTTGTTTGAATCTACAGCGGTCTAATACCCTTCAGTAGTCCACAGCGTAAATCTAGTTTTTGTAATACCATTTGAACTTTGGGAAAGGACATCTCATCTCTTCGTTGCCTCTTATTTTGGCGACACACAGATGCTACTGTAGTTTATCATAGGTCCCCATATTGCCTTAAAACAAGAATAACCTCCCCTCCCCCCTGCAGGAGTGTGTGACCCCCCCTCGCTGAAGGAGGAGAACGACTCCCTGCGGTGGCAGCTCGACGCCTACAGGAACGAGGTGGAGCTGCTGAGGAACGAACACACGCCTGCACACACACACACGCCTGCACACACACACACGCACACACACAGCGCTGAGGCTCAGATCCAGCTGCTGCAGCAGAACATGCTCTCCATGCAGCAGGTACGCCCCCTCGTCCTTCTGTGGCTTTTCAATGACTCGTGTTACGTTTACTCCTGAACCCAGAGGGCTAAACGTTGTTGAGAGAAAAGTCAGGATTTTGAGATTTTGAGTAAAAAGTCAAAATGTTTAAGAAAAAGTCAGGATTTTTAAGAAAAAGCCAGAAATGTTGAGATATTTAAAAAAAGTCAGAATTTTGAAATATTTTTAAAAAACGTCAGCATTTTGAGGATATTTAATAAAAAGTCAGAATTTTGAAATATTTTAAAAAAAAGTCAGAATTTTGAGATATTTTAAAAAAAAGTCAGAATTTTGAAATATTTTAAAAAAAAGTCAGAATTTTGAGATATTTAAAAAAAGTCAGCATTTAGTGAGAGATCTAAACGTTGTTCTTGCAGCAACTGCTGGTCCTTCAGGAGAAGCTGTCGAGCAAGAGAGGCCGAGCTGCAGGAGGCGAGGGAGGAAAGGAGAGAGGAGAGGAGCAGCCTGCAGGGGGAGGTGAGGACCCTCTAATCTTACATTTATATATTATATATATTAACTGCCACGGCACGTTGGGACCCGCAACATAGACTTCTAACGCCAAGCCGATTGAGTTTACAAAGATATGTTTATTTAACATTTGAATTCAAACTAACTTAAATGTTAGAAGTCTGGACGAGCCAAACCACAGCTTTATTTATTAGTTTAGCCATTTTGCCACTCGGAGACGAAACCGATTCCGAACCGAAGTCGATTTCAAAAAAGTTTCCCGTCCACACGGAATCGGCTCAAGAAATGTGTCCGTCCAAACGAAACCCGCTCGAAACCGCTGGAGACGCTGTAGTACATATTGCCGGGCCTGTAGGTGGCGCTTGTACTTCCGCCACAAAATACACCAACAGCAGCGAAGAAGACCCCCGAGCAATGGGGCATAAGGAATAAACAAACTGTAGATGTTGCACTAACATCTGTAGCATGGTCAGTAGCGTCTGGAGCACGAACGCAACCCTGTGATCCGCCATTGTTGTTGTTGTTGGCGAAACGCATCAGCAATGACGCGGGGTGAGCAGGAGAGGTGGGGAGAGGCGGGGCTACCTATGGCGTCATCGATTCAGGAAATCGTTAATAACGCCTTAACGCAATTTTTTAACGCCACTAATTATATTTTAACGTTGCGATCAACGCATGTGTATTTTTCTAACGATTCTAGCGGAGAGATATGGAAACAAGAAAAGGTGTTTTAAACAGCAAGCCAAGCACACAGCTGATGCCGACAGCCCCGCATCGCTTGCGGCAGACCACGCTTGAAACGTTTTCATATGTTGATAAGAGTATTACAAACTTGAAACATATCCCTCTAAGGTGCATTTAGAACAGATTAACTTATGGACCAGGGGACACTAAAGAGTGACGCACAGGGTTGTAAAGCTGAACTGAAATATTGTAGAGAATGAATCGGGGATGTTTTCCTCTCGTCTCCTCACAGTGTGTTTAGTGATTTTCATTCATCATGCATGTTACTGATGTCATGTTTAATGATTCATCAGCTCAGTGGTCCTCCTGTGAACACATGTAACCCACACACACACACACACACACACACACACACACACACACACCCTGCAGTGTTGTATTGACTCCTCTAACAGACATCTATAAAACAACAGCAGAGAAAACAAGCGCTCCTCTGCTGCAGCCAGCTTTGTTCTGCTGCCTCTGACCTGTTATCTGTGTGTGTGTGTGTGTGTGTGTGTGGGTGTGTTGTGTGTGTGTGTGTGTGTGTGTGTGTGTGTGTGTGTGTGTGTGTGTGTGTGTGTGTGTGTGTGTGTGTGTGTGTGTCTGCAGCTGTGTAATGGGGAGACGGAGGGTCCCGACGCAGAGCTGCACAAGGTAAACACAGCAGAGCAGATTTTAATCGAGAAAATGTATTTTATTTCTGTTTCAATGTATAATAAAAACATGTCTACAGAGTACCTATCCATACAGATTGACTCGTACACCTCGGAATAACATATTAAAGGTGTATTTGTGTTTTTCTTGAGATAAACAGATTCCAGTAAACTGCAAAAAAATGGTTTCCAAATGTATTCTTTATTTCACAAAACAGCGCAAATAATATTTTGAAGAATATAAAGTTTCCTAATATTATTAATATTATTAGACACACACACACACACACACACACACACACACACACACACACACACACACACACACACACACACACACACACGAACCCCCTGATCTGTAAAGTATTATCTCTCAGAAAGACCCAGATTCATAAAAACATGTTTTACTGTCCTCACACTGTGTGTGTGTGTGTGTGTGTGTGTGTGTGTGTGTAGTGTGTGTATGTGTGTGTTATGTGGTGTGTGATGTGTGTGTGTGTGTGTGTGTGGTGTGTGTGTGTGTGTGTTTCCAGGTGAACGGGGGAGTACCCTCCTGTTCCTGAGCAGAGAGAGGAGGAGGGAGGTGCTGAGAGGGGGGGTCGCCTCGGAGAAGGAAGCGCTGCTGCTCGGTAAATATCACCTGAAAATGTATAAATATTTGCAAAAATATTTTAAATATTCTTCATTGGATATATTTTAAATGTTAACTCTTGTGGATCCATAGATTATAAATGCAGTAATTGTGTCGGTAAAACACGTATTTGTACGGCTCGACCCACGAGATATCTGGATGTAATGTTTGTAAAAACAAACATCAGGAATCAAAGTCTTCTGGAACAGATCAGCGTGATAAATGCTGAGTCATGGTCCTGCTTAGAGACTCATTCCTGCACCTTGCTATAAGAGACGGGACAGTGCTGTTGTCTCTTTGTCGTCGTCCCCCTCCTCCCTGTTGGCTGTAAACACACTCTGTGTTATTCTCAGTGAGCGCTGCTTTGTCGGAGCAGCAGCACATTCATCTCTCTTAGTGCAGAGAAAACACAGAAGTGAGGCGGGGGGGGGGGGGGGGGGGGGGGGGGTCTGTCTTCTGCTGCTGGAGCTTTATTCTGGCAGGAAACACATCACGGTATATCCTACAGGAAACCACATCACAGGTTATATTCTACAGGAAACACATCACATGTTATATTCTACGGAAACACATAACAGGGTTATATTCTACCAGGAAACACATCACAGGTTATATTCTGCAGGAAAACACATCACATGTTATATTCTACAGGAAACACATCACAGGTTATATTCTACTGGAAACACATCACAGGTTATATTCTACAGGAAACACATCACAGGTTATATTCTACAGGAAACACATCACAGGTTATATTCTACAGGAAACACATCACAGGTTATATTCTACAGGAAACACATCACATGTTATATTCTACAGGAAACATCACAGGTTATATTCTACAGGAAACACATCACAGGTTATATTCTACTGGAAACACATCACAGGTTATATTCTACAGGAAACACATCACATGTTATTCTACTGGAAACACATCACAGGTTATATTCTACAGGAAACACATCACAGGTTATATTCTACAGGAAACACATCACAGTTATATTCTACAGGAAACACATCACAGGTTATATTCTACAGGAAACACATCACAGGTTATATTCTACGGAAACACATCACATGTTATATTCTACTGGAAACATCACAGGTTATATTCTACAGGAAACATCACAGGTTATATTCTACAGGAAACACATCACATGTTATATTCTACAGGAAACACATCACAGGTTATATTCTACAGGAAACACATCACAGGTTATATTCTACAGGAAACACATCACATGTTATATTCTACAGGAAACACATAACAAGTTATATTCTACTGGAAACACATCACAGGTTATATTATACAGGAAACACATCACAGGTTATATTCTACAGGAAACACATCACAGGTTATATTCTGCAGGAAACACATCACAGGTTATATTCTACAGGAAACACATCACAGGTTATATTCTACTGGAAACACATCACATGTTATATTCTACAGGAAACACATCACAGGTTATATTCTACAGGAAACACATCACAGGTTATATTCTACAGGAAACACATCACATGTTATATTCTACAGGAAACACATCACAGGTTATATTCTACAGGAAACACATCACAGGTTATATTCTACAGGAAACACATCACAGGTTATATTCTACAGGAAACACATCACATGTTATATTCTACAGGAACACATCACAGGTATATTCTATAGGCAAAAACCATCACAGGTTATATTCTACAGGAAACACATCACAGGTTATATTCTACTGGAAACACATCACATGTTATATTCTACAGGAAACACATCACATGTTATATTCTACAGGAAACACATCACAGGTTATATTCTACAGGAAACACATCACAGGTTATATTCTACTGGAAACACATCACAGGTTATATTCTACAGGAAACACATCACAGGTTATATTCTACTGGAAACACATCACATGTTATATTCTACAGGAAACACATCACATGTTATATTCTACAGGAAACACATCACAGGTTATATTCTACAGGAAACACATCACAGGTTATATTCTACTGGAAACACATCACAGGTTATATTCTACAGGAAACACATCACAGGTTATATTCTACAGGAAACACATCACAGGTTATATTCTACAGGAAACACATCACAGGTTATATTCTACAGGAAACACATCACATGTTAATTCTACAGGAAACACATCACAGGTTATATTCTACAGGAAACACATCACAGGTTATATTCTACAGGAAACACATCACAGGTTATATTCTACAGGAAACACATCACATGTTATATTCTACAGGAAACACATCACAGGTTATATTCTACAGGAAACACATCACAGGTTATATTCTGCAGGAAACACATCACAGGAGGGTCAGGTTCTCCTGATATAGATCCAATGACGCTGCGTCACGTAACATGACGTCATCGATGCATAAAGAAAAACAATCACATTTTGATTATTTTCTTCCTTAACCTGTTAAGCCCGAGAGACCCCGGTCCCGGGGCACTGCCGCAACATCTTGCAGGAAACAGTGTCTGAGGGCATGTTCATTTAATAAAACTATGAATGTTTATATCCATGTAACGGGAAGAAACTCATCTAACTGATCATTTTTAGATGAAAACCCACAATGCTAACACTGAGCCTCTGAATTAGCAACGAGCGAAAAATGGATGGAGCATCTTATTTCAGACTCCAGCTTACAGCTTCCTGCCTGCTACCTGCCAGTTACCTGCCTAAGACCTGCCAAAGACCAGTATCTGGGAATGTTAAGCCCTCCCACTATTTTCCAAGAGGGCGTTGCCAGATTTTCAATTTCAGGATTTAACCAGGAGATGGCGCTTCCTTCACAGAAACAGTTTTGTTTAGAAGAGCATTTGAACACATCAATATTTTAGATCAAATAAAGTATATCTAATCTTGTAATTCAATAATATATAGTCTTTATATATTAAATAACTTTACACTTGGTAAAAAAATCCTGAGTGAGGCTTTCATAAATTGCATTTAGCTGACGCTTTTATCCAAAGCGACTTACTATTTAATAAATGATTATTCATAACAAATATGAGTGATGTGTGATTATTATTCATGCTATATACTGATATAGGGCTAAGTAAGCAATCAATCCTGCAAATTAACCCTTAGTTGTTCAATATATTTATTCAGACAATGTGAGTAGAAATACAGAAATTCTGCTCCCACCTAAACGTTGCAATATTACAACATTTCCCTAAAAACTCACCAAAACGTAAACATTTTTAAAACTCTTTCATTTCTGCTCCAGAGGCCAGGGGTTTAAATTGGAATTTGATATGTGTGGGGGCTCTGTTAGAAGGTGCGACGGGGGGGGGGGGGGGCTCTGTTAGACGCTCGTGAATTGTCAACGGGGGGGAAGGAACACACGTTCACTAAGCCGAAAAAACTATATCCGGTCACAGTGATCTGCTATTTAAAGTAAATTCAACACATATCGACCCTAAATATAGCATATATTAAGATCGAGAAAGTGTTAACATCGTTTTTTTGTAAACATATGACAAATGTGCGAGGGTGATGACATCAGAGCATCGTCCTATGGGCTTAGCCCCGGACAGGTACAAACAGGTATTCACTCAGAGGGGGGTAGGTACTAATGCCACCCATTTACATGTAGGCAAACAGTCAAAAATCAACATACAGTAGGGGGGTGGGGGATGGTGAAACGGTATGTGGGTATGTGGGACACTGAAAAAGTCTATGTTAAAAAGCCTCAGTCACCTTAATTCACTGTAATTCTTCTGTTTATATTCAATGTGGTGGGGGCCGAGGGAACCGGGCAGAGTTTTTCACCCGGTCAACGTGTGTGAAAGTTTAAATCTTCCTTATTGAGCTTTAAAACAAATGAATAACGACTATATTAATAATAAAATAAACACCGGCTGTTGTTATGCCTGCTGTAACGTTAAATTACTCCCGTTCTCCGCTTAAGTAATTATGCCGTTACAAGCTTCATAGTTGTATTATCATCTACATTTGCCCGAAACAAGTTAATATTCTGAAAGCCACGACTTTGTTTATTTGAAATCAGATGAAAACAAACTGTAACGGACCCTGCCGTGTTATCTATGATTACTATATGCCTTACTGTACATTCATAATTTCAGCCGAGGGAGGTGGGCGTGCGCTGCGGAGGATTTCTAACGAACTATTACAGCTGTTATAAAGCATTAAATAAAAAGTAATGAAAGAGATAAGGAGGAGAAAAGGTTTACATCAATAAAAACATTTTCTAAATCCATAAAAGCATTTCAATTAAGAATGGGAGTCATGTCGTTACTTTGTTGAGAATGTGGCCATGTAATAACGGGATAATTTGACTTGGTCATTGTGGGGAAAAATAACACCCATCCTGATCGTTTCAATGAAGTTGAATACAGAATATTCATATTTGTCAGTGATTTCATGTCAATTTGGCGAACATAAACATAAATGATCGTAGTGAAAATGATGATTAAATTAGGATTAAAAATCGGGAGAGCCGGCTGCATGCAACATAGGGGGGTGGGGGCTGGTGAACGGTATGGTCAATGTTTGTAAACACTGTGACATTTTGACTTTATTTGATCATTTCAGTTCAAAACTAACGTTTATATTTCTCTTTTTGAGAAGAGAAATATGAATATGTTAGTGGCTGACCCAGCCCCATGGTCTGTCACAGTAGTGCGGGAAAGAGAAGTGCACTGTTTTGCCTGGCTGGACCTGTAATTTACAGGAAAGGAGTGCACGCTACTAAAGAGACACGCTACCATGGAAACCAAACAATGGTGTTGCTGTATTGAAGTCCGAGTGGAAACAGTCATATTTGGAGCGTTATGTTAGAATGAAGCAGCCAGGTCGTGACTCACAAAAAAAAAGTGTTACTTCACTAACTGTAAGCTTGTCACTCAGAGTAACCTACAGTTAACTTAACTGTTGGAAAAGAAGATCAGGGGGGGGGAAGAGCCTGTGGCTGATGGGCCATTAGGTGTGTAAACACACCAGCTGAGAGCTGCCGTTTCATTCTGGACTGTTTAAAATGCAGGAAGACATCTTATGGGGACTTTGCTTCTTTGAATATGTGGCCCTTCAGCTGAAATGCTCCTCTCGAGCTCTGTTCCTAAATATCTATAGACCACCCAAATACTGTGCAAGCTTTTTTGATGATTTTACTGAACTGCTGTCTATAGTGTGTATTGACTTTGACCGTCTAGTCATTGTTGGTGATTTTAACATCCATGTTGACAACCCCCAGGACAGAAAGGCTAAAGAACTGTTTTGTGTTCTTGATAACTATGGACTGACTCAGCATGTGGCGGAGCCCACGCACAATAAGGGGCACACTCTGGACTTAATTATCTCAAAGGGTCTGAATACCTCAAAGGTTGTGGTGACTGATGTTGCACTCTCTGATCATTCCTTGTTTTTTCTTTGAGAGCTCTATTTCTGTTCACAAAAATGTCAGAAAGAGGTAACCACAAAGCGATATTTAACTGAAAATACTAGGGAAATGTTTACTCATAATTTTCATCCACACTCTCCCCTGCTAACATCTCAGTAAATGAGCTAGTAGATCATTTTAATTCAAAAATTAAAAATGTTATAGATACCATTGCTCCAACTACGGTAAAGGAAGTGATTGGCAAGAAAATATCTCCATGGAGAAAGGCCATGACCGTGAGAACAGAAAAAAGAGAGTGTCGAAAAGCTGAACGTAGGTGGCGAAAAACAAATCTCCAGGTTCACTTTGAAATCTATAAAGAGAGACTTGGCCTTTATAATTTGGAATTGAAAAACGCACGACAGTCTTTCTTCTCTGACATCATTACCAAAAATAAAAACAACGCACGTGCCTTGTTTGCTACCGTCGACAGACTAACTAACCCCCCAGTGTCAGTAGCCTCTGAATTTCTATCCACCAGGGCGTGCAATGATTTTGCCTCCTTCTTCACTGACAAAATTCAGAAAATTAGACAGCAGTCAGTGCCTCTGCATCAGGTACAGCAAATGTGTTGTCCCTATGTCCACCTAATATCAATTCAAACACCATGACACAATTCCATCAGATTAATGGTAAAAACTTAGAGGACATTATTCAACTTCTGAAATCCTCCTCCTGCTGCCTTGATATATTCCAACAGGATTTTTTCAAAGATGTTTTTCCTTGCATGGCCTCAGATCTACTTCATATAGTAAACACATCTATTCACTCAGGTATTTTTCCAGAGGCCCTGAAAACTGCAGTCATTTAAACCGCTCTTAAAAAAGAATAATCTAGATGCTTCAGTAATGAACAATTACAGGCCAATATCAAACCTGCCATTTCTAGGGTAAAATCATTGAAAAAGTTGTATTTCAACAGTTGAGTAACTTCTTGCATTTAAATAACTGTTTGGATGTGTTCCAGTCAGGATTTCGTCCAAACCACAGCACTGAGACTGCTCTTGTGAAGGTCTTCAATGACATCCACTTAAACACAGACAGTGGCAGAACTTCAGTGTTAGTATTATTAGATCTCAGTGCTGCGTTTGACACTGTTGACCACAACATATTACTAGACCGACTAGAAAACTGGGTGGGACTTTCGGCAACAGTTCTAAATTGGTTTGAGTCCTACTTAAAGGACAGAAAAAACTTTGTTTCTATAGGTAAATACACATCTGAGTGACAAATATGACATGTGGGGTACCTCAAGGCTCCATCTTGGGGCCTCTTCTCTTTAACATCTACATGCTACCACTGGCTCAGATAATGAAAAACAACAAAATAAGTTACCATAGCTATGCGGATGACACACAAATTTACGTAACAATTTCACCAGGAGATTATGCTCCAATTCAAACACTGAGTAAGTGCATTGAACAAATCAATGACTGGATGTGTCAGAACTTTCTCCAATTAAACAAAGATAAAACTGAGGTAATGGTTTTTGGAGCCAAGGCAGAACGTATAAAAGTTAGCGCTGAGCTTCAGTCTGCAATGTTCAAAACAACAGATAAAGCCAGAAATATAGGTGTAGTCATGGACTCTGACCTGAGTTTCAACAGTCACATTAAACAGTTACTAAATCAGCCTACTATCACCTAAAGAACATATCTAGGATTAAAAGACTAATGTCACAGCAGGATCTGGAAAACTTGTCCATGCTTTTATCTTCAGTAGACTCGACTACTGCAATGGTGTCTTTACAGGGTCTCACTAAAAATCTATTAGAAAGCTTCAGGCTAATTCAGAACGCCGCTGCTCGAGTCCTCACTAACACTAAGAAGTGTGATCACATCACTCCTGTTCTGAAGTCCTTACACTGGCTTCCTGTGTGTCAAAGAATAGATTTCAAAAATACTGCTGCTGGTTTATAAAGCTTTGAATGGTTTAGGCCCAAAATACATGTCTGACCTACTGCTAAATTATGAACCCATCCAGAACTCTCAGGTCTTCAGGGACTGGTCAGCTTCTGTCCCCAGAGTCAGAACTAAACATGGAGAAGCAGCGTTCAGTTATTATGCTCCAAATATCTGGAACAAACTCCCAGAAACCTGCAGGTCCGCTGCAACTCTTACTACTTTTAAATCCAGGCTGAAGACTTTTCTTTTTGCCGCTGCTTTTAATTGAACTATTCACATCTTAAACTGCACTGTAACTTTTAACCTTTATCCATGTCTTTTTTCTTTTAATGTTTATTTTATTATCTTTTCTTTTTAATGATTTTAAATGCCATTTTCATAATGTCTTCCATTTTTGTAAAGCACTTTGAACTGCCTTGTGTTGAAAGGTGCTATATAAATAAACTTGCCTTGCCTTGCCTTGCCTTGCCTTGCCTTAAAAAACGGTAACAACGGACTATTTTTCTTAGCGGATGCATGTCAATTTAAATCAATACATACAACTCTTTTTAAATCAATAAAAACATTTCTAAATCCATAAAAGCATTTCAATTAATATTGGGAGTCATGTCGTTACTTTGTTGAGAATGTGGCCATGTAATAAGCGGGATAATTTGCAGCGACTTGGTCCGGATCTTGATCTGCCTGACAAGGCTCCATTAAAATATAAATATTTTTAGTGAATTACTGAGTTTAGGCACGTTAATAACATTTTAATGAAGTTGAATACAGTATATTCATATTTGTCAGTGATTTCATGTCAATTCGGCGAACATAAACATAAATGATCGTGGTGAAGATGATGATTAAATTAGGATTAAAAATCGAGAGCCGGCTGCATTTCCTCTCCTTCGTTTTTTTCGACTAAACAACATTATTTTGTTAAATAACAACATGGTGATGTTTGTAAATGATTACATGTCTTATTTAGCACAGACTATGATCCTATCCGTGACATATGGATCTTAACAAAGATCCGCTATACAGTAGTACCAGACATACTGGTATCTGTATCAAAGTTGATTCACATGAGCTCCAGTGTGGAAACTGCACCCCTGGTGGATCAATGATCCATTGCAGCTGGCTTCACAATAATTAAATGTATTTATCACAGGGGCGGGTATCAAGTCAGGACTGGGGGCCGGCTCTCATCACGAACCGATCATGGGCCGATCACGGACCAATCACGGACCAATCACGACCCTCGCATTTCAAACTGTCTGAAATAAGATGCTCCATCTGTAACAACATTACTACACCAAAAATCACACACAAAACCTTATTATTTATTTTTTCACCACATCCAACACATCGTGAGGTGACACAGAATCGATGGGTACCCTCATGATCACTGAATTATACGTATTTGCGACGTTATAAGCAAAAACGGACATCAAAACAGGTGGCGCTAGGTAGCTAAAAATGCTAACATTTTTACCTTGGCTCTGTAGTCTCTCCAAAGTGGTCTTCAATGGCATTAAAACAATAAAAACGCTGCTGAAGTTAATCCATAGGTTAATCTAATGTGTCTGTGTCCCTTTGAAATGATTTCTGATAATCCATAAGCAATAAAACTGCTTTTCCGTTTCCAGATGTCAAAACTAGAGATAGGTTCACTCTGATGGAAAATGACATGCGCGAAGCCCCCACCTTTTCTCTTCACAATGAGTGTGTGTGGGGGAATTCCCCTTCGATTCTATTGGCTCTAACGGTCAGAAAGAGGTGTCAACCATCAAAATCGAGCAAGGGGGGCCAGAGATAGGTAAAATCCACCCAAATGACCCCAGAAGTGGTTTCTTTTTGCTAAACCTCTCTAAAAAGGTCAAATGTCACTTGTTTTGCATCAATCTTGATACAGGGTACTTATTATATGTTGTACTTTGGATTCCTAAAGCTTTTAGTCTACTAACCCATCATCCAAGGGTAGTTTTCACTATAAGTAAAACGAATTTTTGGACGGACACTATAATTTACAGTTTTTACTATGTAAAATCTGAATTTTCTTTAAAATAAAAAAACCTCTATATTGATTCTGACTTTTCTACATCCAACTCACAGGTTTATCATTACTTTGAGAATAAATGGTTTAGGCCCAAATACATGTCTGACCTACTGCTAAATTATGAACCATCCAGAACTCTCAGGTCTTCAGGGACTGGTCAGCTTTGACCAATGAGGGCACGAGATAAGTTTGTGCACAGATGGAAGGCTGACAGGCAGGTAGGCCATCCAGTTACTTTAGCCGGGCCGGCTCAGATGATTGGTCGTGCTTTTTACAGTATTACGGCTTCCACAGATGATATTTATTTATGGATTTTTGTCAAAGCACTTCAGATATTCATTGCTATCGGGATGTTAAGAGCATTCCATGGAATATAACAACAAGTGTATCTCGAGCCGGTTTCTCAAACTTACCTACCCTACCTTTAATGTTTATTTAATGTTCTATAAGGAATCAAATGTAGTTTTATCGTTATGTATACGTTGCTTTACTGTTTGTGAAGTGAAGTGAAATTCCACTGCAGAGCAAACAGAGTGCGGCTCCTATTCCATACCGTGCATGTTTCTTTTTCCGTTCACCTCAGTTAGTGTTCATGGTTGCAAGAATAAAAACACACACACACACACACTCACTCTGTTCCAGTGAGCAGGTCTGCTGGAAGGAATTGCATCAGCCTGTCTGTAATGGGCAGCGTTTCGCCACATAAATCAGGGAAATAAATATCAGCCGTGCAGGGTCCTCCGGGGGGACGCCACTCTACACACACACACACACACACACACGCACACACACACACACACACACACACAGACACACACACACACACACACACACACGCTCTTCATGCAGCCCAGCCTCTCTGATGCTATCTTTAGTGCATTCGTGACCTCTGATGAAAACACATGTATAAAAGCATGCTCAGATTGTCTCTGGCATGCTAACCCTTGTGCACGCTAACACTCATGTGCTTGTGTGTGACAGTGAGAGGTGTTGCTTCTCTCTGAGTCTGAACTCTTTGTTCCTCCTCCTCTCTGCAGGAGTCATCTCCACCTTCCTCCACGTTCATCCGTTCGGAGCAAACCTGGAGTATCTGTGGTCGTACATCCAGAGGCTGGACTCCAAGGTAACCCTAACCCTAACCCTAACCCTAACCCTACACACACATATATTTAATATTTTCCGATCTTGGGATATTTATCTCCCATAACAAGCCTTAGTCGAAAGAAAGTCTGTGCAGATTTCTCCTAAACTCACCAACAGTTAGCGTTAGCCTCGTTATTATATTCAAAGATGACGTGTTGTACCCTATTCACCTGTAGTGTGTGCAACATGTATGCATTTTACAATTAATTATTTAGCAATGAATAATTTTGACAATTTTGATAAGGCACATTTTAAAACAACAGAGTTGAAAAAAAGCAGCATAAAAACATTTAGACAAATAATAAGACTAATAGGACAAAAAGAAACTAATGTAAAAGCACGAGACAATAAAACCAAAGTTATAGCCCCAGACTGAAAAACCCTCATACATGATGTAAAAACATTTAAAAACACAACAACATAGAAAACCCCAATTTAAAAAACAGAGACTGATACGTCTTATACGTGGTCTGCAAAAACACGGAGAACAAGTAGGTCGTCTCCAGAGAGGGCAAAAGTACACACATGCTGTACTCAAGTAGAAGTACACACATCCTTTACTCAAGTAGAAGTACACACATCCTGTACTCAAGTAGAAGTACACACATCCTGTACTCAAGTAGAAGTACACACATCCTGTACTCAAGTAGAAGTACACACATCCTTTACTCAAGTAGAAGTACAGATACTCGTGTTTAAAAATACTCTGGTGAAAGTAGAAGTACTGACTAAACTTCTTACTCAAGTCAAAGTAAAGAGGGCTTTGAAATGTACTTCAGTAAAAAGTACCCATAACTAGCAGCTGTTTTAAAGAGTACCTGACCTCCCTTTATATTAATAGAACAATAATGTCATTGTTAGCTAATGAATGTTTCCATGCTGAACAACGGCAACATGACAACGTTTTCATTGGTCCCTCTTCTTTAGAGAAGACCAGGAAATGATGGATACACGGATCGTGTTCAAATCAATAGGCACGCAATGACTCTAAAGAATAATGATCACGCCACCAAACACACATTCAAACTAAAGGAACCAGCCTGTTTGGGAAATGTGAGAAGTAGAAAGTACAGGTATTTGTGTTCAACATGTAAGAAGTAGAAAAGTACAGGTATTTGGGTTCAACATGTAAGAAGTAGAAAGTACAGGTATTTGTGTTCAACATGTAAGAAGTAGAAAGTACAGGTATTTGAGTTCAACATGTAAGAAGTAGAAAGTACAGGTATTTGTGTTCAACATGTAAGAAGTAGAAAGTACAGGTATTTGTGTTCAACATGTAAGAAGTAGAAAGTACAGGTATTTGTGTTCAACATGTAAAAAGTAGAAAGTACAGGTATTAGTGTTCAACATGTAAGAAGTAGAAAGTACAGGTATTTGTGTTCAACATGTAAAAAGTAGAAAGTACAGGTATTTGTGTTCAACATGTAAGAAGTAGAAAGTACAGGTATTTGTGTTCAACATGTAAGAAGTAGAAAGTACAGGTATTTGTGTTCAACATGTAAGAAGTAGAAAGTACAGGTATTTGTGTTCAACATGTAAGAAGTAGAAAGTACAGGTATTTGGGTTCAACATGTAAGAAGTAGAAAGTACAGGTATTTGTGTTCAACATGTAAGAAGTAGAAAGTACAGCTATTTGTGTTCAACATGTAAGAAGTCAAAGTAAAAATAAGTCTTGGAGTAAAGTACTGATACCAGAAACATGTACAGTAACAAAGTATTAGTACTCCTCTGAGTCTCTGATGTTTAAATAGTTAAATGACCCCCCCCCCCCCCCCCCCAGGTGTCTGCTGGGGAGCTGGAGCGCCTCATGCTGCGTCTGCCCTCCATGTTCCTGCAGGAGCTGAGCGGCGTGGGGGCCAATCTGGAGAAAAGATGGAAGTTCTGCGGCTTCGACAGCCTCGGCTCGGCGTGACCCAGGGAGCACACACACACACACACACACACACACACACACACACACACTGAGGACACACACTGATAATCAACGTGTGTGTGCGCTCCCAAGCGGCTGGACTCTGAACAGGAAGCAGATGTCGTGCAGAAGACACAGAGAGGACGGTTAAACCAAAGTTCATCCTTTACACGTTTGGTTATAAAAACTCTTTCCTGCAAGACTTCCTTTAAATCATGAATAAAATAAGAGCCTATTTTATCCAGAGTTATTGTGGCGTGATGGAACCACAGAGGATGGGTTTGTTTGGAAAGGTTGCTGAAAACCCTCCAGAGGTTTCAATAGCATCAAAACCACCTGCAGACATGTTCTGCAAACGTTATATGAAGGTGTAACAAGGAGGGTAGCATCATCATATTGTTGGACACGTTAGATATTATTATATATTATATTATCTGACCTTTAAGTGATGAGAAGAGACAAATAAAATCTATCATTCCACTTTATTTATTTGCTCGTGTGAAGGAGCTGTGCTACGTACTGTATTTAAGATGAAAACGCTCTTCTGTTTAAATCTATATAAGAGTTTGTTCTGGAGAGAAGAAGAGGAGCTGTGTGATGAAGAAGAGGAGCTGGGTGATGAAGAAGAGGAGCTGGGTGATGAAGAAGAAGAAGAGGAAGATACTGATGAAGGTTTTGTTATTTTCTCCAGATGCTGTCAGAATATAAATGACGATTCAGTGATTTTGTACTGAACATGAAGGGAATCATTTCTTTGTGTTTTTCTTATTTTAATAAAGTTGCTGTCAGCGAAAAACGAGTCAAATTTCATTTCATTTCAAACCTTTATTTATCCAGGTGTATCCCTTTGAGATCATTGCTCTCTTTTTCAAGGGAGACCTGCTCAAGTAGGTTCCACATGAAACATTAAAACATAAACAGAACAACAAAAAGGACATCATACAGCATCATTACAGGGATTACAGTTTACATAACTATCCACATGAACAGGTACCAACAGCTTCCGATTGAGAAGCATCCAACCGAGCTTTAAAAACATTTAGTGGCACCAGATTGCTCAGTTTCCATTTCAATTGCAGACTGTTCCAAGACAGTGGAGCTGCGCATCTAAATGCTATCTTCCCTAAGACAGTCCTAGCAGTTGGCACATCAAAACCACAGCATGCGATCTCAGGCAGTAGCCACTTACAATTCGCCGTGAGATCAGGGAGCAGATGTAGGATGGAAGTTTCCCTAACATGGCTTTGTAAATAAAAATGTACCAGTGACTGAGGCCTAGGCTCCACGGGAACGAAAACTGGTTGAATCCGCATATTTCTCATGCGTATAGCCCTTTAAGCTCGACGACGCTGTAACGGAAACGTAGAAACAGACCCCGCAAACGACAACGGGTCCAAAGGTGGATAGATCTGGGAACGGAGCGCTCTGGGGGGTCCAACGGGGCCGTGGGGTCGCCTATACGGTCATTCCGTTTCATAGCCCCGCCTCTCCCCACCCTCTTCCCACCTCTCCGCGTACCCCGCATCATTGCTGATGTGTTTCGTTAACAACAACAATGGCGGATCTAATCTGACAGGACGGAGACACGCAGCTCCTCCCGCTGTGATGCAGCGGGAGCAAAACACACACTTCAAGTCAGATCATCACCCTTAGCTATTTTAATTACCTCTCAAACTACCTAAACTAGTTATAAATATGTTTATTTTTACTGTCGGGTCACTCATTACTGGATCAGCTGCTGCATGAGACAGACACTGACGCTGGTCAGAAGAGAGGGAAAAGAGAGGCTCCGTGTATTTATTATCATATATCATTATATAGAGTCGTTATTCATTTGTTTTAAAGCTCAATAAATAACAAAGAAGACCTTTGACCGGCACTTTTATAATTTTGTCCGGAAGATTTAAACTTTAACACACGTTGACCGGCGAAAAACTCTGCCGGTTCTGTCGGCCCCCACCGCGGAGAATACACAGAAGTGCAGCCATGACAACCATTCTTCTTCGCTGCTTTTGTGGAGGAAGTTGCTGCTTTTGTGGAGGAAGTTACAGCGCCACGTACAGGTTCGGCATATGTACTGCAGCTTTTCCAGCGGTTGGATGTAAACGGAGCTGTCTCGTGGAGCTTGACACAATCCGGTGTATATTGCGTGTGGGCGGAAGCTTTTTTGCGGTTGCGTTTGCGTTACTCCGATGCGTTTTGCCGTATGTGTTCCTGTGGACCCGGGGCCTGAGCCTCCGTACAGTTAGCGAAGGCAAACCAGCCCTTGCATACAGGGTACAGTGATGGGTTAATGCTTTACAGTTATCTCAGTGCACTGTGATACCAATACTGACTAGCCTCTGCTTCAAGATGCGATGATCGACGGTATCAAACGCTTAAAGTATACGCTATAAAGTTTTGAAATGAACTTTAAAGAAGAGTTTTGTCTGTTGCCTTTGAATACTTTCTTCTTTTCTGTTTGTTATCATGTTGATAACCTGGTGCTCCGCTGGTTGGGGCATTCAGAGGAGACAAATCCTTTCATGGCCTCACTTGTTGTTGTTTTTCTTTGCAGCTAACATTAGCAGCTAATATAAGTAGCTTATAGAGCGGTGCAGGGAGGACGTGTTCACCCTGAAGGAAGCTGCTGGTTCCCTCCACTAAAAAGCAACAGGATTTCTCCAGAGGATTTTGGAAAATATCTGGAAATATTGTCTGTGGAAAACGAAGCTGTTTGATAAATGCACGTTTTGTTCAGCCGGATAATCTCCACATGTCTACCCTACTTTTATAATGTTCTAATCATAAATCTAATGGCCAGAAGCAAAATGCTAACGTTATGCTATAAAGGAACTACCGAGTCCAGCAGCACGACTTCAACGTCACGCCAACTTCAGATCCATATTCAAACATACAGATTCTAAATGGTACAAGTTGAAGCGTTTGTTTGAACAGTTTGCAGGAGGCAGGGACTTGCTTTCAAGCAGAACAGGGCAAACTAACTTAGAGGAGTGTTTACGTGTTCGGCGTAATGACGTACAACGTCCTCCACGACTTCTGTAGTCCTATTCAGCCACTTGGTAACAACCATCGTTTTTCAGACACGTCAACTCTTCAGAAATCACCAGTGGGGTCACTGCTGATGGATTTAATGTCCTAGAACAAAACGTGATCCGTCTCTTCAATGTGTCTCAACCACAGACCTTATTTACAGATATTTTCCTAAACCCTATGGAGAGATCCCATTGGCTCTGAGACGAGGGAACAGGAAGTGGTGAAATGCTGACTCACTTCCTGGTTTTAGGACTCGTCACTAAATCACTCTATAACAGCTAATATGAGTTGCCTGTTTTGACTGCTCGTATTAGATGCTATTTTTAGCTGCCAACATTGCAACCCAGTCTCACGGCATTTCGTGTTATAGTCACGAAATTAATCTATTGATTCGTGTTCACCAACACGATTTCCCCATTGTTTTCGTGTCACACAGAACGATTTTAAAAGCAATGTAAATAATAACAAATTAGAAGGAAAAAGAGATTTAAAAAAATACAGATGTGAGTATTCTGAGGCTCTTTTCCTCACTGACGGCAAAAAAACTCAGACATTATACTATTTAAAATAAAAGGGATAGGGTTAGGCTTAGGGTTAGATATTGAGTAAGAACATGTTTTTATGAACCACACAGCTTCTGGTCTTCCAAGACCCGACCGGACAAAAAGACGCAGGCACGAAACACACTACCAATAGAAATACATTGCATTTAAAGCATTTTTTTTAAATCGTTCTGTGTAACACGAAAAAATGCAAAAATCGTGTTGGTGAACACGAATCAATAGATTACATTAATTTTGTGACTATAACACGAAATGCCGTGAGACTGAGTTGATTTGAGTAGCAAAATGTCTGCACTATGAGAAATGTTAAAAGGAAAAGTGGCTAACGCTTCCGGTCCTCATGTAGATATTGAAGCTAACGTTGTGCATCTGTGTGACTGTTTTAACCGTTTATATTTGTTCATACAGCCTGAGGAAAGTATTCTGTGTGTTTACCAGACTGACGGGAGTAGCACTATCATGATAGCTGCCTGCATCTCCACAAAGACCTGTTGGCTATGAAGACAACAGCAGGAGTGACATAAGAGCCTGACATGAAGCCAGTTGGAGGCTTAATCAAATTCTCCATTAGCAGATATCATTCATACAGAGAATGACACAGAACTGAGTGAGTAATGCATGGACATTTTGTACACAACGAATGCCAGAATGCCAGGATGTAGACATTAGCAAGCATTTCTGGGTACCACTTTTACTCCAGTTTGCACTCAGTATTCCCACTTTAAGGCTCACAGGATGATGTAAGAATCTGCTAACACCCAGAGCTGCTCCTGATGAAACACAGAAATGTGTGTGTGATATCTCAGTTAGTATCTAGGGCCGAGCCTCACAGTGAGTTTAAACCTACACACTGAACGCTTCCTGCTTCATAATCTCTTTCTGCAGGAGAACAATCTGTTCCACAGAGAAATCAAGAGTCACTGAAGTTCAGAGGAATTCAGCTTTCAGGATTTATTTGTTATGAATCTAATAACAACTAAAATACAGCCCCGTACAGTTAGCATGCAGAGGGACATTAGCTGGACCAAAAGCGCTTTTTTTAAGTAGCAAGAGGGCGACTTCGAAAACAGGGCAAAGGTATAAAAGATGCAGGATTCAAATTCAAGCACTTTTCAAGCATTTTCAAGGTGCATTTTCAAGCTGCTTACTCAAATGATTATTTCCCTACCTCACATTCAATCAGATGTTCTTTGTGCTATAATCCAAATGTGTGTTTCGTGATAGCATTCTACATGAGGAGGAAAAATTAAAGAAAAATAAAATAATTTCAAAATGAGTGACCCGTCTGTAAGTAGACCCGTAAAACCTGGCTGAGCCAATAATAATACATTCTTGATTAACATGTGTGAGCTCCTTAGGTTGGCAGTGAACATAAGGCTCTCCCAGGTTAGGCCAAAGGGGGCATTATATGCACACACATACTGTATCAACTCAAAGGTGAATTTTCCTTCACATTGAATCAGAAATCAGAAATGTCAACTTCCAATCAGTCTTTGAGCTCCTTGAGTTGGAAGAGCAAACCAACAACCTGCACAGAACACTGCACTGAGTCATCCAAGGTAAGGCTACACAGCATACGGCCTGTTAGGGAGTGTCTTTCAGTTCCTTGAGTTTGTCCGTGAGCTGTCTCTCCAAAGTCCAAACTCTGTCAGGAGAAGGAGAGAGAGAGAGAATGATGATGATGATGATAAAACATGAAGAGAAGCAGCCAGAATGATGAAGAGAGAGAAAGAAGAGTGTTGTTTTCCTCTGAGGTCATGCTCCATTAAAGAGTTTCATATCTGGATGAATGGAGGATATGGTTTCAGTACTCACAGGTCTTCTGGATCTTGGCTCTGATCCTCTCATCATCTCTGATCCTGTAGAGATGAACACAATCCAACAGTTTGAGATCCAGTTTAAATAAGTGTTAGTTCTTTGAGTCAGCTTCAGAGTCCTGATCTCATGCTTTACATCCCATCATATCTTCTCTGCAAACACTACGACTGCCTGCCACAGCTCTCAGCTGCTTGACAGGAAGTAAACCAGTCATTGGTCTAGAACAGGGGGGGTCCAAACTCTTTTCCCTGAGGGCCACATACAGAAAAATATATAAAGGTCTGGGCCGCTCTCTAGAGGTATGTTGCCTCATGAGTTCAGTTATAAGTCAGAAAACTCAATCAAATGAAGGTAAAGGATGCTTGTTACTTGAAGATGCTTTAAGAAACAACAGCTCTCAGCTCTCCAGAGGGTTTACTTTATTCTGTTAGCAGCTCATTCCTTAACCTGTTAAGTCCTGAGCCTGTTTTTCAGGTCTCAGGCTCGAAAATGACATGCCCAGAACAAATGACCATATCTTCCCTTCTAAAAGGGTTAAATTAATAATCTTTATTCTCAAAGTAATGATAAACCTGTGAGTTGGATGTAGAAAAGTCAGAATCAATATAGATGTTTTTATTTTAAAGAAAATTCAGATTGAACATAGTAAAAAACTGTAAATGATAGTGTCCGTCCAAAGATTCATTTTTACTCATAGTGAAAACTACCCTTGGATGATGGGTTAGTAGACTAAAAGCTTTAGGAATCCAAAGTACAACATATAATAAGTACCCTGTATCAAGATTGATGCAAAACAAGTGACATTTGACCTTTTTAGAGAGGTTTAGCCAAAAGACCCCACTTCTGGGGTCATTTGGGTGGATTTGACCTATCTCTGGCCCCCCTTGCTCGATTCTGATGAATGAAATCTCTTTATAACCGCTAGAGCCAATGGAATCGAGGGAAAGTTCTATACACACCAAAACGTTAACAAATAAGGAGTGAGAGTGACGCGTTACCAAAACCGGAAGCTGCATACACTCTGGTGGCTACCATTAGCAGCTAACTTTTTTAATTTTTACATAAAAATGGAATTATGGATTATAAATAATTTTTCAAAGGCACAGGTACATTATCAACCTATGGATCAACAGTTGTAGCATTTTTTTGTTTTTCGTTTTAATGCCATTGAACACGTCTTTTTGACCTAATTCACAGCTACGGTGAGACGATCTCCCGTTAAAAGCTCCGTAAAGGTACGTGTTGTGAGGTCTGTGTTTGCTTCCCCTGTCGCAAGTTCGGATCGCTCAGTGATGATACTATACCTAAATAATCTGTGGAGTCTCAGCTTTAATTTTTCTCAGCGGATATATTGTATGTGCAGCTACGATAAGTAATAAGGGTATTTTTATCTTGAGTTGTGTGCTAAAGTGCTTTAGCATTTTTTCGCTTAGTGCTAATTCAGAGGCTTGGTATTACCCTTGTGTTTTGTTTTGGTAAAAATGGTTCATATCTTCAGTTAGCTGAGATTCTTCCCGTTAATCTGGTGCGACACATTAATAGTTTCATAAATGTTAAGAAGCCCTGAGACACAGTCTCGAAAAAAAAACGGTGGGAGGGGTCCAATGGGGGGACCGCCGTGCTTAAGAGGTTAAAGCAGGATCTTCAGATTGATTATAATCACAGGAAATATGAAGGTTTATTTCACGCTTGTTATAAAAATAAGTTATTGGGCTTTTCTCTTATCAAGTTAGATGTGTTAGAACATGTTTTCAGCTTTAATTGACTGCATTTATTTTAAAAGTGGGATTATGAACACATGAATACTACTGAGTAATATATGTGTACATATATATTTAAGAAGTACAATACAAGACAAGCACAAGTTTCATTTGTGGGTCATATTTCATTAAACTTTCAGAATTTGCTGAGGGCGGATTCAGAGGGCCGCATTTGGCCCCCAGGCCGCAGTTTGGACACCCCTGGTCTAGAAATTAAAAACATCCCATAAGAACAGACCACCTTTCCCACTCTTCTGTCAAACCCCATATGTCTGTTAGAGAGTTGATTACTAAAGTGTGGCTTTGCAGGTTCAGCTGGCCTTCTATAGTTGATGGAAGAATGAGAGAGCCTGCAGTCAGTGGGTAACATCACTGATCTGTTTCCCCAGTGAGAGAAACACCTCCCTGTGGTTCATACAATACTGCTGAACCAGCAGAGACCCCTTACTGACCTGAGGTTCTCCAGTCTGCAGTCTGGACTCTCCAGAAGATCTCTCAGCAGCTTCTCATCTGAAGCCTTCAGCTTGTTGTATCTCAGGTTCAGATCTCTCAGATGGATGTTGGACTTCAGAGCTGAGGCCAGAGCAGAACAGCTGATCTCTGACAAACTGCAGCTCATCAGTCTGAATAAAGAAAACATGATGAGGATCCAAATCAGTTTATAATCAGATGTTACTCAACATTGAAATGAAAGGGAACAAAAAAACATGTCTTCTTCAGAAAGTCAACTTTATCCTGTAAAACTAATATTACTTCAGATGAACTTTATTCAGACGTTATTGTTTACTAAATATTAAAAACATGGATTTACTTTTTACAACTAACATCTATTACAGTTCCTTTAAGAATCAGTCAACATTTAAGTTTGCAGTTTTTAATTTAGTACAAGAACAACAAATACTTATTCCCCCCCCTACACTCACTCACAGTCAATCCACATGATGTAAACAATCATAGGCTCTCGGAGTCACATAAGTGATTGATGTTTTGTGAGTTAATTTGACTTATTTAAGTGTTTCTGGTAAATGGTCTGTGCCACGAGTTGTTTGTTTAATGTACTGATTATTATTTGGGGTTAAAGA
Organism: Trematomus bernacchii; assembly: GCF_902827165.1. Taxonomy (NCBI): domain Eukaryota; kingdom Metazoa; phylum Chordata; class Actinopteri; order Perciformes; family Nototheniidae; genus Trematomus; species Trematomus bernacchii. The sequence goes on from NW_022987702.1 coordinate 55,523, forward strand.
TACAGACATTTTATGTTGAAAGTGAGTTGGTTGATTATTATTTTTCCTTTGTGAACTTCAGTAGCTAGGTCACCGGGCTATCCCTCTGTTTCTGCGTGTTTAAGCATATCATTTTTTGACAGCTGGCTATATTAAATATTCCTCTGTCTGGCGCCCAAATTACATTTATTCGTTCAGGGATAACACGTACGCTACAAATGAAACATGAGATCTCCAGCAGTAACAGAGAGTCAGTGAACTGACCTGAGGGTCTCCAGTCTGCAGTCTGGACTCTCCAGAAGATCTCTCAGCAGCTTCACTCCTGAATCCTGCAGAGCATTCTGACTCAGGTCCAGAACTCTCAGATGGGAGGGGTTGGACTTCAGAGCTGAGATCAGAGCAGAACAGCTGATCTCTGACAACCTGCAGCCCCTCACTCTGAATAAAGAATACATGACGAGGATACAAATCAGTTTATAATCCAGTCAGATGTTCAGGTCTGAAATGTGCAGCTCATCATTACTGCGTCCTAATCAATGATCTTTCCCTGAATTACAGAGACTGTCATTCTGTTATTGTGGATCATCATTATATCAGCCTTCTGGTTATTATCTGTGAAAACACGTCTAAATGATGGGAACATTAACATTTCTATGTCAGAAAGTAAACTTTATGTAAAACTAATATTAGTTCAGAGGACCTCTTTATTCAGACCATTTACTAAAGAAAACATACATTTACTTTAACAACTAACAGAGGAAGAATAATAGTTACTTTAGGAAACAATCAACTGTTATGATTGCAGACTACATTTAGAGACATAAACATATGAACAAAAGAACATTTACAACTGAATGGATGTAAGTTAATGATGTAGAAGAATCAGGTTGAATAACTAATGAAACATGAGATCTCCAGCAGTAACAGAGAGTCAGTGAACTCACCTGAGAGTCTCCAGTCTGCAGTCTGGACTCTCCAGAAGATCTCTCAGCAGCTTCACTACTGAATCCTTCAGAACGTTCTCACTCAGGTCCAGATCTCTCAGATGGGAGGGGTTGGACTTCAGAGCAGAGATCAGAGCAGAACAGCTGATCTTTGACAAACTGCAGCTCCTCAGTCTGAATAAAGAAAACATGATGAGGATAGAAATCAGTTTATAATCCAGTCAGATGTTCAGGTCTGAAATGTGCAGCTCGTCATCACTGCGTCCTAATCAATGATCTTTCCCTGAATTACAGAGACTGTCATTCTGTTATTGAGGATCATCATTATATCAGCCTTCTGGTTATTATCTGTGAAAACACGTCTAAATGATGGGAACATTAACATTTCTATGTCAGAAAGTTAACTTTATGTAAAACTAATATTAGTTCAGAGGACCTCCTTTATTCAGATCATCTACTAAAGAAAACATACATTTACTTTAACAACTAACAGGAAGAATAATAGTTACTTTAGGAAACAATCAACTGTTATGACTGCAGACTACATTTAGAGACATATGAACAAAACAACATTTACAAAAGTATGGATGTAATATATTCATGTAGAATAATGAACATAAACATATGAGATCTCCAGCAGTAACAGAGAGGCAGTGAACTGACCTGAGAGCCTCCAGTCTGCAGTCTGGACTCTCCAGAAGATCTCTCAGCAGCTCCACTCCTGAATCCATCAGATCGTTCACACTCAGGTCCAGACCTCTCAGATGGGAGGGGTTGGACTTCAGAGCAGAGATCAGAGCGGAACAGCTGATCTCTGACAAACTGCAGATCTCCAGACTGAATAAAGAGAACATGATGTAACTTTAGAAAACAATGTTCCTGTTTGAAATAACTCCAGGTTTAATAATCTGATCAGAGTTAAACAGGGTTTTAAAGGTCTCCTATCTGCTATCTTTAGGCATATATTATGGTTCTCAGATTTATAACAATATATAAAAACATCTCTATGATGTGTTTTCCTCAAAATACCAAACAGATCATGCATTTTAGAAATCCCTCATATCCCTCTGTTCCAGCTGTTAGAGAAGAGCAGGTTCGGGTCCTTAGCTTAAAAAAAGATGAGGGGGAGCTAATGCCTGATCAGAATTCTCCCAGCAGAAACTCAGCTAAATGCTGCCGTGACTAAACTCCACATCATGTTCCAAACCACATCAAGGATTCTCTCTGAAACAGTATGGAGCTCAAACTCTTTCTCTCTCAGGTTTACCACAAGGTGACTTCCTTTTGATTTCCTGCTTCTTCACACATACTCTCTCCAGTACAGGTTAGCTCTGAGTGTTAGCATGCTAATGTAAACACACAAACCATATTACTTCCAGAACACGTCTCATTGTTTCTGACAGCAACGTTTCTGATTGGCCCGTGGGTGTAAAGCCCGCCCACATTTTAGTAATGTGGTCATGACGCAGCAAATCTGGATCAGCTCCGTTGTTCCCCCGTTTTTAGAGATGTGTGTACGGAGGAAAAGAGAGAGGGGTTTATTTCGGACACTTTGAGAGTCTCCTGACACACCGGGGACACACCGGGGACACACCGGGGACACATGGTGATGTAGAGAAGACATCAGAAAGTGCATTCTGCATGATAGGAGACCTTTAATGTCAGTGATTATGTAGAAACAATCCATTGATGATCTGGAACTTTAACTTTGATCAGATGTTTAACAACTCCTTCATCTCCCTCACAGCTCATCAGTACTGACAGCATCTCCACTGACTCATGGAGCACAGAGTGAGTCTGTGGAAGCTCAAACACTCTCCCTCACACATTCACCTTCTCTTTGTTACTCTGATCAATATGCAGTCATTAGCAAAAATGGAAAAAACAATTGAAATGTATTTGTTCAAATTCAGAAAATGATAAATACAAACAGATGAAGTTCAGTCAGTGAACTGACCTGAGAGTCTCCAGTCTGCAGTTTGGACTCTTTAGTCCAGAGATCAGCAGCTCCACTCCTGAATCCTTCAGCTTGTTGTCACTCAGGTCCAGATCTCTCAGATGGGAGGGGTCAGACTTCAGAGCCGAGGCCACAACTTCACAGTGAGCCTCTGAGAGTCCACAGTTATAAAGTCTATAATAACACATATATTACAACATGTGTTAATAAAAAAGAGGAAACATAATGACCTCAAGCATTTGATGAAAAAAATATTTGACATATGTTCTGATAAAAATGTCAATTATAGTGTTCGTCTAAAAAAAAAAACATTACTTATAGTGAAAACCACCCTTGAATGATGGGATCACTTTTGAACCTTTAGAGCCAATAAAATCGAGGGGGAAGTTCTTAAATCCATCTAAACATTACCTCTGAGGAGTGAGAGTGATGCGCACGCAGTTTGCCCAAACCGAAAGCTTCGTTACACTCTATATGAAAAATACTTTTTTTGCCATAAATATGATGATGGATTAACAGTAATCATTTCAAAGTGACACAGAGACATTGGATTAACCTTCAGCAGCGTTTTCATCGTTTTAATGCCATTGAACACAACTTTTGATCAGAAAACGTATTTGCCGTTTTGGCTCCGTAAAGGGAAGTTGTGTGTCTTTACTGGCTTTTGCTGCGGTGAGTTTTGGTCACAGTGATGATACTTATACCATTGGAATCTGTGGAATCTCAGCTTTCATATGATATCTAGTTTTTGCAGATCCGATGAAGTATAAATGATTGCTACCGTGAGTTCTGTGCTAAGAGCGTTAGCATTTTTTCGCTTAGTGCTAATTCAGAGGCTTGGTATTAACCTTGTGTTTCGTTTAGCTAAAAATGGTTCGTATCGTCAGGTAGCTGAGCTTCTTCCCGTTGTAACGATCAACTATCAAAAATAGCTGTGTTAATTAAACGCACAAGGGGTCCTTGAATGAAATAATATTATAAAAGGCAAACCAGAATTGTTAACGCCCAATATACTCCTTAAACAAAATAAACAGAGTCAGATTTCATGCATTGATCCATTATATTGACAATTTTCCAGCCAAACAACACAAACAAAATTAAACAGTCCGCTCTGCGATACACCAAACTTGTCTTTACTGCCTAATCCAGGCCATTATTGTTCATTGCTCCTGCGCCCGTCTGCGGCAAAAACAGAAATGTTTGTAGGCCTATTCAGGCTATAATCCACAAAAAAAAGGAAACGCGAGGACCGGCATGTCCCAGAGGAGCGATCTCACCCGGTGTTTGTAGAGAATATCTCTCTTTCTGAGCGTGTCCTCTCCACGGAGACGTGCTTCTTGGTCGGTCGATGCAATATCCACAGATTCGGTTTCTTTCAGTTAACTTCCCCGTTGCATTTATCCATATATTTACATGCTGAGGAAATTACTATATCCCGCTGAATACCAGCCATCGCCACACACACTTCCTCCTCCCGTGAGAACCAACCCTTGACATCCCGGTGACGCACCCACTATAAAGGCTCCGTGCGTGCTGCGACAGGTTAATATGTAGATGAGGCTTAATGACACACACCCCCAAACCATACATAAAAGTGGACATTTAACAACTGTAGTTGCGAGGATAATACACATGTATCATAGTTTTCATTTCATTTCAATATAAACCACATGCCTTAACCTTTTCCCCTGCCACTACAGTTTATAAGAAACACTTAGATCAATCTGCGACCGTCACACCGTTAAGTGGGTATGACACATTAATAGGTTGTTAAATGTTAAGAAGCCCTCCCAGAATACGTAAATCTATTCCTCAAAGATGTAGACTTAACGCTGGACTGACTCTCCCAAACTTCCAATTATATTATTGGGCTTCACACATACACATGATTTCATTTTGGTCAAAATCAATGCATCCTCCATGGTGTAAGTTAGAGGCACAGTCTTGTGGCTCATCCTCCGCAATGGCGCTACTTACCTCTTCTATTCCCACCAACCTGGCTATACATTAACCCTGTGGTGAGTTCTACTCTTAGAATCTGGTACCAATTTAGGAGGCATTTTAAGTTTACTTCTGCATCCACTTTAGCTCTTTTATTGGGAAACCATTTATTCCGACCTGCCTTATCTGATCCCACTTTCTCTGTATGGCATGAGAAGGGCCTGAGGACTTTTAGAGAGCTTTATAAGGATAATACTTTTCGTAGTTTTACAGATCTATCAAGTGGATTAGAACTCCCACAGTCTCACCTTTTTCGTTATTTCCAAATTAGACACTGTACCAAATCCCTGTTTCCATCCTTTCCCTCTCTACCCCCAAATCAAATATGGGATGAGGTTCTTTGTTCTGATCCCCTTCAGAAGTCACTTATTTCCAAAAATGTATAACAAACTCCTGACCGATGACAGCTCACACACCACTAAAATCAAGGCTGCCTGGGAGGCTGAGCTGGGTGTGAACTTAGATGATCACTGGAAGGACACTGCTCTTAAAATGATTCATACAAGTTCATCCTGTGCTCGTCTCACTCTCATACAGTTCAAGGTGCTGTACAGGGTTCATTTCTCAAAGGCACGACTGTCACCAATATATCCCACTGTTATTGACATCTGTGATAAATGTCAAGCCTCTCCCTGCAACCTATCCCATATGTTCTTCTCCTGCCCATTAGAAGTTTTTTGAGGATATCTCAAAAATACTCTCGCTCACTGTGAAAGTCTGTCCACATATTGCCATATTTGGGTGCCCAGAAGATTATAATAGATACAACTCGGGGCAATTGGAAATTCTGGCATTTACTTCGCTATTGGCAAGACGACTTCTTCTTCTTCACTGGAAATCCAAAAAAGATGGTTTACTAGTAGCTTTGAACTGTGGTCCCTATCAATGTACCAAATGTCTTTAACCTGTTAAGCCCTGAGCCTGTTTTTCAGGTCTCAGGCTCGAAAATGACATTCCCAGAACAAATGACCATATCTTCCCTTCTAAAAGGGTTAAATTAATAATCTTTTTTCTCAAAGTAATGATAAACCTGTGAGTTGGATGTAGAAAAGTCAGAATCAATATAGATGTTTTTTATTTTAAAGGGGACCTATCATGCAAAATGCACTTTTGTACGTCTTTTCTACATGAATATGTGTCCCCGGTGTTCCAGGGAACTCACCAAGTGTCAGAAAACACAACCCTCTCTATTTTCCTCCATACCCAAATCTCTAAAAAAGGGGCTGCAACGGATCTGATAAAAACTGATCCAGATTTGAACACTGTCCTGACGTCAGGACAGTGGCGCCACGGCTATTGGGCCAACTCCACCAATCAGGAGGAGACAGCCACGGCCATTGCCGTTCGAAAGCGCTGGATACGCTGTAGTACATATGCCAGGCCTGTAGGTGGTGCTGTTCTCACAGAATCACCCCTTGCAAAAACAGAGCTAACATTTTTCAAATTGAGCGAAATGAGGCATGGTATATAAAAAGTATAAATATGCCTTATATAGGTATGGTCCTACACTATATTATTCAAATATAGCATGATAGGTTCACTTTAAAGAAAATTCTGATTTTACATAGTAAAAAACTGTAAATTATAGTGTCCGTCCAAAAATTATTTTTTACTTATAGTGAAAACTACCCTTGGATGATGGGTTAGTAGACTAAAAGCTTTAGGAATCCAAAGTACAACATATAATAAGTACCCTGTATCAAGATTGATGCAAAACAAGTGAAATTTGACCTTTTTAGAGAGATTTAGCAAAAAATTTTTTTTTTTCATATCTCTGGCCCCCCTTGGTCGATTTTGATGGTTGACACCTCTTTCTGACGGTTAGAGCCAATAGAATGGAAGGGGGAGGCCCCCACACACACTCATTGTGAAAACAAACAGTGGGGGCTTCGCGCATGCAGGTTTGCACCAGAGTGAAGCGATCTCTCGCTCTGACATCTGGAAACGAAAAAACAGTTTTATTGCTTATGGATTATCAGAAATCATTTCAAAGGGGGCACAGATACATTGGATTAACCTATGGATTAACTGCAGCATCGTTTTTTATCGTTTTAATGCCATTGAAGACCAGTTTTGACCAAGGTAAGCCATGTTAGCGTTTGTAGCTACCTAGCGCCACATGTTTTGATGTACGTTTTCGTTTTTAGCGTCGCAAATGTTTATCACTGAGTGTTGAGGTGGGCAGCCACAGATTCTGTGTCTCCAGGCGATGCTAATCGATGGGTTGGCTGTGCATCTAGGATAAGTAATAAGGGAGTTATGAGTGAGTTTAGGTGTAGTGATAGGTTAGCATTTTTTCGCTCGTGGCTAACAATGTTAGCATTGTGTTTGTTTTTTTGATATTTTTAAAAAAAAGATCAGTTAGCTGAGTTTCTTCCCGTTACATGGATATAAAACATTCATAGTTTATTAAATATTAAGATTCCTTAGACGTTGTTTCCTGCAAATGACGCGTTTATCCGCCCGGTACCGGGGGGGCGGTGCGTAACAGGTTAATCACATCTGGACTTACTTGGCCTTCCTGCAGTTCCTCACAGCTGGAATCAGTCTCTGTTTCCCCTCCACTGATGTTTTGTACTTCGTCAGGTCCAACTCATCCAGAACCTCCTCTGACATCTGCAGCATGTAGGCCAGAGCAGAGCAGTGGATCACAGAGAGTTCCTTCTCTGATCTGTTCTCTGACTTCAGGAACTCTGTGATCTCCTGATGTACTGAGTGGTCCTTCATCTCTGTCAGACAGTGGAAGATGTTGATGCTCCTGTCAGGAGAGATTTCATCACTGCTCATCTCCTTCAGGTTATTGATGGCTCTCTGGATGGTTTCTGGACGGTTGTCTGTGCGACCCAGCAGGCCTCCTAAGAGTCTCTGGTTGGACTCCAGAGAGAGGCCGTGGAGAAAGCGGACAAACAGGTCCAGGTGGCCATTTTCACTTTGGAGGGATTTCTTCATGGCTCCCTTTAGGAACACATCCAGGGATGGGTAATCCTGATCACTGTTTTTACTGTTCTTATAGGGCCAGTCTTTCTTCAGGAAGTCCTTCAGTACCGCTGTGTCTCTGTTGGTGTAACAGTGCAACATGTAGACTGCAGCCAGAAACTCCTGAATGCTCAGATGAACAAAGCAGTAGACTGTTTTCTGGAAGATCACACTCTCTCTTTTGAAGATCTCTGTACAAACTCCTGAGTGCACCAAGGCCTCGGTGATACCAAGACCACAGCGCTCCAGGTCTTCTTGGTAGAACATGATGTCTCCTTTCTCCAGATGTTCAAACGCCAGCCTCCCCAGCTTCAGAAGAACCTCCCTGTCAGCCTCCGTCAGCTGCTGTGGACTCGTCTCATGTCCCTCTTCATACTTCTGCTTCTTCCTCTTGGTCTGGACCAGCAGGAAGTGTGAGTACATGTCAGTGAGGGTCTGGGGCAGCTCTCCTCTCTGGTCTGTAGTCAACATGTGGTCCAGAACTTCAGCAGTGATCCAGCAGAAGACTGGGATCAGACACATGATGTGGAGGCTCCTGGAGCTCTTGATGTGAGAGATGATTCTGCTGGACAGGTCTTCATCACTCGATCTCCTCCTGAAGTACTCCTCCTTCTGGGCATCAGTGAAGCCTCGTACTTCTGTTACCCTGTCCACACACTCAGGAGGGATCTGATTGGCCGCTGCAGGTCTGGAAGTTATCCAGACGAGAGCCGAGGGAAGCAGCTTCCCCCTGATGAGGTTTGTCAGCAGCACGTTGACTGAGGACTGCTGTGAGACATCAGACACAACCTCATTGTTTCTGAAGTCCAGAGAAAGTCTGCTTTCATCCAGGCCGTCAAAGATGAGCAGCACTTTACAGACAGCCAGCTGCTCTGCTGTGACCTTCTGTAAGGTTGGATGGAAAACATGGAGCAGCCTGAGAAGACTGTACTGCTCACCTTTGATCAGGTTCAGCTCCCTGAAGGAGAGCGGGATCACCAGACTGACATCTTGGTTTTCCAAACCCTCGGCCCAGTCCAGAGTGAACTTCTGCACTGAGAAGGTTTTTCCAACTCCAGCGACTCCGTTGGTCAGGACCGCTCTGATGTGAGTCTGTTGGTCAGGTAAGGCTTTAAAGATGTCCTGGCACTTGATTGGAGTGTCATGGAGGGTCTTCTTCTTGGAAGCTGTCTCCAGCTGCCTCACCTCATGTTGGGTATTAACCTCTTCACTCTGGCCTTGTGTGATGTAGAGCTCAGTGAAGATCCTGTTGAGGAGGGTTTCACTTTGATCAGTTCCTTCAGTCACACGTTCACATCTCCTCCTCAGACTGAGCCTATGTTCATCTAAAACCTCCTGCAGACCACTATCTGCTGACAGAGAAGGAAACAGGAGAGAATCAGGAACATGCTTTTGAGAATCTAACAATAAAACTAATAAAAACAGAATGAGTTTGAATGTTTTATAAACATTGTAATGTCTATGTTCTTCAACAGAATACCTAATAAAACAAACAAATGAACCAGGAAGAGGAATAAGACGCTGCATGAGTTCGGCCTCTTACCTCGTACAGAGCTGGTCTGACTGGCTGTCTGCAGGCCAGCTCTGGTTCTCGGTCTGTTTCCACACTGGGGACAGGAGGGGTCTCCTGATGGAGGTCTCTGCTCCCAGTATGAGGTGATGCACTGTCTGCAGAACCAGTGTCCACAGCTGGTAGAGACTGGATCCTTCAGGACGTCCTGACACAGAGCACAGCTGGACAGCTGCTCCTCCACAGGAACACCACTCTTCCTCTTCCCTCTGTGGAGATGAACACATCCTTTACAGCACTTTACTTTAGAGGAGCTGATTCTCACCAAAGGCACAACAAGGGGGCAAATTCTAGTTTGATATTTAAAAAAAGGTCTATATAATATACCCTTGTGATCAGGTAGATAGCTTACACTTCACATGATCATAAAACCAGAGAGCATCCTGTCTGGATTCATGACCCAGAGGAGCACATGTTCCCTGAATCTACACACACAGCTGTATTAACCTGGTACACTATAAACCCAACTTGCATAGAATCTGCTGTGAATTAATAGCAATAAACATATGGAAAGGATGCCTAAATAACAACAGAATGATACTGATTTGTAAAAAGCCTGAGTTAATGCTTTGTCAGGTCTGTCTCCAACACAATGAGCATAGAATGAGACCGGTTTGATTAAAGCTAGGCTAACATTAGCTGCTCCATCCTCACTCAAAGTAACTTCATGTAGTCATAAGTACAGCAGTCACTATATTGTTATCACCACAGTCAGCCTCTGGTTTATACAGGAACATGAATAACCCTGATTGAATATGAGCTGCTGTAGAGCTCTGTTCTCCTCTCTGGTTCCCCTCAGACCGTCAGAGACCACAGGAGCACAATCTCAACTCTGACAGGTTTTTGTAACAGAGCGTCACTAACTTTACACTCAAGATGAAATGTTTCACGCTGCACGAATACGCAGGTGACATGAATTTAACATTTTCACTTCCTTCCTGTTGAATGGCATGGATCTCAAGGTTCAAGGTTCTTTATTGTCAATCTGACATAGCTACAGAGTAATTATGTAGTTGAAAATCTTATGTCACAGGCTTCTCCAACAATGCAACATAATAACATAATAACAATAAGAGCAAGAGCAATACAAAAAGAAAAATAGTTATAAAATAAAGTGATGATGATCTGGGTCTTTGTATTGACTCTACATGTGATATCACAAAACACTGTTTTATCTGCTAATGCTAAACACAACTAGCTCACCAGGTTATCACTATTATTAATAAACATCTTAAAAAGACATATCATAGACATGCCCAAGTAGTTAAATAATGTTTTGGACGATATATTTAGTTTTTAAATCAGAATTTATCAACATTTTTGCTATTTAAAACCATTTTATACACAGATACAATGATAATATATTTGCATATTGAAATATCCTTAGATAATGTTAGCTTACTCTGCTGCGTTTGTCCTTTACAAACTGCTCACATGATATCATTAACCTGTTAAGCCCTGAGCCTGTTTTTCAGGTCTCAGGCTCGAAAATGACATTCCCAGAACAAATGACCATATCTTCCCTTCTAAAAGGGTTAAATTAATAATCTTTTTTCTCAAAGTAATGATAAACCTGTGAGTTGGATGTAGAAAAGTCAGAATCAATATAGATGTTTTTTATTTTAAAGAAAATTCAGATTTTACATGTAAAAAACTGTAAATTATAGTGTCCGTCCAAAGATTATTTTTTACTTATAGTGAAAACTACAGTGGCGAACCGTCAGGGCCTTCAAGGTATTCAGAGAATACCCTGGAACACTCAGATAAAACAAATGTAATTACATAAATAAAATGTAATAAAATGTATATAAAATGAATAAATGAGAATCGTATGTGTGTTGTTGATCTGTAATATTACAGAGTTACGTTGATTTGTTTGTCCTTCTCGGACCATGCACTACGCATTTCAGTGGTTTTCTGTTAGAAAAGAAAGCAACCAATCAGGGGCCTCATTTATAACGCCTTGCGTAGGATTGACGTGAGAAGGTTGCTTACGTAGTACAAAGCAAAAAAATAGGTACAGACATTTTCCGACATTTTCCGATTCACAAAACATTGCGTACCGGCGAGGGAAGTGCGTACGGCACTTCATACGCCGGTTTCCCTTTATAAATCACAATCGACTCCAAATGCGGCGCAGCTTTTGCAGGCTTCTCGTAACGCCCATATTTGCCTATAAATAGTCAAAGAAACGCCCATTCATTCATTCATTCATTCTGACTGACTGCATGAAGAAGATCGCAGGAAATTACGACCGAACAGCTAAAAAAGACATCTCACACCGTGTCAGATTTTGGTTATTTTGGGGAGGTGGAGATAAATCATATTGTTTGGTGGATGCAGTTTGAACCAGAGTAGCAGCATGGAGGTCGGATCGTCACCAAATAAATAAATAAGTGGTCCGAAAAAAGTTAATGACAAAAAAAATACACATAACCTTCCTCAGGCAGTGTGTTTGTCCCGGGGACAGGAGACCCCCCCTTGATGAGAAACTGTAAGAAATGATCGGGGAATCCCTCCGGAGTGTAGTCATGACGACTGGATCTGAATTATTGTGTTGTATTTGGTGGTTTGTGTTCCAGCTGTCGATCAGCAACTATATATCCATAATCCACCAGTTAAAGGAAATACAATGTGTTGTGTTATATTAGCTGTACAATTTACCACATATGGTGTTCTTAGTTTCCATACCTCCTGTGTTTTACGAGCGACTTATCAAGTCTTGGCAAACGGCATAAAAACGATTAAACGTGATAGGATATAAAACCATGCTCGTATCTACAACCTATAGAAATGCAAAACGGCGTCAGTTTAGACGTAATTCTGTCCTCCTGCTTACCGCATCATTTATGAGAAAACATTTCATAACATTAACACAACATATTCGAGGTGGTTTTAAATAACATCCGTATTTATTTATTTCTCCAAGTTATGTTTTTGTGTGCACTGAGGAGTCTCAAACAGGCGTTTGTTTAATCATTTTAAGATTGGCTTTAATCAATGTTTGAAAATGAATTCTTCATATTTGATAAATGAGAGGTAACATTTTATTTATTTCCACATATTTCTCTCCATTCTTCCTTCTGCCAACTCGTCTCTCCCGTTGTTGTGCTTAGTGTGTACGCATGGGTTAGAGTTTGCGTGGAGGACCGCACATTTTCCCGTCAAGTTAGTATTTTATAAATCGCAAACATTGCGTAGAAACTGGCGTACGCCATTTTTTGAGCGTATATCCCTTTATAAATGAGGCCCCAGATCTTGTTCTGGGTCTCTGGGTAGAATATATCCTTCAACCAAGGTATTCTACATCCTTGATAGAATGCCCTGGCCGTTGCATTGAATGAGAGCGTACGTTTGGACTGACAGTTTGATCAACCAATCATATATTGATTTGTAGCCAATGGGTGTATTCTTTCAGAGTTTCCCTCGGTTCCAGGGTCCTCTAGAAGGCCCGCTAGTTAACTGGCTCGAGACAGAGATGAATGCGACGAAGCAATTCATGCCGTTTTATTTTATGCAACAGGTGAAGATGAAGTTGTTGCGGAATTGTTGTGAGTACCCTTTTCAAGACGACAAGTCAGTGAAAAGACGGACATTATAATGCCGCGGAGGGGGGGGGGGCGGCGGCGGCGGCGGCGGGGGGTGTGTATGTCTACAGAAGGTCCAGTTGTGATAGACACGGTTCGCCACTGGAAAACTACCCTTGGATGATGGTAAGGTAGACTAAAAGCTTTAGGAATCCAAAGTACAACATATAATAAGTACCCTGTATCAAGATTGATGCAAAACAAGTGACATTTGACCTTTTTAGAGAGATTTAGCAAAAAGAAACCACTTCTGGGGTCATTTGGGTGCATTTTCCATATCTCTGGCCCCCCTTGCTCGATTTTGATGGTTGACACCTCTGTTATATCAAGTCTTGGACCTTCTCAATATAACTATAATTTAAGTACAGTTTCCAGATATTGGAAGAGGCCCATGAGTCTCTTTGCTAATTATCAATGGTCTTTGCAATTAACAGCAGATGTACCCATGTTAAGTAAATTGGCAAAGGTCAGAGGAACTCCAAGAGAGGTCTTCCTCAGATATAATACAGTTAAAGTCTTGTTAGTTAGTGGTTCATATCCAGCATGCATTAGCTAAGAAACGATAAGGATGTTGGTGTGTGACATCTGGAACTTACATGTTGCTCTGATGTTGGTGCGTCCAAGTTTAGGAGAACTGACAATGTGTGTGCGTTAAACATGATTAGGGAACATGTTCGTGTGTCATTTAGGAAACCTATAAGTGTCCTGTGTTTCTGAATATTTGTGGGACCATTTCTGCGATTGGTTGCTCTTGAAGCAAGGTAATGTTTCCCCATTGTTGTTTGGTGGTGCGCAACTAAATAATAATGATTAATCTCAACTATTTCTGTGTTTGTGTTTCATTGATTCCTCTCTGTTTCATTCTTTCCTGTTGTGTGAGTACTGGACCTCCACAACACCTCTTTCTGACCGTTAGAGCCAATAGAATCGAAGGGGGAGGCCCCCACACACACACTCATTGTGAAGAGAAAAGGTGGGGGCTTCGCGCATGCAGTTTTGCATCAGAGTGAACCTATCTCTCGCTCTGACATCTGGAAACGGAAAAGCAGTTTTATTGCTTATGGATTATCAGAAATCATTTCAAAGGGACACAGACACATTAGATTAACCTATGGATTAACTTCAGCAGCGTTTTTATCGTTTTAATGCCATTGAAGACCACTTTGGAGAGACTACAGAGCCAAGGTAAACATGTTAGCATTTTTAGCTACCTAGCGCCACATGTTTTGATGTCCGTTTTTGTTTATAACGTCGCAAATTCGTATAATTCAGTGATAATGAGGGTACCCATCGATTCTGTGTCACCTCACGATGTGAAACGATGTCATGGATGTAGAGAAAAGATAAATAATAAGGTTTTGTGAGTGATTTTCGGTGCAGTAAGGTGTTAGCATTTTTCGCTCGTTGCTAATTCAGAGGCTCAGTGTTAGCATTGTGGGTGAAAAAATAAATAAATGATCAGTTAGATGAGTTTCTTCCCGTTACATGGATATAAAACATTCATAGTTTATTAAATGAACATGCCCTCAGACACTGTTTCCTGCAAGATGTTGCGGCAGTGCCCCGGTACCGGGGTCTCTCGGGCTTAACAGGTTAAAGAACAGTTTAATATATTAGATTACATCAAAACTGAATCCTCTTCAGGTCAGTTTACAGTAGAAACTCTTACTTTGTGTCTGAGGGTCCAGGTTCATTACTGAAGAATGGAGGGTCCCACATAGACTGGTCACTCTTCAGAGACAGGCAGCTGGGGACTGGAGACTCTGCTCTCTGTCTGTGGAAACAACATGTTTTAAACATCATTAGTTCATTCAGAGAGAAGTCTTTCTGTTTCAGCGTCATGCTGGTGAAAGGTTTTACATGTTTGTATTTGCTGAACCTAACACAAAGTCCAACATGTAGAGTGTGATAAAGATTTCACTAGTATATTATTTACCATCTCTGATGATGACAAGGAGCAAGAGTTCAATTCAACTTTCTTACTGTACTTTACTGAGATCATTCAAAATAAGTTTAATATATTAGATTACATCAAAACTGAATCCTCTTCAGGTGGGTTTACAGTAGAAACCAGGGCCGAATTCACCATATACATTGGGGGACACACATCCCCCCCAATATTCAGATACACTCAAAATGTCCCCCCCCCCCCCCAATAAATAGCAAAAATAACAAAAACTTCTTTTTTTTTTTTTTTTTTAAATAAAATTGCTATTCTATGACTTTTTTATTTTGGCTATTTGTATACTTGAAAATCTTTATTTTCTGTTATTGTGAACTTCACCAAAATGATATATTCTTTTCATATGTAAATTGGTTCCGCCTTGTTTGTTTATGCATACCTTTATTTTGTACCCGGGGGGTGTATTTCGCTGTCGCACGTCTGAGTCCAGCTTCAGTTAGCTTGATGCTCCAAGCAGGTCAGTCATGTTTTAATTTGCCCTCCATCAGTTCTGGTATCTTTTCTAGTTAGCCCTAAAGTAATCTATATTCTTTTTATTTGGTAATGGTAATGTTAATGAACCCTCCGGTTTAGCTTCTTTGTGTAAGTAACTTGTAGTTCTGATGTTAAAACCAAACTTTTCAGGAATAGTAGCTAACTAGCTGTGGGCTTGATTGAATTTTTGGTCCCCCCCAATGTTGACTCCATGAATACGGCCTTGGTAGAAACTCTTACTTTGAGTCTGAGGGTCCAGGTTCATTACTGAAGAATGGAGGTTCAAACATAGACCAGTCACTCTTCAGAGACAGACAGCTGAGGACTGGAGATCTGTCCTCTTCCTCATCTTTTAAATCACTCATCTTCTCCAGTCTGAGAGATAAACCAGTAACACTGGAGACACACACACACACACACACACACACACACACACACACACACACACACACAACACACACACACAACACACACACACACACACACACACACCACACACACATACACACACACACACACACACACACACACACACACACACACACATACATACACACACACACACATACACATATATACACACACACACACATACACACACACACATACACACTATATACGCACGCACACACACACACACACATACACACACACACACACACACACACACACATACACACACACACATACACATATATACACACACACACACACACACACACACAGTTAAACTACATGAAATCAGTCAGACTTCAGGCCGCCCTCCATTTTGACTGCGCTGAGCTGTCACATGTTATGTAACTCTGACGAATCAGAAAACAGGAAATAGTTTAAACACTTGCAGAAGTCTCAATGGACTCTAGGACGCAGATTGTTAACCAAGAAGTTATTTTCTGACATCCAGTAAAACAGAGTAAATAATGAATGTGTTAGAAAGCAGATCCTGGTGTTAACACTCACCCTGTTGTTCTCCTCCTGCTCCGAGCTGTAAAATGGTGTCTGGCAGTCTGACAAGTCTGACTTCACCTTCCCTCACCTGTCTGCACCTCCTCCCTCTGTTTCATAACCAGCCTCACCAGCTGAACCAGTTCACATACAGGGACTCTGTTCAGTGAGAGAGAAAAAGACATGCAGCTAAAGTTCAAGAAAGTTATCAAAAGGACACAACATCCACACATCAACGATATCATTAAATCTGCTTCATATAAAAAACATTGAACGGCGACTTAAATAAAAACACAAAGCTAAATTTAACTAATTTACAAGATGTGCCAAAATCAGGGCTGACATAGAGGGCTATGAGGCATTTTGGTATTTTGGGCAAAACACTTCACCCAACCCTGTATATATATATATGCCGTTAAAAACTGTGCAATATATACCTGGCTGCTAAATCCTCAGAACGGTTACAGGATGTGTATTTTGTAAATTGTATAACTTTTTATTTTATTTTATTTTTTATCATAATACTTTTTTCTGGATGTAACATATGTAACATTAAGCTGTCTGTGGCTCTTGTCTGCTGTAACAACGTAAATGTCCCCTCTGTGGGGCTAATAAAGTTTTCTGAATCTGATCTGATTGATGCTCAACAGCTCGCTTAACAGAACTTTGACGCTGGTATCAGTTTGGTTTCCCACCAATCACGGGAGTATTGTGTATAGAAAGTGATGAGTTATATTTCTCGAGCTACCTAACATCCATGAAGGCAACAACAGGGAGGGCTGTCACATGGATGTATAATAAGAACTGGACACAGCGTGGGAGGCGGGGTCTCGTTCTTCCCTATGAGAGCTGCTCATTGGCGCATGAGGACAAAATGGCCCAACTTTTGAGAGAGCGAAACGTCACAGATTACCC
Source organism: Trematomus bernacchii (assembly GCF_902827165.1). NCBI lineage: Eukaryota > Metazoa > Chordata > Actinopteri > Perciformes > Nototheniidae > Trematomus > Trematomus bernacchii. The sequence continues at coordinate 72,834 of NW_022987702.1, forward strand.
AGCATGCCTGGCTGTCAGAGCAGGAGTACCCGTATGTGCACCCATAGAGCATGCGCAGTTGCCCCTTAAGCCCCGCCAGATGCACATTCATAATGCAGAGGGAAATAACTCTCAGAATAACGTTATTAGCACATCTTAATAACAATAAGGGCTATACAAATTTAGAGTAGTTTATTTGGTTAAAAAAAGTATCCCCTGATTTACAGACGTCTCTTTCTCCATGTTAGTCAATGGGAAAAAGGATTTCTGGGCCCAGTGACGTCACGGACTGATACGGAAATTGTAGTACCGCAGTTTGGCCACAACGAATATTTTCCTCAGAGTCCGGAGCACTTCCTGGGGGCTTGGGCTGTCACTCAGGATGCCAAACTACTCTTTGGTAAGCCCCGCCCCCCCAAAGCCACATCAGGGCCAAAAGTCTGAAAGCGACAAAAACGGTTGAAACCTGAAAAAAACATGATATGAAACTGAAAAGAAAATTGTTTTGAATCTGAAAACGGAAAATCTGTAACTGAGAAAAATATTGATTCAAATATTAAAATATGTATAAAAGGAGTAGAGCTGTCTTTTTTAAGCTCGCTCCGACTTCTTTCTCTTTATTTTTTAAGCGAAAAAAGCGAACTATTCAGTCAGACAGCAATTTATTATAAAAGTAAAGCAAGTACAATTTCAAGCACTTTATCCAAAATCCAAGCACTTTTCAAACCTTGAAAACACCACATTAAATTTCAAGCATTTTCAAGGCTTTCCGAGCCCAGTCTCACAAAACAACGTGTAATAGCTACGTTGGTCCACAGGGCAAGACGTAGCATATTCACAAATAACCCTCTCAAGACGTGACATAGATACAATATGTGTTCATATTCATTTCTAAGGACCAGTGTCCATGTCACGTGATCGCAAACTTTCCCAGCGCAAGAAAAAAAAACACATGGCGGACACCCGATTTATTTTTGGTGGAAAATCCTAAATTGTAGGATAGTTTGGCGTTAAAATGCTTTTTGATTACATTTCTAGCGAGAAGTGTATATTGTACTTTCAGAGTCTACGTCCAGTGGATGTGTAGGATCCACAGTTTGATAGATATTACCAAGATTATTTGAGCTCCATGTTTTGTTTTACAAAATATTGTATCCACGTCACGTCTTGAGAGGGTTATTTGTGAATATACTATGTTTTGCCCTGTGGACAAACGGAGCTATTACACGTTTTTTGTGAGGATTTCCAGCACCCGTACGAACCCTGAAGATGGTAACGGCCAGAAGCAAAGATTGGGACATCTAGAGATCGGAGAGAACAAACAGTGGCAGTGTTTAAAAACCAAGAAGGGGACATCGAACACAGAGATGATATGAAGAGGAAACCAAGAAGGGGACATCGAACACAGAGATGATATGAAGAGGAAACCAAGATGGGGACATCGAACACAGAGATGATATGAAGAGGAAACCAAGATGGGGACATCGAACACAGAGATGATATGAAGAGGAAACCAAGATGGGGACATCGAACACAGAGATGATATGAAGAGGAAACCAAGACGGGGACATCGAACACAGAGATGATATGAAGAGGAAACCAAGATGGGGACATCGAACACAGAGATGATATGAAGAGGAAACCAAGATGGGGACATCGAACACAGAGATGATATGAAGAGGAAACCAAGATGGCCAAAAGACAAACAACCAGTGGCGGCCGGTCCATAGGGGCGCTAGGGGCGCCGCCCCACCTCTTCCCATATTGAAAAAAAATAAAAATAATAATAATTAAAATTAAAATTAAAAAAAAAAAATATGTTTAAAAAAAAATATATGTTTTTATTTTTATTTTTAATGAACAAGGTAAATATTATATAATTGGTATCAGTAAAATGTATAATCTACAATAAAATCTCGTTTAAAATTGTGTTACGATGTCTAAAGTTACTGATAAGTCACATGTTTCCTGCCTGGCCTTGCCCATGCACCTTCTCTCGTCTGGGCGCTAAGAGAGGAGCCTTCAACCAGTGCAGCATCAGCCACTAGCAGCTGACTGTTGCTATCTGTAACGTGTAAACTATGCCGCGAAAATATAATTTCAGCCAATCAGCGTCGTCAAAGATGACGGTCACCAGGCGCCAATGTCAGCGCCCAGTGCAGTCTGTGAGTAGTTTGGACAGTGACTCGTATCCGGTTGACGCAGTAGTTGATGAGGATGGCTTCGTGTGCAGGTGGAGTCTCCGGACCTCGGTCCCCGGCTAATTCTGTTCAAGAGCTAATCTCCAATCCTTTCGAAAGGAGAAGTTTGGCAGATAAATTGTTGCTTAAAGACCTTGCACCGGACCAACCCGATTTGAATATATCGCAGCAATCTCGTGAAAAAGACAACATTTATACACGAGGCTTCACAAGTAGCTGGTACACAAGAAAGGCTTGGCTAGCTGGATGCAAACAGGTAAATGCTGTCTTTTGTTTCCCATGCTTGGATATCACTTTATATGTAGAGAGGAGGTTTCCCATGGTTGTTAGAAGTTTATTAATAAGTGGGCATTTATCACAGAAGTGATTGTTCTGTCTCCACGTTTGTTGCATTGTCTGTGATGTATTTTCCAACGGTTATAGCTCCTGTTCTGTCCCAGCAACACTACACGGTTTGCAGCTCCACCACATTTTTGGTTTATCTTCGGTGTCGCTTAAAATCTGCTTCCCATCGGACTAAAACCTCCACGTAATCTGAAGACAGATACTTGAAGTTATTTAAACCTTTTGCAAACTTTATGTTCTTTCTTGCTCTAGCCTTGCCAGTTACATTGTACATAACACATATATTATCATTATGCTAACTGGTTGTTCGTGTTAGACGATGTAGCTTTTTTCATTTCTGAGTTATTGCTATATGTAAATAAGCCTGTTTGTAAATAATCCTCAGAGAAACAAAGAAAAAACACAATTTATGACATTTTGTGCTGTGGTTATTTTTTTTAAATTGCATTTATTCACAGTTCAGTTTGAAATGCTGTAGTGACTTGTATTGAACCACTTAAATATTTATAATTAATGCTACTGAAAAGATGCTATTAATTTTATATCTCACATGCAGTTCACTGTAAAGCTACTTGGTGAAGGTGTTGGTTCATAAAACATGAACAGTTTTAAGAAAGAAAAAAACAGACCAGTTCTGAGAACACAAATTCCTGGTAAAGTAGTAGATGTTCAGGTTGATAAATAATATTTTCCACACTGAAGATTATGGAGGTATTGATCAGTCTTCTCATATTTTTAAGCCTCGATTTCTCCTTTCCCCCCCCCCTCTAACATCACCAGAAGTCATCATTTAAGGGGTCATTTCTCGAAAACAATTTCCGGGGGGAAACCCCCCGGACCCCCCGGGTAGGTCACTTACGGTACGTCAAGAGCCCCACCAAAAAAAAAGACCACCGGCCGCCACTGCAAACAACGAATTGGTTACTGTAAACAAAACGAAATGTAGAGGTCCATAAACCAGGATGATGTTCAAAAGATCGGGACATCCAAAGATCGATGGTGACGTCCAAAAAAATGAGATGCAAACAATGATAAAAACCTACAGATATAAAACGATCTTTAAAGCGTATTCTACGGCTCATAACTTCCTGTCCAGAACAGCGTGTGAGGCTATAAATAGAGTAAATCAAGAGTGTGTCTCTGCCAGCTGTTGTGTACACACTGTGCCCACAGAGAGCTGCTGTAGACACACACACACACACACACACACACACACACACACACACACACACACACACACACACACACACACACACACACACACATAAATACTGCAGCACGCCTGAGTGTGATAATGTGTGTGTGATGTGTGTGTTCCCGAGGACACACACTTCCCAGCGCGTGGACAAACAGCAGCGGTGGGGCTGTCTCTGTTAGCATGATATCATTTAATAATGCTAATGTGACACGTCGTGCTCATCTCAGCCGACAGCAGCCACTGGAACTGAAGTCCTTAATGAAACAACCCACGCTGTTTTAATGAGTGTCACTGGGTCACACCGGAGGAATAATACTCACTCATAATATTTGATATAAATGGTTTCAGGAGTAATTACAAAGACGCTCTCATGATGACATAATGTCGTTTCACATTAATAAAAACATTATCATTCATTTGGAAATCAGACAGGTCTGTTTACGAGCTGATGTTATATTTCAGTGATTGTTCACCACAGAGGAGATTGTTGTGCGTTTGTATGTTGGGGGGTATTCAGGTGAGCTCCTCAGCACAGGTGCAGGTGGTTGAATCTGTGAGAGCAAACACACACTGTTTGGGTTTATAAATGGTATTCATAGCAAGAATGTGGTGTTCCTAATTATGGAGCGTCTAACTAAAACTCACAGGATCAAAGCGTGGTGATGTTGAGTGGCACCACATATATATATCTTCCTTTAGAGGAATTATTATGTTATATTTTAGTGTTGCGATGGATAGTACGGGAGCAGGAACAGCAAAGAGAAATATAAGAGATCAAAGGGAGGTTGATGGAGAGCCAGGAAGAACTCGTTTATCCAACAGTTGGTTTCTCCTCCAGAGACTCGGTGTGTTGGGAGGCTGACAACCCTTTTTGGCAACACTTTATATTAAGGTACACGTATCAATCAGTTGTTCATTAACATGCCTATTAGAGCCAAAACGACTCGCTTATTAGGGAACACATTCTGAGTTAGAAATACCTGATTTTAAGTAGTTTAGACACAATTAACACTTATAGTTTCATGTCTTGTTACTTAAGAGTAGATCATATTTGTTAAGTGTTATTATGAGAGAATGTCTTATCAGGCCCATAGTGAGCATATTGAGACCCTAACTCATGAACAACAACTTCCATACGTACAATCAATCAGCACTAATCAGAGGGTTATTGAGGAAAAACTCTCAACTAATGGATTATAACTTGTAGAATATGGTCTTGTAGAATAAGGCATTAATAAGTGTTTTATAATGACTACTAAAGAACCAATAAACTGCTAATATGCATGTTAATGAACAACTAGTTGATGGTGAACACGTGTACCTTAATATAAAGTGTTACTATCACTGTTGCCCCTTTCTGTTTTTGCTGTTGGTTGCTATCTATTTGCCAGATCCCCCCGTCGTCAGAACGTGTTGTTAACTGTCTTTCTGGGTTTCCCAAACATCTCCTGTGAGTCTGTTTCACCTGCTTGTGTTTCCTGTTTCTCTTCCCTCTAGTTCCTCTGCCCAGGTGAGCTGCGTTACGGCAACCAGGTTCAGACGAGCACCTGGAGGAGGAAGGGGTTCAAAGCTCAGTAGAGCGAGGGTCTGCCTCTGTCCAGGATTGATATGTGTACCCTTCACATGGTTCATAGTAATACATCCTTTGGGTTTGAGGATTTTAAAGTGTCTTCTGTGTCGTGTTTGGGTCAGTGCTGGCATGTTGTCAGCCCCATAGGGCGTAATGGTGCCACACCAAGGTCAAAATGTTTTAAAATGTGTGTTAAAGAGCCCATGTCATGCTTTTCCGGTTATTACCCGTCCCCTTGTGTGTTATGAAGGTTTTTATGCATGATGTCATGCCGTACCCGGAACGAAATGGACCAATCCGTGGAGCCGTTACGTTACGTCCGCGGAGCCGTTACGTTAAGCCCCCGCTGATTGGTCCAAATTGACCAATCCACGGACTTCCTCACACACACATCTGTGTGCAGGGAGCAGGCAGCTCAGCTGATTTCTCCTCCCTGGCTGCAGGCTGATAACAGCCAGTGGGATCGCGGCGAGAATTCTCTCTGCAGACCCATTCTCTCTGCAGACCCATTCTCTCTGCAGACCCATTCTCTCTGCAGACCCATTCTCTCTGCAGACTCATTCGCTCTGCAGACCCATTCTCTCTGCAGACTCATTCTCTCTGCAGACCCATTCTCTCTGCAGACTCATTCTCTCTGCAGACCCATTCTATCTGCAGACCCATTCTCTCTGCAGACCCATTCTCACTGCAGACCCATTCTCTCTGCAGGCCCATTCTCTCTGCAGACCCATTCTCTCTGCAGACCCATTCTCTCTGCAGACTCATTCTCTCTGCAGACCCATTCTCTCTGCAGACTCATTCTCTCTGCAGACCCATTCTATCTGCAGACCCATTCTCTCTGCAGACCCATTCTCACTGCAGACCCATTCTCTCTGCAGACCCATTCTCTCTGCAGACCAATTCTCTCTGCAGACCCATTCTCTCTGCAGACTCCATTCTCTCTGCAGACCCATTCTCTCTGCAGACTCATTCTCTCTGCAGACCCATTCTCTCTGCAGACCATTCCTCTCTGCAGACCCATTCATCATCTGCATTCTCCTGCAGACCCATTCTCTCTGCAGACCCATTCTCTCTGCAGACCCATTTCTCAGCAGACCCATTCTCACAAGCGTTTATCAACCTTTTTCTTACTCAATATCAAGCCACACTTATGTGTTTTACTTCGGATGTGACTTTGTGTGTGCTCAGGATGAGTTTGGCTGTGTTTGGCTATGTATCCTAAACACAGAAACAACACCTCCACGGAGCTCAGCGCGATTCACAACGTCCCGACCAATCAGAGCACACTGTGCTCACAGGGAGGGTGGGGGCTGGAGCTATTGGACCTACAACGAGCCGTTAAAGGCAGAGAGTGAAATTCAGTGAATACACGTAGTTTACAGAGATGCTGTTTGAGAAACCAATGTGAGTTTGGAGAGATGCTGTTTGAGAAACCAATGTGAGTTTGGAGAGATGCTGTATGAGAAACCAATGTGAGTTTGGAGAGATGCTGTATGAGAAACCAATGTGAGTTTACAGAGATGCTGTATGAGAAACCAATGTGAGTTTGGAGAGATGCTGTATGAGAAACCAATGTGAGTTTGGAGAGATGCTGTATGAGAAACCAATGTGAGTTTGAAGAGATGCTGTATGAGAAACCAATGTGAGTTTGGAGAGATGCTGTATGAGAAACCAATGTGAGTTTGGAGAGATGCTGTTTGAGAAACCAATGTGAGTTTGGAGAGATGCTGTTTGAGAAACCAATGTGAGTTTGGAGAGATGCTGTTTGAGAAACCAATGTGAGTTTGGAGAGATGCTGTATGAGAAACCAATGTGAGTTTGGAGAGACGCTGTTTGAGAAACCAATGTGAGTTTGGAGAGATGCTGTATGAGAAACCAATGTGAGTTTGGAGAGATGCTGTATGAGAAACCAATGTGAGTTTGGAGAGATGCTGTATGAGAAACCAATGTGAGTTTACAGAGATGCTGTATGAGAAACCAATGTGAGTTTACAGAGATGCTGTATGAGAAACCAATGTGAGTTTGGAGAGATGCTGTATGAGAAACCAATGTGAGTTTGGAGAGATGCTGTATGAGAAACCAATGTGAGTTTGGAGAGATGCTGTATGAGAAACCAATGTGAGTTTGGAGAGATGCTGTTTGAGAAACCAATGTGAGTTTACAGAGATGCTGTATGAGAAACCAATGTGAGTTTACAGAGATGCTGTTTGAGAAACCAATGTGTGTTTGGAGAGATGCTGTATGAGAAACCAATGTGAGTTTACAGAGATGCTGTATGAGAAACCAATGTGAGTTTGGAGAGATGCTGTATGAGAAACCAATGTGAGTTTGGAGAGATGCTGTATGAGAAACCAATGTGAGTTTACAGAGATGCTGTATGAGAAACCAATGTGAGTTTGGAGAGATGCTGTATGAGAAACCAATGTGAGTTTGGAGAGATGCTGTATGAGAAACCAATGTGAGTTTGGAGAGATGCTGTATGAGAAACCAATGTGAGTTTGGAGAGATGCTGTATGAGAAACCAATGTCAGTTTGGAGAGATGCTGTTTGAGAAACCAATGTGAGTTTGGAGAGATGCTGTATGAGAAACCAATGTGAGTTTACAGAGATGCTGTTTGAGAAACCAATGTGTGTTTGGAGAGATGCTGTATGAGAAACCAATGTGAGTTTACAGAGATGCTGTATGAGAAACCAATGTGAGTTTGGAGAGATGCTGTATGAGAAACCAATGTGAGTTTACAGAGATGCTGTTTGAGAAACCAATGTGTGTTTGGAGAGATGCTGTATGAGAAACCAATGTGAGTTTACAGAGATGCTGTATGAGAAACCAATGTGAGTTTGGAGAGATGCTGTATGATAAACCAATGTGAGTTTGGAGAGATGCTGTATGAGAAACCAATGTGAGTTTGGAGAGATGCTGTATGAGAAACCAATGTGAGTTTGGAGAGATGCTGTTTGAGAAACCAATGTGAGTTTGGAGAGATGCTGTTTGAGAAACCAATGTGAGTTTGGAGAGATGCTGTATGAGAAACCAATGTGAGTTTACAGAGATGCTGTATGAGAAACCAATGTGAGTTTGGAGAGATGCTGTATGATAAACCAATGTGAGTTTGGAGAGATGCTGTATGAGAAACCAATGTGAGTTTGGAGAGATGCTGTATGAGAAACCAATGTGAGTTTGGAGAGATGCTGTATGAGAAACCAATGTGAGTTTGGAGAGATGCTGTATGAGAAACCAATGTGAGTTTGGAGAGATGCTGTATGAGAAACCAATGTGAGTTTGGAGAGATGCTGTATGAGAAACCAATGTGAGTTTGGAGAGATGCTGTTTGAGAAACCAATGTGAGTTTGGAGAGATGCTGTTTGATAAACCAATGTGAGTTTGGAGAGATGCTGTTTGAGAAACCAATGTGAGTTTGGAGAGATGCTGTATGAGAAACCAATGTGAGTTGGAGAGATGCTGTATGAGAAACCAATGTGAGTTTGGAGAGATGCTGTATGAGAAACCAATGTGAGTTTGGAGAGATGCTGTTTGAGAAACCAATGTGAGTTTGGAGAGAAGCTGTATGAGAAACCAATGTGAGTTTGGAGAGATGCTGTTTGAGAAACCAATGTGAGTTTGGAGAGATGCTGTTTGAGAAACCAATGTGAGTTTGGAGAGATGCTGTATGAGAAACCAATGTGAGTTTGGAGAGATGCTGTATGAGAAACCAATGTGAGTTTGGAGAGATGCTGTATGAGAAACCAATGTGAGTTTGGAGAGATGCTGTTTGAGAAACCAATGTGAGTTTGGAGAGATGCTGTATGAGAAACCAATGTGAGTTTGGAGAGATGCTGTATGAGAAACCAATGTGAGTTTGGAGAGATGCTGTATGAGAAACCAATGTGAGTTTGGAGAGATGCTGTATGAGAAACCAATGTGAGTTTGGAGAGATGCTGTATGAGAAACCAATGTGAGTTTGGAGAGATGCTATATGAGAAACCAATGTGAGTTTGGAGAGATGCTGTATGAGAAACCAATGTGAGTTTGGAGAGATGCTGTATGAGAAACCAATGTGAGTTTGGAGAGATGCTGTATGAGAAACCAATGTGAGTTTGGAGAGATGCTGTTTGAGAAACCAATGTGAGTTGGAGAGATGCTGTTTGAGAAACCAATGTGAGTTTGGAGAGATGCTGTATGAGAAACCAATGTGAGTTTGGAGAGATGCTGTATGAGAAACCAATGTGAGTTTGGAGAGATGCTGTATGAGAAACCAATGTGAGTTTGGAGAGATGCTGTATGAGAAACCAATGTGAGTTTGGAGAGATGCTGTATGAGAAACCAATGTGAGTTTGGAGAGATGCTGTATGAGGCCCCGGCTCCACGAGGACAAATACGGCAAAACGCATCGGAGTAACGCAAATGCAACCGCAAAAAACCTTCCGTCCCCACGCAATATACACCGGATTGTGTCAAGCTCCACGAGACGGCTCCGTTTACATCCAAACGCTGGAAAGCTGCAGTACATATGCCGAACCTGTACGTGGCGCTGTAACTTCCTCCACAAAAGCAGCAACTTCCTCCACAAAAGCAGCGAAGAAGAATGGTTGTCATGGCTGCACTTCTGTGTATTCTCCGCGGTGGGGGCCGACAGAACCGGGCAGAGTTTTTCGCCGGTCAGCGTGTGTTAAAGTTTAAATCTTCCGGACAAAATTATAAAAGTGCCGGTCAAAGGTCTTCATTGTTATTTATTGAGCTTTAAAACAAATTAATAACGACGATATAATGATATATAATCATCAAATACATCTCTTTTTCCTCTCTTCTGACAGCGTCAGTGTCTGTCTCATGCAGCAGCTGATCCTGTAATGAGTGACCCGACAGTAAAAATGAACATATTTATAACTAGTTTAGGTAGTTTGAGAGGTAATTAAAATAGCTAAGGGTGATGATCTGACTTGAAGTGTGTGTGTTTTGCTCCCGCTGCATCACAGCGGCAGGAGCTGCGTGTCTCCGTCCTGTCAGATTAGACTTCACTCGCGTTTATGTCCATATCGAGATAAAGATAAATAATCTGAATTCAAGGAGGAGCTCCTGTAGATGTTGCACAAAGAACTGTAGCATGGTCAGTAGCGACTGGAGCACGATAGCAACCCCGCGGGGGAGAGGCAGGGAGAGGGCGGGGCTATGAAAACGAATGACCGTATAGGCGACTCCACGGCCCCGTTGGACCCCCAGAGCGCTCCGTTCCCAGATCTATCCACCTTTGGACCCGTTGTCGTTTGCGGGGTCTGTTTCTACGTTTCCCTTACGGCGTCGTGGAGCTTAGAGGGCTATACGCATGAGAAATATGCGGATTCAACCCGTTTCCGTCCTCGTGGAGCCGGGGCCTGAGAAACCAATGTGAGTTTGGAGAGATGCTGTATGAGAAACCAATGTGAGTTTGGAGAGATGCTGTTTGAGAAACCAATGTGAGTTTGGAGAGATGCTGTTTGAGAAACCAATGTGAGTTTGAAGAGATGCTGTTTGAGAAACCAATGTGAGTTTGGAGAGATGCTGTATGAGAAACCAATGTGAGTTTGGAGAGATGCTGTATGAGAAACCAATGTGAGTTTGGAGAGATGCTGTTTGAGAAACCAATGTGAGTTTGGAGAGATGCTGTATGAGAAACCAATGTGAGTTTGGAGAGATGCTGTATGAGAAACCAATGTGAGTTTGGAGAGATGCTGTATGAGAAACCAATGTGAGTTTGGAGAGATGCTGTTTGAGAAACCAATGTGAGTTTGGAGAGATGCTGTATGAGAAACCAATGTGAGTTTGGAGAGATGCTGTATGAGAAACCAATGTGAGTTTGGAGAGATGCTGTATGAGAAACCAATGTGAGTTTGGAGAGATGCTGTATGAGAAACCAATGTGAGTTTGGAGAGAGAGATGCTGTATGAGAAACCAATGTGAGTTTGGAGAGATGCTGTATGAGAAACCAATGTGAGTTTGGAGAGATGCTGTATGAGAAACCAATGTGAGTTTGGAGAGATGCTGTATGAGAAACCAATGTGAGTTTGGAGAGATGCACAATATAAATCTATTCTAGTAGACCTCAACAATGGAATTATGATCAGTGGAAATGGCCATGACATGGGCCCTTTAAGTCGAGGCTAAAAACATGACTTTTCTCACCTGCTGTTTCTACAATGTTGTTCTTAAACTCTTCTGTACCTCTGTTATGCCTGGGTTTATGAACCTGTGATTCCATTGTGTTTATTTACTGTGTTCCTCTCTGTCGTCTTCTGAGTGTTAAAGTTGATGTGAAGCACTTTGAATCTGAACTGTGCTTTACAAATGAACCTTACCTTAATGTGTGTGTAAGCTGATCATCTTATTCTGATACTGGAAGGGGAGGATATTGGATCACATGACCTCGTCAGTAGTGTGTGTGTGGACCAATCAGGAGCGAGGAGACCTCTGACCTGTGTTTACCAGTACCAGTGATATTGAGAGGAAGGGTTAGTTGTTACTCTGAGACCCTCAGAGTGTCTGCGCTCAGCTTCAGGAGGGGCTGCAGACACAATGTGTGATGAGACCCTCAGAGTGTCTGCACTCAGCTTCAGGAGGGGCTGCAGACACAATGCGTGATGAGGACCCTCAGAGTGTCTGTGCTCAGCTTCAGGAGGGCTGCAGACACAATGTGTGATGAGACCCTCAGAGTGTCTGCACTCAGCTTCAGGAGGGGCTGCAGACACAATGCGTGATGAGACCCTCAGAGTGTCTGCGCTCAGCTTCAGGAGGGGCTGCAGACACAATGCGTGGTGAGACCCTCAGCTTCAGGAGGGGCTGCAGACACAATGCGTGGTGAGACCCTCAGCTTCAGGAGGGGCTGCAGACACAATGTGTGATGAGACCCTCAGCTTCAGGAGGGGCTGCAGACACAATGCGTGGTGAGACCCTCAGAGTGTCTGCGCTCAGCTTCAGGAGTGGCTGCAGACACAATGCGTGAGGAGACCCTCAGCTTCAGGAGGGGCTGCAGACACAATGCGTGATGAGACCCTCAGCTTCAGGAGGGGCTGCAGACACAATGCGTGATGAGACCCTCAGCTTCAGGAGGGGCTGCAGACACAATGCGTGATGAGACCCTCAGCTTCAGGAGGGGCTGCAGACACAAAGAGCAGCGAGGACAGGATTAGTAAATGTGTGTCTTTGTTCTTCCTCTGTTCCCTCCTCTATCTCTTTCTCACAGACCCTCCTCCTCCATTCATCTTCCTCGCTCTCCGTCTTTCGTCCTGGCAGCAGCAGGAAACACAAACAGAGGCGACAGAGGATGAATCTGTGAGGGAGCACCATTCCTCATCTCTCTGTGGACAAACACAGAGAGATGAGGCTCTGCGCTCAGAGGGACACAAGCAGGTGAAGCTTATCAATCATGTGTCTTTGCCAGGTCACTACCAAGCATCCTCTTTGTGAGTCCCTCTCACTGAGACACAGACATCTCTGATGGACCAGGTTCTATTCAGTGTGTTTTCTATATTCCCAACACATGTCCCCTGCTCTACAGTGTGTGTGTGTGTGTGTGTGTGTGTGTGTGTGTGTGTGTGTGTGTGTGTGTGTGTGTGTGTGTGTGTGTGTGTGTGTGTGTGTGTGTGTGGGACTCTAATGAAGCCAGCAGACAGCGGCTGTAATTAGCCTCGGCTTTTTGTCCTCTCTTTGTTGCATGTGGTGTCGAGAGATTCCAACACACACACACACACACGCGCGCGCACACACACACACACACACACACACACACACACACACACACACACACACACACACACACACACCTGTCACGTCCTGTCACTACGCCTGCTTGTCATTAGGCCTGCCAGCCATTACTGAGAGTGTGAAATTGTGTGTAGGCTGTGTGTAAAGGCTTTATACTGTGAGCAGTACTGCAGTACTATTACTCAAGTACTACTATTACTCTACTATTACTCAGGTACTACTATTACTCTACTATTACTCAGGTACTACTATTACTCAGGTACTACTATTACTCAGGTACTACAGTACTACTACTCAGGTATTACTATTACTCAGGTACTACTATTACTCAGGTACCACATTACTACTATTACTCAGGTACTACTATTACTCAGGTACCACAGCAGTACTATTACTCAGGTACTACTATTACTCAGGTACCACAGCACTACTATTACTCAAATCAAATCAAATCAAATCAGGTTTTATTTATAAAGCACATTTAAAAGCGATTTTTGGTCGAGCCAAAGTGCTTTACATGTAATAAAAACACATTACTACAATCACAATAAACGACAATAAATTACAACAGATATATATAAAAAACAAATAAAAATAAAACACACGGTAAAGTCAGGAGTCGTGCTCCGCTCTGACTAAAGGCCAGAGAGAAGAAGTGTGTCTTAAGAGTAGATTTAAAGACCCCTAGGGTCTGGGCCGACCTCACATGGAGGGGCAGAGTGTTCCAGAGCCTAGGGCCAGCTGCTGCGAAGGCTCGGTGCCCCTCGGGTTTTGAGCCTGGTCTTGGGCACTACCAGCAGCAGCTGGTCAGCAGACCTTAAAGCTCTGGCTGGGGTGTAGCGCTGGAGGAGTTCAGCTATATAGGCCGGAGCCAGCCCATTTAGTGCTTTAAAAACAATAAAAGGATTTTAAAATCAATTCTGAACCGAACTGGAAGCCAGTGTAGTGAGGCCAGAATAGGGGTGATGTGGTACACGCTTTTTGTGGCCAGTCAGCAAACGTGCAGCTGCGTTTTGGACTAGCTGCAGGCGTTTAATTGAGGCCTGGGTCCATACCCACATACAGAGCGTTGCAATAGTCCAGTCTCGAGGTGTACAAAGGCGTTAATAACCCTTTCTAAGTCATTAAAAGATAATACGACTTGGTTTGGCCAATAGTCTTATTTAAAAAAGCAGGTACTACTATTACTCAGGGTACTACTATTACTCAGGTACCACAGCACTACTATTACTCAGGTACTACTATTACTCAGGTACCACAGCACTACTATTACTCAGGTACTACTATTACTCACGGTACCACAGTACTACTATTACTCAGGTCACTACTATTACTCAGGTACCACCGCACTACTATTACTCAGGTACTACTATTACTCAGGGGTACCACAGCAACTTACTATTACTCAGGTACTACTATTACTCAGGTACCACCAGTACTACTATTACTCAGGTACCACAGTACTACTATTACTCAGGTACCACAGTACTACTATTACTCAGGGTACTTTACTATACTCAGGTACCACAGCACTACTATTACTCAGGTACTACTATTACTCAGGTACCACAGTACTACTATTACTCAGGTATACATTACTCAGGTACTACTATTACTCAGGTTCCACATGTAATACTATTACTCAGATTACTACAGTACTACAGTACTACTACTCAGGTATTACAGTACTATTACTGAGGTACTACAGTACTACTACTCAGGTACTACAGTACTACTACTCAGGTACTACAGTACTATTACTCAGGTACTACAGTACTCAGGTACTACTGAGGTGAACCTCATGGTGACCTGAGCTGATTGGAGATGATTTATTCAAACATTTATTTCCTGCAGCAATTCTGTTTCCACCTGAGCAAGACTTCCAACAATCCTGCACAAATGGTCTGAAGTCCTCTGAGCGGGTTTGATCTGTGAATATACAGTGTATCACACACTGTTCCCTCTCCCTGTGTGTGAGAGGCAGGAGTTTCCCACCAGGCCAACACTGCCACCGTGTGGCCACCAGGACACACTGCATGTTCACTAAAGCTTTTCTTTTGATAAATACCAGACGTTACTTTTTAACATACCATTTTAATATTACATATCAAATCAAATCAAATCAAGGTTTATTTATAAAGCACATTTAAAAGCGATTTTTGGTCGGGCCAAAGTGCTGTACATGTAATAACTACAATCACATAAAAACACGTTTCTATAATCACAATAAAAGACAATAAATTACAACAGATATTTAAAAAGAAAACACAGGGAAAAGTCAGGAGTCGTGCTCCGCTCTGACTAAAAGGCCAGGGAGAAGAAGTGTGTCTTAAGAGTAGATTTAAAGACCCCTAGGGTCTGGGCCGACCTCACATGAGGGGCAGAGTGTTCCAGAGCCTCGGGCCCAGCTGCTGCGAAGGCTCGGTGCCCTCGGGTTTTAAGCCTGGTCTTGGGCACTACCAGCAGCAGCTGGTCAGCAGACCTTAAAGCTCTGGCTGGGGTGTAGCGCTGGAGGAGTTCAGCTATATAGGCCGGAGCCAGCCCATTTAGGGCTTAAAAACAAATAAAGGATTTTAAAATCAATTCTGAACCGAACTGGAAGCCAGTGTAGTGAGGCCAGAATTGGGGTGATGTGGTCACGCTTTTTGTGGCCAGTGAGTAGACGTGCAGCTGCGTTCTGGACTAGCTGCAGGCGTTTAATTGAGGCCTGGTCCATACCCACATACAGAGCGTTGCAATAGTCCAGTCTCGAGGTTACAAAGGCGTTAATAACCCTTTCTAAGTCATTAAAAGATAAATACGACTTGGTTTTTGGCCAATAGTCTTATTTAAAAAAGCAGGTACTACTATTACTCAGGTACTACTATTACTCAGGTACCACAGCACTACTATTACTCAGGTACTACTATTACTCAGGTACCACAGCACTACTATTACTCAGGTACTACTATTACTCAGGTACCACAGTACTACTATTACTCAGGTACTACTATTACTCAGGTACCACAGCACTACTATTACTCAGGTACTACTATTACTCAGGTACCACAGCACTACTATTACTCAGGTACTACTATTACTCAGGTACCACAGCACTACACTTTACCAGGTACCACAGTACTATTATTACTCAGTACTACTATTACTCAGGTAATACTATTATTCAGATACTACAGTACTACAGTACTACTACTCAGGTATTACTAGTACTAGTAACAGTTGAGTAACTTCTTGCATTTAAATAACTGTTTGGATGTGTTCCAGTCAGGATTTCGTCCAAACCACAGCACTGAGACTGCCTTTGTAAAGGTCTTCAATGACATCCACTAACACAGACAGTGGCAGAACTTCAGTGTTAGTAATTATTAGATCTCAGTGCTGCGTTGACACTGTTGACCACAACATATTACTAGACCGACTAGAAAACGGGGTGGGACTTTCAGCAACAGTTCTAAATTGGTTTGAGTCCTACTTAAAGGACAGAAAAAAACTTTGTTTCTATAGGTAAATACCAATCTGAGTTGACAAATATGACATGTGGGGTACCTCAAGGCTCCATCTTGGGGCCTCTTCTCTTTAACATCTACATGCTACCACTGGCTCAGATAATGAAAAACAACAAAATAAGTTACCATAAGCTATGCGGATGACACACAAATTTACGTAACAATTTCACCAGGAGATTATGCTCCAATTCAAACACTGAGTAAGTGCATTGAACAAATCAATGACTGGATGTGTCAGAACTTTCTCCAATTAAACAAAGATAAAACTGAGGTAATGGTTTTGGAGCCAAGGCAGAACGTATAAAAGTTAGCGCTGAGCTTCAGTCTGCAATGTTCAAAACAACAGATACAGCCAGAAATCTAGGTGTAGTCATGGACTCTGACCTGAGTTTCAACAGTCACATTAAAACAGTTACTAATCAGCCTACTATCACCTAAAGAACATATCTAGGATTAAAGGACTAATGTCACAGCAGGATTTGGAAAAACTTGTCCATGCTTTTATCTTCAGTAGACTCGACTACTGCAATGGTGTCTTTACAGGCCTCACTAAAAAAATCTATTAGAAAGCTGCAGCTAATTCAGAACGCCGCTGCTCGAGTCCTCACTAACACTAAGAAAGTGGATCACATCACTCCTGTTCTGAAGTCCTTACACTGGGCTTCCTGTGTGTCAAAGAATAGATTTCAAAATATTGTTGCTGGTTTATAAAGCTTTGAATGGTTTAGGCCCCAAAATACATGTCTGACCTACTGCCTAAATTATGAACCATCCAGAAACTCTCAGGTCTTCAGGGACTGGTCAGCTTTCTGTCCCCAGAGTCAGAACTAAACATGGAGAAGCAGCATTCAGTATTATGCTCCAAATATCTGGAACAAACTCCAGAAACCTGCAGGTCCGCTGCAACTCTTACTACTTTAAATCCA
This sequence comes from Trematomus bernacchii, assembly GCF_902827165.1. Lineage (NCBI taxonomy): Eukaryota > Metazoa > Chordata > Actinopteri > Perciformes > Nototheniidae > Trematomus > Trematomus bernacchii. The sequence continues at coordinate 90,294 of NW_022987702.1, forward strand.
GGCTGAAGACTTTTCTTTTTGCCGCTGCTTTTAATTGAACTATTCACATCTTAAACTGCACTGTAACTTTTAACTTTTATCCATGTATTTTTTCTTTTAATGTTTATTTATTATCTTTTCTTTTTAATGACTGATTTTAAATGCCATTTTTAAAATGTCTTCCATTTTTGTAAAGCACTTTGAATTACCTTGTGTTGAAAGGTGCTATATAAATAAACTTGCCTTGCCTTGCCTTGCCTTACTATTACTGAGGTACTACAGTACTACTACTCAGGTACTACAGTACTTCTACTCAGGTACTACAGTACTATTACTCAGGTACTACAGTACTCAGGTACTACTGAGGTGAACTCATGGTGACCTGAGCTGATTGGAGATGATTATTCAAACATTTATTTCCTGCAGCAATTCTGTTTCCACCTGAGCAAGACTTCCAACAATCCTGCACAAATGGTCTGAAGTCCTCTGACCGGGTTTGATATGTGAATATACAGTGTATCACACACTGTTCCCTCCCTGTGTGTGTGAGGCAGCAGTTTCCCACCAGGCCAACACTGCCACCGTGTGGCCACCAGGACACACTGCATGTTCACTAAAGCTTTTCTTTTTGATAAATACCAGACGTTACCTTTTTAACATACCATTTTAATATTACATATCAAATCAATCAAATCGAAATCAAGGTTTATTTATAAAGCAATTTAAAAGCGATTTTTTGGTCGGGCCAAAGTGCTGTACATGTAATAACTACAATCAATAAAAACACATTTCTATAATCACAATAAAAGACAATAAATTACAACAGATATTTAAAAAGAAAACAGGGAAAAGTCAGGAGGAGTCGTGCTCCGCTCTGACTAAAAGGCCAGGGAGAAGAAGTGTGTCTTAAGAGTAGATTTAAAGACCCCTAGGGTCTGGGCCGACCTCACATGGAGGGGCAGAGTGTTCCAGAGCCTAGGGCCAGCTGCTGCGAAGGCTCGGTGCCCTCGGGTTTTAAGCCTGGTCTTGGGCACTACCAGCAGGCAGCTGGTCAGCAGACCTTAAGCTCTGGCTGGGGTTGTAGCGCTGGAGGAGTTCAGCTATATAGGCCGGAGCCAGCCCATTTAGTGCTTTAAAAACAAATAAAAGGATTTTAAAATCAATTCTGAACCGAACTGGAAGCCAGTGTAGTGAGGCCAGAATAGGGGTGATGTGGTCACGCTTTTTGTGGCCAGTCAGCAAACGTGCAGCTGCGTTTTGGACTAGCTGCAGGCGTTTAATTGAGGCCTGGTCCATACCCACATACAGAGCGTTGCAATAGTCCAGTCTCGAGGTTACAAAGGCGTTAATAACCCTTTCTAAGTCATTAAAAGATAAATACGTCTTGGTTTTGGCCAATAGTCTTATTTAAAAAAAGCAGGTACTACTATTACTCAGGTACTACTATTACTCAGGTACCACAGCACTACTATTACTCAGGTACTACTATTACTCAGGTACCACAGCACTACTATTACTCAGGTACTACTATTACTCAGGTACCACAGTACTACTATTACTCAGGTACTACTATTACTCAGGTTCTACAGTAATACTATTACTCAGATACTACAGTACTACAGTACTACTACTCAGGTATTACAGTACTATTACTGAGGTACTACAGTACTACTACTCAGGTACTACAGTACTACTACTCAGGTACTACAGTACTATTACTCAGGTACTACAGTACTCAGGTACTACTGAGGTGAACTCATGGTGACCTGAGCTGATTGGAGATGATTATTCAAACATTTATTTCCTGCAGCCAATTCTGTTTCCACCTGAGCTAAGACTTCCAACAATCCTGCACAAATGGTCTGAAGTCCTCTGAGCGGGGTTTGATCTGTGAATATACAGTGTATCACACACTGTTCCCCTCCCTGTGTGTGAGAGGCAGGAGTTTCCCACCAGGCCAACACTGCCACCGTGTGGCCACCAGGACACACTGCAATGTTCACTAAAGCTTTTTCTTTTGATAAAATACCAGACGTTACTTTTTAACATACCATTTTAATATTACATATCAAATCAAATCAAAATCAAATCAAATCAAGGTTTATTATAAAGCACAATTTAAAATGATTTTTGGTTCGGGCCAAAGTGCTGTACATGTAATAACTACAATCACATAAAAACACATTTCTATAATCACAATAAAAGACAATAAATTACAACAGATATTTAAAAGAAAACACAGGGAAAAGTCAGGAAGCCGTGCTCCCGCTCTGACTAAAGGCCAGGGAGAAGAAGTGTGTCTTAAGAGTAGATTTAAAGACCCCTAGGGTCTGGGCCGACCTCACATGGAGGGGCAGAGTGTTCCAGAGCCTCGGGCCAGCTGCCTGCGAAGGCTCGGTGCCCTCGGGTTTTTGAGCCTGGTCTTGGGCACTACCAGCAGCAGCTGGTCAGCAGACCTTAAAGCTCTTGTGGGGTGTAGCGCTGGAGCAGTTCAGCTATATAGGCCGGAGCCAGCCCATTTAGTGCTTTAAAAACAAATAAAAGGAGTTTAAAATCAATTCGGAACCGAACTGGAAGCCAGTGCAGTGAGGCCAGAATAGGGGTGATGTGGTCACGCTTTTTTGGCCAGTGAGTAGACGTGCAGCTGCGTTCTGGACTAGCTGCAGGCGTTTAATTGACGCCTGGTCCATACCCACATACAGAGCGTTGCAGTAGTCCAGTCTCGAGGTTACAAAGGCATTAATAGCCCTTTCCAGGTCCTCAAACGATAAAAACGACTTAGTCTTGGCCTATAGTCGTATTTAAAAAAAGCAGGTTTTGACTACGCTGCTGACCTGCTTATCGAATTTAAAAGCGCTATTGAAGGTCAGGGGAGGATATTATTTTTGAGGGAGCCCAGAATATCAACCTGGGAGGCTAGAGGTTGGGGTCCAAAAAAGATAACCTCAGTCTTGCTCTCATTGAGGTTGAGGAAATGTTGGCTCAGCCAGGATTTGATCTCTGCTAAGCAGTCCATCAACTGCTGTAGTGAGTTAACATTTGAATTGAGTGGCAGATAGATCTGTACATCGTCGGCGTAGCAGTGGAAGGGGATGTTGTGTTTTGTGAGAATTGAACCTAGGGGCAGTATGTACAGTAGAAAAAGGATGGGGCCCAAAATAGAGCCTTGGGGAACCCCACAGGTAAGAGGGGCTATGGCTGAGGAGAAGGCACCTAGCTGCACTGAGAAGCTACGGTCTGTCAGGTAGGACCTGAACATGCAAGGGCAGAGCCTGTGATGCCAGAGGGACTGTTCAAGCCGTGACAACAGGATGCTATGTCCACAGTGTCGAAGGCAGCTGTCAGGTCTAACAGCACCAAGACAGCTGGGCTACCTGAGTCGGCGGCTAGGAGCAGATCATTAAAAACTCTTCAAAGGGCTGTTTCAGTACTGTGCATGGGTTTGAAGCCAGACTGGAACTTTTCATGGATTCCATGCGTGGTTAAAAAAGACTGCAGCTGGGCGTAGACTACTCGCTCCAGGGCTTTTGATAAAAAAGGTAGTAGCTGGGAAATGGGCCTAAAATTTGCGAGAATGGAGGGGTCGAGATTTTTCTTTTAAGTAGTGGCTTAACCACGGCATGTTTGAAGGCAGCTGGGACACATCCTGAGCTAAGAGAGGTGTTTATAAGTAATAAAATACTTGCTCCAACTGATCCTAAAACATCTCTGAGAAGGCGAGAGGGAATGCTGTCTGAGGTGCAGTTTGTCGGCCGCAGGTGCTTGACTACATCCGAGAGAGAAGAGAGGGATACAGCCTCAAAGTGGTCGAGGACAGCAGGGCACAGAAAAGGAGCAGGATCTGGGGTAGCACTAGTGTGGGCTAGCCTAAGAGCAGATACTTTTTCAATCAAAAATGTAAGAAACTTATCACAGAGAGTAGTCGATGGGACAATAGAAGAAACATCACAGGGATTAATGATCGAGTTGAGGACATTAAAAAGAACCTGAGGTTTATGGCTGTTTTTGGAGATGAACAGAGAAATGTGCTCTGTTTTGGCTGCTTTGACTGCCGTCTGGTAGTCAGAGAGGCAAGCACGAAGGATTTCTAAGGAGACATGGAGTTTATCCTTTTTCCATTTTCTCTCTGCACGCCTGCAAGCGCGCTGAGAGCACGAGTACAGTCATTGAGCCACGGCTCTGAGAGACCTTTGGTGCGTCTAAGCGTAAAAGGAGCAACAGAATCCAGTATTAGTGTGCATGTCGAGTCAAACATGGAGATAAGCTCATCCGCGCTAAGAGCACAGTTCACCTCTAATTTACAGATCGGAGAAGCATTAAAAACATCAGAGAACTGTGAGGCAGTCAAGGGGTTAATCGAACGCAGACGACGCGCAGGGGCACGTGATTCGACTCCTGCGGAAGGGATGGAGGTCCTAAACTCACCAACAGTTAGCGTTAGCCTCGTTATTATATTAAAGATGACGTGTTGTACCCTATTCACCTGTAGTGTGTGCAACATGTATGCATTTTACAATTAATTATTTAGCAATTAATAATTTTGACAATTTTGATATGGCACATTTTAAAACAACAGAGTTGAAAAAAAGCAGCATAAAAACATTTAGACAAAACTAATAGGACAAAAAGAAACTAATGTAAAAGCAGGAGACAATAAAACCCAATTTATAGCCACAGACTGACCCCAATTTAAAAACAGAGACTCATACGTGGTCTGCAAAAGCACGGAGAACAAGTAGGACTTTAACAGAGATGGCAAAAGTACACACATCCTTACTCAAGTAGAAGTACACACATCCTTACTCAAGTAGAAGTACACACATCCTGTACTCAAGTAGAAGTACACACATCCTTTACTCAAGTAGAAGTACAGATACTCGTGTTTAAAAATACTCTGGTGAAAGTAGAAGTAGAAGTACTGACTAAACTTCTTTACTCAAGTCAAAGTAAAGAGGCTTTGAAATGTACTTCAGTAAAAAGTACCCATAACTAGCAGCTGTTTTAAAGAGTACCTGACCTCCCTTTATATTAATAGAACAATAATGTCATTGTTAGCTAATGAATGTTTCCATGCTGAACAACGGCAACATGACAACGTTTTCATTGGTCCCTCTTCTTTAGAGAAGACCAGGAAATGATGGATACACGGATCGTGTTCAAATCAATAGGCACGCAATGACTCTAAAAAATAATGATCACGCCACCAAACACACATTCAAACTAAAGGAACCAGCCTGTTTGGAAATGTGAGAAGTAGAAAGTACAGGTATTTGGGTTCAACATGTAAGAAGTAGAAAGTACAGGTATTTGTGTTCAACATGTAAGAAGTAGAAAGTACAGGTATTTGTGTTCAACATGTAAGAAGTAGAAAGTACAGGTAGTGTTCAACATGTAAGAAGTAGAAAGTACAGGTATTTGTGTTCAACATGTAAGAAGTAGAAAGTACAGGTATTGTGTTCAACATGTAAGAAGTAGAAAGTACAGGTATTTGTGTTCAACATGTAAGAAGTAGAAAGTACAGGTATTTGGCATGAGATTAGAAGTACAGGTAGGTTCAACATGTAAGAAGTAGAAAGTACAGGTATTTGTGTTCAACATGTAAGAAGTAGAAAGTACAGGTATTTGTGTTCAACATGTAAGAAGTAGAAAGTACAGGTATTTGTTCAACATGTAAGAAGTAGAAAGTACAGGTATTTGTGTTCAACATGTAAGAAGTAGAAAGTACAGGTATTTGTGTTCAACATGTAAGAAGTAGAAAGTACAGGTATTTGTGTTCAATGTAAGAAGTAGAAAGTACAGGTATTTGTGTTCAACATGTAAGAAGTAGAAAGTACAGGTATTTGTGTTCAACATGTAAGAAGTAGAAAGTACAGGTATTTGTGTTCAAATGTAAGAAGTAGAAAGTACAGGTATTTGGGTTCAACATGTAAGAAGTAGAAAGTACAGGTATTTGGGTTCAACATGTAAGAAGTAGAAAGTACAGGTGTTTGGGTTCAACATGTAAGAAGTAGAAAGTACAGGTATTTGGGTTCAAAATGTAAGAAGTCAAAGTAAAAATAAGTCTTGGAGTAAAGTACTGATACCAGAAACATCAAGGTTCTAGGTTCAAGGTTCTTTATTGTCAATCTGACATAGCTACAGAGTAATTATGTAGTTGAAAATCTTATGTCACAGGCTTCTCCAACAATGCAACATAATAACATAATAACAATAAGAGCATGAGCAATACAAAAATAATAATAGTTATAAAAATGAAAGTTATAAAAATGAAATAAAGTTATGATGTGGAATAGTGCAGTACGAGTCTATATACAAGTTATTGGAATGATATATATATTAGGTATTAGATACATACTACTGAGTAGCAGATGAATGTTTGATGTTGTTTCAACAGTTCAATTTTTAACAGTCTCACTGCCCGCGGGAAGAAACTGTCTCCGAATCTTCTTGTCCTTGCCAGGATGCTGCGGTAACGTCTGCCAGACGGCAACAGAAAGAACAGTTTGTGGCTGGGGTGATGGGGGTCTTTGATAATCCGTAGTGATTTCTTCCTGAGCCGCTGGGAGTAAAGGTCCTCCATGGATGGCAGCTCCGTCCTGGTGATGTGCTGTGCAGTTTTCACCACCCTCTGTAAAGCCTTACGATCGAGGTCGGTGCAGCTGCCGTACCAGGCCGTCATGCTGCCAGTCAGGATACTCTCTATCGTGCACCTGTAGAAGTTGCAGAGTATCCTGGAATCCATTTTGAACCTCTCAACTGCGGAGGAAGAAGAGCCGCTGTCGAGCTTCTTGGTGATGGTATGTGTGGTGTGAAGAGACCATGTCAGGTCCTCAGTGATGTGGACCCCAAGGAACCTGAAGCTTTTGACTCTCTCCACCGTAGTCCCATTGATGGCGATGGGGGCTGTCCCTCTCCCTGCTGCTTCCTGTAGTCCACAATCAGCTCCTTTGTTTTGCTGATGTTGAGATGGAGGTTGTATCCTGGCACCAAGATGTCAGGTTTTCGACCTCCTCTCTGTATGCCGTCGTCATCGTCTGTGATCTGGCCGATGACGGTCGTGTCATCAGCAAACTTCACGATGGTGTTTGGAGCTGTGTGTGGCCACGCAGTCGTGGGTGAACAGGGAGTAGAGGAGAGGGCTGAGCACGCAGCCTTGAGGGGCACCGGTGTTGAGAATCAGGGTGGAGGATGTGATGTTTCCCACCCGCACTGCCTGGGGTCTGCCGTCAGAAGTTCAGGATCCAGTCACAGAGGGCGCTGTTGAGCCCGAGATCTCTGAGCTTGATGGCCAGCTTGGAGGGCACAATGGTATGAATGCTGAACTGTAGTCAATGAACAGCATTCTCACATATGTGTTCCTGTTCTTCGGGTCCAGGTGAGAGGGCAGTGGTGAGGGTGAGGGCTATGGCGTCGTCTGTGGACCTGTTTGCTCTGTAGGCAAAACTGCAGGGGGTCCAGAGATTCAGGGAGGGAGGAGGTGATGAATAATTTGACTAACCGCTCAAAGCACTTCATTATGATGGAGGTGAGTGCTACTGGGCGGTAGTCGTTGGGGCAGGTGATTTTTGTCTTTTTGGGGACAGGAATGATGGTGGAGTGTTTAAAACATGTGGGGACTACAGACTGCAGCAGGGACCTGTTGAAGATCTGTGAACACCTCTGCCAGCTGAACTGCACACACCCTGAGAACACGGCCAGGGATGCCATCAGGTCCAGGAGCCTTGTGTGGGTGTAACCCTTTTAAAGGATTTACACACATCTGCCCTATTTAAAACAAAAGGGCAGTGTAGCTCCTGGTCCATCTGTACCTCCACAGCTGGCTCTCTCAAAGCGTGCAAAAAAACTGTTCAGCTCATCTGGGAGAGATGCGCAGCAGACACTCCCGCAGCACCCCCCGCTGCTCCTTTGTAGTCAGTCATTGTCCTTAGTCCCGCCCACATATTCCTAGTGTTACAGCCCTTTGAGAGTCAGATTCCACCTTGTCTTTGTACTGTCTCTTTGCATTTTTTATTGCTCCCGGAGATCATACCTAGACCTCCTTACTCCTCCAAATCTCCCGCTGTTGTGCGCGAGAGTGCGCGCTTTCAGTTTGCCGCGCCGAACCTCACCGTTTACCCAGGGCTTTTGATTTGGGAATGTCCGTACAGAAACCTTCGGTACCACGTCATCGATGCATTTCCAATGTAGCAGATGACAGTGTCCGTGTGTGTGTTGATGTTATTGTCCTCAAACACACTCCAATCCGTAGATGCAAAGCAATCCGCAGTGCTGAATCTGACTCCTCGCTCCATCGTTTACTGTCCTTGTTATCGGTCTGTCCCTTTTAAGTTCTGCTTGTAAGCAGGCAACAACAGTAGTGAGATATGGTCTGATTTGCCGAAGGGAGGGCGAGGGAGGGAGCCTTATATCCATTCCGGAAAGGGGAATAAACATGGTCCAGTATGTTTCCCCCGCGCGTCGGGAAGTATTATGTGTTGGTAATATTTTGGCAAAACCTTCTTCATGTTGGCGGTGTTGAAATCTCCGGCCACAACGAACGCCGCATCTGGCCGTGAAGTCTCGGTTTTATCAATAATCCCAAACAGCTGATCGAGTGCCGTGTTGTTGTCGGCGAGTGGCTGCGGCGGGATATACACTGCTGTTATCACAACAGATGTGAATTCCCTCGGCAGATGAAAAGCCCGACATGAGATCATGAGGTGCTCTAGCTGTGCGGAACAGTCCGATGAAATAATCTTCACATCTGAGCACCAGTTGTTGTTAGTCATTACACACACACCGCCTCCCTTACTTTTCCCCCGAGTTTGCAGTCCGGTCCTGACGAAAAATAGAGAATCCATGAGGGACAATAGCGGAGTCCGGGATAGCGGGGTTGAGCCAAGTCTCAGTGAGAATTAACACGTTACAGTTCTTAATGTCCCGTTGAAAAGCAATCCGGCTTCTGAGTTCATCTAGCTTATTTTCAATGGATTGAACATTAGCCAGAAGAATACTCGGAAGAGGGGGTCGATTCTCTCGTTTCCTCAGTCTGACCAGCAACCCGGCCCGGCATCCCCGCTTTGTCTTCTTCTTGCGTCTCTCAGGTAGAACAGCAACAGGTAGCCATGGTGAATCTCCATTGTTTGTCGGAGGGTTATTATTGTCCACGAAGTTTCGCAATTGGAGAAGTTCCTCTCTGCTATATTGTATGGCAGAGTAGGTGCGGTCGGCTAGCATGTTGCGAACCATGTTAAAAGTAAAACGGCAAAAGTAAAAGAAATATGTACAAAATACGAAAATGGGCAAAGTTGGAGAGGAGCACATAGACGATGCGGCCATCTTCACCGGCGCATCAAGCATCAAGCCATCAACATGTACTTAAGTACAGTAACAAAGTATTTGTACTCCTCTGAGTCTCTGATGTTGAAATAGTTAAATGCCCCCCCCCCCAGGTGTCTGCGGGGGAGCTGGAGCGCCTCATGCTGCGTCTGCCCTCCATGTTCCTGCAGGAGCTGAGCGGCGTGGGGGCCAATCTGGAGAAAAGATGGAAGTTCTGCGGCTTCGACAGCCTCGGCTCGGCATGACCCAGGGAGCACACACACACACACACACACACACACACACTGAGGAGACACACTGATGTGAAGTGATAATCAACGTGTGTGTGCGCTCCCAAGCGGCTGGACTCTGAACAGGAAGCAGATGTCGTGCAGAAGACACAGAGAGGACGGTTAAACCAAAGTTCATCCTTTACACGTTTGGTTATAAAAACTCTTTCCTGCAAGACTTCCTTTAAATCATGAATAAAATAAGAGCCTATTTTATCCAGAGTTATTGTGGCGTGATGGAACCACAGAGGATGTGTTTGTTTGGAAAGGTTGCTGAAAACCCTCCAGAGGTTTCAATAGCATCAAAACCACCTGCAGACATTTTCTGCAAACGTTATATGAAGGTGTAACAAGGAGGATAGCATCATCATATTGTTGGACACGTTAGATATTATTATTAGGGCTGTCAAGTTAACGCGTTAATAACGCGTTAACGCAAAAAAAAGATTAACGCCACTAATTATTTTAACGCGATTAACGCATGTGTATTTTTTGTCCTCGGCCGCCGTAGTTTCAGAGCGCATCGAGTTTAAAATACCATCTACAAGCTGATGCTGACAGCCCCGCTCCTGCTGTCCGCTTGTGGCAGACCACACTTCCACGCTCACCGGCAGGCCCGGACTGGCCATCGGGAGGACCGGGAGGGTGTGTGTATGTGTGGCGCGAGCGAAGCACAACTTACGTGTTGTTGTTAGCATCTGGTGCTAGCTAGCTGAGCTAACGGATATAAGGAGCTGTTTCAATGAAAACAGAGGAGCGACATTTCGCCGACAACTGCGCCGAGCACTTGACTTTATGCAGGTAGCCAGACAGCACACTCAGCACTGACAGTGCCGCAACACAGCTCATACACACAGGCATATATGCCTTGAGCTGCACATAGCTCCAACGATCACACACACACACACACACACACACACACACACACACACACACACACACACACACACACACACCACACACACACACACACACACACACACACACACACACACACACACCACACACACCACACACACACCCACACACACACACACACACACACACTGTATTGTATGAGAGAGGTTCTAGGTTAAATTGAGGCGAATATTTGTAATGTTCAGGTTGTTGTGTTTAATATTCATGAGAATATTTGTCATTGTTCAAATGATAATAAACAAACTATAAAGCATATTTGTCCACTCATATGTTGATAAGAGTATTAAAAACTTGAAAAATATTCCTCTAAGGTACATTTAGAACAGATAAAAAATGTGCGATTAATTTGCGATTAATCGCGATTAACTATTTGAATCGACTGACAGCCCTAATTATTATATATTATATTATCTGACCTTTAAGTGATGGAGAGACAAATAAAATCTATCATTCCACTTTATTTATTTGCTCGTGTGAAGGAGCTGTGCTACGTACTGTATTTAAGATGAAAACGCTCTTCTGTTTAAATCTATATAGAGTTTGTTCTGAGAGAAGAGAGAGAAGAAGAGGAGCTGGGTGATGAAGAAGAGGAGCTGGGTGATGAAGAAGAAGAAGAGGAAGATACTGATGAAGGTTTTGTTATTTTCTCCAGATGCTGTCAGATATAAATGACGATTCAGTGATTTTGTACTGAACATGAAGGGAATCATTTCTTTGTGTTTTTCTTATTTTAATAAAGTTGCTGTCAGCGAAAAACGAGTCAAATTTCATTTCATTTCAAACCTTTATTTATCCAGGTGTATCCCTTTGAGATCATTGCTCTCTTTTTCAAGGGAGACCTGCTCAAGTAGGTTCCACATGAAACATTAAACAACAGAACAACAAAAAGGACATCATACAGCATCATTACAGGGATTACAGTTTACATAACTATCCACATGAACAGGTACCAACAGCATCCGATTGAGAAGCATCCAACCGAGCTTTAAAAACATGTAGTGGCACCAGATTGCTCAGTTTCCATTTCATTTGCAGACTATTCCAAGACAGTGGAGCTGCGCATCTAAAAGCTATCTTCCCTAAGACAGTCCTAGCAGTTGGCACATTTAATTTAATTTAACTTACAATTCGCCGTGAGATCAGGGAGCAGATGTAGGATGGAAGTTTCCCTAACATGGCTTTATATATAAAAATGTTCCAGTGACTGAGCCTCCGTACAGTTAGCGAAGGCAGACCAGCCCTTGCATACAGGGTACAGTGATGAGTTAATGCTTTACAGTTTGTCACAAATCTCAGTGCACTGTGATGCCAATACTGACTAGCCTCTGCTTCAAGATGCGATGATCGACAGTATCAAATGCTTAAAGTATACGCTATAAAGTTTTGAAATGAACTTTAAAGAAGAGTTTTGTCTGTTGCCTTTGAATACTTTTCTTTTCTGTTTGTTATCATGTTGATAACCTGGTGCTCTGCTGGTTGGGACATTCAGAGGAGACAAATCCTTTCATGGCCTCACTTGTTGTTGTTTTTCTTTGCAGCTAACATTAGCAGCTAATATAAGTAGCTTATAGAGCGGTGCAGGGAGGACGTATTCACCCTGAAGGAAGCTGCTGGTTCCCTGAAGGAAGCTGCTGGTTCCCTGAAGGAAGCTGCTGGTTCCCTGAAGGAAGCTGCTGGTTCCCTGAAGGAAGCTGCTGGTTCCCTCCACAAAAAAACAACAGGATTTCTCCAGAGGATTTAGGAAAATAGCTGGAAATAATGTCTGTGGAAAACTAACCTGTTTGATAAATGTTTTGTTCAGCCGGATAATCTCCACATGTCTACCCTACTTTTATAATGTTCTAATCATAAATCTAATGGCCAGAAGCAAAATGCTAACGTTATGCTATAAAGGAACTACAGCCGAGTACAGCAGCACGACTTCAACGTCACACCAACTTCAGATCCATATTCAAACACACAGATTCTAAACTGTACGAGTTGAAGCGTTTGTTTGAACAGTTTGCAGGAGGCAGGTACTTGCTTTCAAGCAGAACAGGGCTAACAAACTTAGAGGAGTGTTTACGTGTTCGGCGTAATGACGTACAACGTCCTCCACGACTTCTGTAGTCCTATTCAGCCACTTGGTAACAACCATCGCTTTTCAGACACGTCAACTCTTCAGAAATCACCAGTGGGGTCACTGCTGATGGATTTAATGTCCTAGAACAAAACGTGATCCGTCTCTTCAATGTGTCTCAACCACAGACCTTATTTACAGATATTTTACAAAATCCTATGGAGAGATCCCATTGGCTCTGAGACGAGGGAACAGGAAGTGGTGAAATGCTGACTCACTTCCTGGTTTTAGGACTCGTCACTGCATCACCCTATAACAGCTCATATGAGTTGCCTGTTTTGACTGCTTGTATTAGATGCTATTTTTAGCTGCCAACATTGCAACCCAGTCTCACGGCATTTCGTGTTATAGTCACGAAATTAATCTATTGATTCGTGTTCACCAACACGATTTCCCATTGTTTTCGTGTCACACAGAACAATTTTAAAAGCAATGTAAATAATAACAAATTAGAAGGAAAAAGAGATTAAAAAAATACAGGTGTGAGTATTCTGAGGCTCTGAGCCATTTATTTTCCTCACTGACGGCAAAAAAACTCAGACATTATACTATTTAAAATAAAAGGGTTAGGCTTAGGGTAAGATATTGAGTAAGAACATGTTTTTATGAACCACACAGCTTCTGGTCTTCCAAGACCCGACCGGACAAAAAGACGTGTAGCAGGCACGAAACATACTACCAATAGAAATACATTGCTTTTAAAGCATTTTTTTTAAATCGTTCTGTGTGACACGAAAAAAAAGCGAAAATCGTGTTGGTGAACACGAATCAATAGATTACATTAATTTTGTGACTATAACACGAAATGCCGTGAGACTGAGTTGATTTGAGTAGCAAAATGTCTGCACTATGAGAAATGTTAAAAGGAAAAGTGGCTAACGCTTGTTGTAGCAAACACTGTTGGATGGTGACTTACAGCCCCCCTCCGCTATGCGCCGTTCGTTAGATGAGGCTGGTTATATTTAATAAAGAAAGGGATTCAAAACACCGGAATAAAGGTTATAACAATAATCTGATTTTACTGGTAAGAAACAAAACACGTATACGAGTTTACAGAGTACTCCGGACTTCAGGTTTCTACTGCTGTGCGATACAGGTATCGGGACCAGCCAGTCAGCAAACAGGAAGCATTTACATGCATAAACAACAGTATTCATATTCATATTTTGGGGCGGAGATGTGTTAACTCTTCCCTCCCATTTTACTCCGAAGCGAATCAGAGAGTCCGCGGGGAGGAGCTGTGTGAGCTGCTCACTCCCCCAGGTGTTTTTACTGGTTGGATTCACTTCTGGTCGGGTCCAATACAGCGAATCAAAGTTCTGAGAAAAGTATGTTTTCTTCTGAGATTCTGAAGTTCACAAGGACAGAGTCAATCTTATCTCTGCACCGATATTCACTCCTTTACTTTCCCAAGGAATATTTCACACAAACTATTCTTTCCCAGACAACCAAACATTGTACACAGATATATTGATGCCCAGAAAGAACCTTGAAAAGAAAATGTGTGTGTGCTGGTGGGAGGAGGTGTATGTGTGTGTAACAGGATCTCTGGGTCAGTGAGTTGTAAGTGAGAATACAATATGTATATATGTGATTACTTAAAACAGTTCAAACAATACATGTTCACTAAAATACAATTCAAAATAATACATGTTTACTTCAATACAGTTTAGAACCATATCTGTTTACTTTACGGTTCCGGTCCTCATGTAGATATTGAAGCTAACGTTGTGCATCTGTGTGACTGTTTTAACCGTTTATATTTGTTCATACAGCCTGAGGAAAGTAAATGTTCTGTGTGATTACCAAACTGACGGGAGTAGCACTATCATGATAGCTGCCTGCATTCTCCACAAAGACCTGTTGGCTATGAAGACAACAGCAGGAGTGACATAAGAGCCTGACATGAAGCCAGTTGGAGGCTTAATCAAATTCTCCATTAGCAGATATCATTCATACAGAGAATGACACAGAACTGAGTGAGTAATGCATGGACATTTTGTACACAACGAATGCCAGAATGCCAGGATGTAGACATTAGCAAGCATTTCTGGGTACCACTTTTACTCCAGTTTGCACTCAGTATTCCCACTTTAAGGCTCACAGGATGATGTAAGAATCTGCTAACACCCAGAGCTGCTCCTGATGAAACACAGAAATGTGTGTGTGATATCTCAGTTAGTATCTAGGGCCGAGCCTCACAGTGAGTTTAAACCTACACACTGAACGCTTCCTGCTTCATAATCTCTTTCTGCAGGAGAACAATCTGTTCCACAGAGAAATCAAGAGTCACTGAAGTTCAGAGGAATTCAGCTTTCAGGATTTATTTGTTATGAATCTAATAACAACTAAAATACAGCCCCGTACAGTTAGCATGCAGAGGGACATTAGCTGGACCAAAAGCGCTTTTTTAAGTAGCAAGAGGGCGACTTCGAAAACAGGGCAAACAAAAGGGCAAGGTATAAAAGATGCAGGATTCAAATTCAAGCACTTTTCAAGCATTTTCAAGGTGCATTTTCAAGCTGCTTACTCAAATGATTATTTCCCTACCTCACATTAAATCAGATGTTCTTTGTGCTATAATCCAAATGTGTGTTTCGTGATAGCATTCTACACGAGGATGAAAAATTAAAGAAAAATAAAATAATTTCAAAATGAGTGACCCGTCTGTAAGTAGACCCGTAAAACCTGGCTGAGCCAATAATAATACATTCTTGATTAACATGTGTGAGCTCCTTAGGTTGGCAGTGAACAGAAGGCTCTCCCAGGTTAGGCCAAAGGGGGCATTATATGCACACACATACTGTATCAACTCAAAGGTGAATTTTCCTTCACATTGAATCAGAAATCAGAAATGTCAACTTCCAATCAGTCTTTGAGCTCCTTGAGTTGGAAGAGCAAACCAACAACCTGCACAGAACACTGCACTGAGTCATCCAAGGTAAAGCTACACAGCATACGGCCTGTTAGGGAGTGTCTTTCAGTTCCTTGAGTTTGTCCGTTAGCTGTCTCTCCAAAGTCCAAACTCTGTCACCTGAGAGGGAAGGAGAGAGAGAGAATGATGATGATGAAAACACAGAGAAACAGCCTGAATGATGAAGAGAGAAAGAAGAGTGTTGTTTTCCTCTGAGGTCATGCTCCATTCAAGAGTTTAGTATCTTGATGAATGGAGGATATGGTTTCAGTACTCACAGGTCTTCTGGATCTTGGCTCTGAACGGCTCTCCTGTGATCCTGTAGAGATGAACACAATCCAACAGTTTGAGATTGAAGGAAAAAGATATGATTCTACACTGTATTGAAGTAAACATGTATTGTTTGAACGGGTTTTGATAATCACTTAGAAAAAGAATGTTATTCTCACTTTTAAACTCACTGGCTCAGAGATTCTGTGTTTCACACACCAACATTGATCCTTATCACCACTAAGAGCCAGATGCTGTTTCTAAGTCGTTAAAGACATCGTAAAATAGGAAAAGATCCCCTGGGAAGGAATGTAGAGTAAGATAAGGTAAAGATAAACATTGACTTTTGACCTAGTGTGGTTTGGGGTCTCACTCTGTTCGAAACTCTGATTGACCTCGGCCAGAAGCGAATCCAGCCAATCAGGACACTTGGAGGAGGTGGTCAGTTTAAACAGCTCCTCCCCAGGGGTTCTCTGATTCGCTTGGGAGAAAAGTGGGAAGGAAGAATCGACAAATCTCCGCCCCAAAGACAGATAGAAATACTGATGATTTTGAGTGTAAAATGCTTCTGGTCTGTTGAAAGTTGGTGCTAGAAGACGGTAAACCGCATCACAAACCTGGAGTCCATACTTCTCGTTTTCTGAAAGCTGGTCTGTCTACCTGTAAAACCGCATCATCAGGCCTGAAGCCCGGAGTACTCGAGTACTCTGTATAACTTGTATATGTGTTTGGTTTCCTACTAGAAGTAAACTCAGATAATTTGTTATAACTTTGATTCCGGTGTTTTCAATTCCTTTCTTAATTTAATAGAGATCCAGCCTCATCCAACGAACGGCGCGTAGCAGAGGTATTCTACTCCAACAAGATCCAGTTTAAATAAGTGTTAGTTCTTTGAGTCAGCTTCAGAGTCCTGATCTCATGCTTTACATCCCATCAGATCTTCTCTGCAAACACTACGACTGCCTGCCACAGCTCTCAGCTGCATGACAGGAAGTAACCAGTCACTGGTCTACAACAGGGGGGTCCAAACCTTTTTCCCCCAAAACAGCTCCCAGCTCTCCAGAGGGTTCACTTTATTCTGTCAGCAGCTCATTCCTTAAAGCAGGATCTTCAGATTGATTATAATCACAGGAAATATGAAGGTTTATTTCACGCTTGTTATAAAAATAAGTTGTTGGGCTTTTCTCTTATCAAGTTAGATGTGTTAGAACATGTTTTCAGCTTTAATGACTGAATTTATTTTAAAAGTGGGATTATGAACACATGAATACTACTGAGTAATATATGTGTACATATATATTTAAGAAGTACAATATAAGAAAAGCACAAGTTTCATTTGTGGTTCATATTTCATTAAACTTTCAGAATTTGCTGAGGGCGGATTCAGAGGGCCGCATTTGGCCCCCGGGCCGCAGTTTGGACACCCCTGGTCTAGAAACTAAAAGCATCCCATAAGAACAGACCACCTTTCCCACTCTTCTGTAAAAGCCCGTCTGTTAGAGAGTTGATTACTAAAGTGTGGCTTTGCAGGTTCAGCTGGCCTTCTATAGTTGATGGAAGAATGAAAGAGCCTGCAGTCAGTGGGTAACATCACTGATCTGTTTCCCCAGAGAGAGAAACACCTCCCTGTGGTTCATACAATACTGCTGAACCAGCAGAGACCCCTTACTGACCTGAGGGTCTCCAGTCTGCAGTCTGGACTCTCCAGAAGATCTCTCAGCAGCTTCACATCTGAAGCCTTCAGATCGTTGAGTCTCAGGTCCAGCTCTCTCAGATGGATGTTGGACTTCAGAGCTGAGGCCAGAGCAGAACAGCTGATCTCTGACAAACTGCAGCTCATCAGACTGAATAAAGAAAACATGATGAGGATACAAATCAGTTTATAATCAGATGTTACTCAACATTGAAATGAAAGGGAACAAAAACATGTCTTCTTCAGAAAGTCAACTTTATCCTGTAAAACTAATATGACTTCAGATGAACTTTATTCAGACTTTATCGTTTACTAAATATTAAAAACATAGATTTACTTTTAACAACTAACATCTATTCCAGTTCCTTCAAGAATCAGACAACATTATCTCTGCAGTTCTTACTTTAGTAGCTACAAATTAAAGTATGAATAAAAGAACATTTACAACTTTATGGATGTAAAATATGAATGTAGAAGAATCAAGTGAATATCTGATGTGTAGCAGGACAGGGGGAAAAGTAAACACACTCCTACAGATTCCCTGAGAGAAAAGGGAGTGGCTAATCAAGCACCCCTGAGAGAAGCTGGAGGAAACCAATCAAGGAAATGATTGGCCCCTGTGTGCTGATAAAAGGAGGACAGCATGTCCTTCAAAGAGAGGAGAAAGAACCAAGAGGACGTCGGATCCAACAAGGAGGAAAGTGGACTCTTATGGACTTCATCAGAGAAATCAGGCTATTTTTGGGAGTTTTGCCACTGAACCCAGGAGCTGTGGGGAAAACATGTAACTTTCCCCTTCCCAGTTAAAACCTGCAATCCGGTGATCTACTCCGGCCTGTCACCCTCAGATAAGTTATTCTCACTACACCAATATCATTTCTCCTCCTCTTGCACTCTACACACACACCACCCTCTGAACTGGAAAAACAGAACTTTACAACTTTACTTTCACTCATCCCTATCCTCTGAACTACACTCCTACCCTGAGTGACAAAGGACAAACAATACTTCTTCCCCCCCCACACTCACCCACAGTCAATCCACATGATGTAAACAATCGTAGGCTCTCGGAGTCACATAAGTGATTGATGTTTTGTGAGTTAATGTGACTTATTTGTTTGTGTTTTTGTATCTACTGGACTTAAGTGTTTCTGGTAAATGGTCTGTGACATGAGTTGTTTGTTTAATGTACTGATTATTATTTGGGGTTAAAAATACAGACATTATATGTGGAAAGTGAATTGGTTGATTATTATTTTTCCTTTGTGAACTTCAGTAGCTAGGTCACCGGGCTATCCCTCTGTTTCTGCGTTTTTAAGAAGATCATTTGTTGCACCCAAATTACATTTATTCGTTCAGGGATAACACGTACGCTACAAATGAAACATGAGATCTCCAGCAGTAACAGAGAGTCAGTGAACTGACCTGAGAGTCTTCAGTCTGCAGTCTGGACTCTCCAGAAGATCTCTCAGCAGCTTCTCTCCTGAATCCTTCAGATCGTTGCTACTCAGGTCCAGATCTCTCAGATGGGAGGGGTTGGACTTCAGAGCAGAGATCAGAGCAGAACAGCTGATCTCTGACAACCTGCAGCCCCTCACTCTGAATAAAGAAAACATGATGAGGATAGAAATCAGTTTATAATCCAGTCAGATGTTCAGGTCTGAAATGTGCAGCTCATCATTACTGCGTCCTAATCAAGGATCTTTCCCTGAATTACAGAGACTGTCATTCTGTTATTGAGGATCATCATTATATCAGCCTTCTGGTTATTATCTGTGAGAACACGTCTAAATGATGGGAACATTAACATTTCTCTGTCAGAAAGTAAACTTTATGTAAAACTAATATTAGTTCAGAGGACCTCCTTTATTCAGAACATTTACTAAAGAAAACATACATTTACTTTAACAACTAACAGGAAGAATAATAGTTACTTTAGGAAACAATCAACTGTTATGACTGCAGACTACATTTAGAGACATATGAACAAAACAACATTTACAAACGTATGGATGTAATATATTCATGTAGAATAATAAACATAAACACATGAGATCTCCAGCAGTAACAGAGAGTCAGTGAACTGACCTGAGAGTCTGCAGTCTGCAGTCTGGGCTCTCCAGAAGATCTCTCAGCAGCTCCACTCCTGAATCCTTCAGAGCGTTGAAACCCAGGCTCAGATCTCTCAGATGGATGTTGGACTTTAGAGCTGAGATCAGAGTAGAACAGCTGATCTCTGACAAACTGCAGCTCTCCAGACTGAATACAGAGAACATGATGTAAGTTTATAAAACAATGTTCCTGTTTGAAATAACTCCAGGTTTAATAATCTGATCAGAGTTAAACAGGGTTTTAAAGGTGTCCTATCTGCTATCTTTAGGCCTATATTATGGGTCTCAGATATATACAAATTAGGGCTGTCAAGTTAACGCGTTAATAACGCGTTAACGCAAAAAAAAATTAACGCCACTAATTATTTTAACGCGATTAACGCATGTGTATTTTTTGTCCTCGGCCGCCCCGTAGTTTCAGAGCGCATCGAGTTTAAAATACCATCTACAAGCTGATGCTGACAGCCCCGCTCCTGCCGCCCGCTTGTGGCAGACCACACTTCCACGCTCACCGGCAGGCCCGGACTGGCCATCGGGAGGACCGGGAGGGTGTGTGTATGTGTGGTGCGACTCGCGCGAGCGAGGCACACCTTACGTGTTGTTGTTGTTAGCATCTGGCGCTAGCTAGCTGCGCTAACGGATATAAGGAGCTGTTTCAATGACATTTCGCCGACAACTGCGCCGAGCACTTGACTTTATGCAGGTAGCCAGACAGTGGGACATTGTACGAAAAGTCAGCACACTCAGCACGGATAGTACGCGCAACATGATTGCAGCGTCCAGGCAGCTCCCGTTCGAGCATATATGCCTTGAGCTGCACATAGCTCCAACGATCCATCAGTGTCTCCACATTCTTTCACACACACACACACACACACACACACACACACACACACACACACACACACACACACACACACACACACACACACACACACACACACACACACACACACACACACTATTAACAACTTGAAAATATCCCTCTAAGGTACATTTAGAACAGATAACAAATGTGCGATTAATTTGCGATTAATCGCGATTAATATTTTAATCGACTGACAGCCCTATACAAATATATAAAAACATGTCTATGATGTGTTTTGCTCAAAATACCAAACAGATCATGCATTTTAGAAATCCCTCATTTCCCTCTGTTCCAGCTGTTAGAGAAGAGCAGGTTCGGGTCCTTAGCTTAAAAAAAGAGGAGGGGGGAGCTAATGCCTGCTCAGAACTCTCCCAGCAGAAAGTCAGCTAAATGCTGCCGTGATGAAACTCCACATCATGTTCCAAACCACATCAAGGATTCTCTCTGAAACAGTATGGAGCTCAAACTCTTTCTCTCTCTCAGGTTTACCACAAGGTGACTTCCTTTTGATTTCCTGCTTCTTTACACATGCTCTCTCCAGTACAGGTTAGCTCTGAGTGTTAGCATGCTAATGTAAACACAGACCATATTACTTCCAGAACACGTCTCATTGTTTCTGACAGCAACGCTTTCTGATAGGCCCGTGGCGTGTAAAGCCCGCCCACATTTTAGTAATGTGGTCATGACGCAGCAAATCTAGATCAGCTCCGTTGTTCCCCCGTTTTTAGAGATGTGGGTACGGAGGAAAAGAGAGAGGGGTTTATTTCCTGACACTTTGTGAGTCTCCTGACACACCGGGGACACACCAGGGACACACCGGGGACACACCGGGGACACACGGGGGACACACCGGGGACACACCGGGGACACATGGTGATGTAGAGAAGACATCAGAGAGTGCATTTTGCATGATAGGTCCCCTTTAATGTCAGAGATGATGCAGAAACAATCCACTGATAATCTGGAACTTTAACTTTGATCAGATGTTTAACAACTCCTTCATCTCCCTCACAGCTCATCAGTACTGACAGCATCTCCACTGACTCATGGAGCACAGAGGGAGTCTGTGGAAGCTCAAACACTCTCCTTCACACATTCACCTTCTCTTTGTTATTCTGATCAATATGCAGTCATTAGCAAAAGTGGAAAAAACAATTGAAATGTATTTGTTCAAATTCAGAAAATGATAAACACAAACGGATGAAGTTCAGTCAGTGAACTGACCTGAGAGCCTCCAGTCTGCAGTTTGGACTCTTTAGTCCAGAGATCAGCAGCTCCACTCCTGAATCCTTCAGCGTGTTCCCAGTCAGGTCCAGATCTCTCAGATGGGAGGAGTCAGACTTCAGAGCTGAGGCCACACGACTTCACAGTGAGCCTCTGAGAGTCCACAGCGAGTAAGTCTATAATAACACATATATTACAACATGTGTTAAAAAAAAAGAGGAAAACATAAAGACCTCAAGCATTTGATGAAAAACATATTTGACATATGTTCTGATAAAAATGTAAATGATAGTGTCGTCTAAAAAACAAACATCGCTTATAGTGAAAACCACCCTTGAATGATGGGATCACTTTTGAACCTTTAGAGCCAATATAATCGAGGGGGAGTTCTTAATTCCATCTAAACATTACCTCTGAGGAGTGAGAGTGATGCGCACGCAGTTTGCCCAAACCGAAAGCTTCGTTACACTCAGTGGCGGCCGGCCCTAGGGGCGCTAGGGGCGCCGCCCCCCCCCTCTTCCCACATTAAAAAAAATATATATATATATATATATATTTATTTAAAAAATATATTTTTTATTTTTATTTTTATTTTTAATGACAAGGTAAATATTATATAATTGGTATCAGTAAAATGTATAATCTACAATAAAATCTCGTTTAAAATTGTGTTACGATGTCTAAAGTTACTGATAAGTCACATGTTTCCTGCCTGGCCTTGCCCGTGTACTCATTACTCCCTCTCGTCTGTGGCGCATATGCACAGCGCCCGACGACTAGGAGGGCAGCAGTGCAGCAGAGCCAACATTGTTGCTATCTTTAAACTATGCCGCCGAACATAGATTTCACAGCCAAATCAGCGTCGTCAAATCTGATGGTCACAGGCAGGGGCGCTAGCCTGGCCTGGACACATTCGGGGCTTCGCCCACCAGTGGGCGGGCGGCACTAGTGGCTTTTTACTGCAACACTTCCCCACATCGCACACACACAGTACACCTGCGACTGTTACAATAAAGGCTCGATAATTAGCTCACGGCATATAGGCAGGGGTAAAGTGGTATTTTTTTATGAGTGGGGGGCAGACCTCACCTCCTCTAGGGGGGTCCGGGGGGATGCTCCCCTGGGAAGATTTTTTTTTAAATATTGAAGTTAAAAGCATCAATCTGGTGCACTTTGAGAGCAAAATGAAGAGATCTATGGATACCTCTCTCAGCACCCATATGAAACAGAACTGTAAACAGATGTACTTTTTCTTTATGGATATTTTACTAATCACTCCCCTTTTAAACTCTATTCTTGTTTTACTGCCATATAGTATTTCATAACTGTTTTCCCTTTATTCTCTTATTTTTTTTATAACTATAATGATCATATGAAGGTGTGCCGCGGAAATAATCTTTTGAATAATTTGTGACCAAACAGTTTGAGACCCACTGAGAATAACTTAGACTAAAGTTAACTATCTAAACACTCAGAGAGTCCTTTAGCTCACCTGAGTCTCTCAGTCCCTGAGAGGAGAGTCCTCTCCTCTCAGTCTGAGAGGAGAGGACTCTCCTCCAGCTTCTTGTGGAACAAACAGCTCCTTATGTCCGTTAGTGCAGCTAGCTAACCAGATGCTAACAACAGGTCCCTGCTGGCAGCGGTCCCTCCCTCCCCCTCTCTCCCTCTCTCTCTCTCTATCACACTAAATGCGCTATTGCCACACACACACACAGAGCCGAGCTTGAATGACACAAGCACACGTTTATTTCCATGCAACTCTCTGATTGGTCTGGTGTCATGCCTCTGTTGCATTCACTGAACACGGGAAATTACAGTGTTGCCGTCCTCTCTTGTGTCATGATGAGGTTCACGTAAAGCACGGTTAATGTATTATATTATTGAGGGAGAATTGTCCGGGGCTACAGAAAAAACATTCGGGGCTAAAGCCCCAGATGCCCAGGCCAGGCGACGCCACTGGTCACAGGGCTCCTACGTGAGCGCCCGGTGCAGTCTGTGAGTTGTTTGGACTCGTATCCAAGGAGGCAAAACAGGAAGCTGTCATACACTCTGGAAGCTACCATTAGCAGCTAATGAAAACTCAGTTTTTGACATAAAAATGGAATTATGGATCATCAATCATTTTTCAAAGTGACAGACACATTGGATTAACCTATGGATTAACCTTCAGCTGCGTTTTTCTCGTTTTTGATCAGAATTGTTATTCTGCAAAAGGTGAGCATATCTCCATGTTTTGCTACCTAAAGCTACATCGTGTGATGTCTGTATTTGCTTCCCCTGTCGCGAGTTCTGATCGCTCAGTGATGATACTTATATTTCTAGAATTTGTGGAATCTCAGTTTGTAAGCTTGTTTGTGCATATCCGATAAGTATATCGATTGATTTATACCTAGAGTGCGTTATCATTTTTTCGCTCAGGGCTCATTTAGACGCTTCTTGTGAGACTTGTGTTTTGTTTCGGTAAACATGGTTCATATCAGATGCGTTTCCTCTGAGTAGGACACAGGAATAGTTTATTACATTTTAACAAGCCCTGAGACACAGTTTCGTGAGAGAAAAAACGGGGGGAAAAAGCCCCTTAACAGGTTAAATGGGAATTAAATCAGTGTTCCCAAAGCCCCGGTGTTCTGCAGTTTGTGTGGGCCTACTGTACTGTTGCACAGTTTATGCTGTAGAAACTATGTCCAGGACAAGGTGTTTGGAAGTTTTGGAAGATTCATAGCTCTAACCACACTGAAGTTATGGAGGTATTGATCAGTCTTCTCATATTTTTAAGCCTCAAATTGTCCTTCTCCCCCCCTCTAACATCACCAGAAGTCATGATTTAAGGGGTCTTTTCTCAAAAGAAATTACCGGGGGAGCATCCCCAGGACCCCCCCTAGTATTGTTTGATCACCATTTCCACAGCCTGAAGGAAAAAGATATGATTCTACACTGTATTGAAGTAAACATGTATTGTTTGAACGGGTTTTGATAATCACTTAGAAAAAGAATGTTATTCTCACTTTTAAACTCACTGGCTCAGAGATTCTGTGTTTCACACACCAACATTGATCCTTATCACCACTAAGAGCCAGATGCTGTTTCTAAGTCGTTAAAGACATCGTAAAATAGGAAAAGATCCCCTGGGAAAGGAATGTAGAGTAAGATAAGGTAAAGATAAACATTGACTTTTGACCTGGGGTGGCTTGGGATCTCACATGCTGGGCAGACCTCTGATTGAACCAGACCAGAAGCGAATCCAGCCAGTCAGGGCACTTGGGGGAGGTGGTCAGTTTAAACAGCTCCTCCCCAGGGGCTCTCTAATTCGCTTGGGAGAAAAGTGGGAAGGAAGAATCGACAAATCTCCGCCCCAAAGACAGATAGAAATACTGATGTTTGTGTGTGTAAAATTGCTTTTGGGTTTGGTGAGTTGGTTTGATCCCGATATCTGTGTCCGAATCGCATCACAGACCTGAAGTCCAATTTCTTTTTGGTTTGATGAGTTGGTTTGATCCCGATGCATTTATCCGAATCGCATCACAAATCTAAAAGCCCGGAGTACCCGGAGTACTCTGTATAACTTGTATATGTGTTTGGTTTCCTACTAGAAGTAAACTCAGATAATTTGTTATAACTTTGATTCCGGTGTTTTCAATTCCTTTCTTAATTTAATAGAGATCCAGCCTCATCCAACGAACGGCGCGTAGCAGAGGTATTCTACTCCAACAAGTGGTGACTCCCGACGTTTGTGAGCTGATCTCTAGAAAGGAACACCGATAGCCGGGGGACAGAATCCAGTCCAGGGGGAGGACACAGAGATACTGGTGACAACTAAACCAATGGCCATATACAAAAGGTGAGCAGACACCTGTTTTGATTATCGAAAAATCTGTGATTGATTATACTAAAAAATTTAGAGTTGTCAGCAGCGTTCTCAGTGTTTGTAGTCACGGTGGGAAATACAATACATATTCTAGTTAAATTAGATTATTAGTGCTTAGAGAAGGGTATTCAGTCCTGGATCTAGAGCAAATATAGTGTTTGAGTGTGGCGGGTAGATCCCAGCCCTTCACTCACTAAATACGAAGGCTGCAAGGCTAGAAAAAGAGGGTTAAATTCCCCGCAGATCATGATAAGATTGATTAATGCGGTTACCTTGCAGCGCTTTCATTAAAGACTACAAAAGGTGTAAAAAAGGGTTGCATTCCCCGCAGATCATGATAAGATTGATTAATGCGGTTACCTTTCGTGGTGCTTTAAAATGTATAAAATGTCTGTAATTGTTATATGGTGGGTGATAGAGGAGGAGAGAGACGCGACCTCCAACTAATTATTTGGAACGACCGTATCTCATCACAAAACTGTTGTGGGGATAATCAGGCTCATTAAACGTGACGATAAAGAGATTTTGTTGACTGAGTTTTTAACTCTTGACCTGAAGTCGTAATCACCGTGAGGAGATTGTAGAAGCCTACTTCTGGAAGTCACGCTATCTGTTGAAATAAACATCGCACAATAAAAATTTGCCTGAATGTGATATGATAAGGTATGAGAAGCTCTGTGTGATTTTTTTAAAGTCAAATCTGTGTAATACTTGAGAGACAGAGAGCAACGAGAAGGTGGTATAATGTCTGAGACCCTACCTCCACCCTAAGGAGATAAGGGCTCACAAATGCCACTTATGAGTATCCCATCTAATACTCCTAAAGGAAAACACATTGTTAGACCTGATATTCAGGGAAAAGGAATGTTGGAAATAGTAATGGAAGATATTGAAAATCTTAAACTGGATCAACCAACCATGTTAGTGAACCCTGCTAATATGGAGCTAATACATGTAGAAAGAGTAGCAGCAGCTCTGGCAAAGACAATAGGTCCTAGCATGCAAGCACAGAGCGATAATATGATAAGGGCTATTAAACTGACCCTTTTTGGAAATGGGATTTTCCGTTACATAACGGAAGACTCAATTCAGGCCTTAAAGAACGCTTTACAAACAAGTCAGGGAGTGTTAAATGTGGAGCTATGTTGCTCAAAAGGAAGCTTACGCTTTTGGGAAGAGATCTCCCTTTCTCTGTCCTGAGGTGCTGCAGAATCAAAGCAGCATACAGGGTCAAAGACAGGCTTGACCTCTGGAGAGGAAGAAAATCTAAATCTGAACAGACCACAGAGCCCATTAAAAGGTTTTATGGCCTCTACACTGAGAGGAAGATCTGGAGATTGTAAGGAACTCTCCCTGAATATCCACCCCCACACCATTGAGGGGAAGAGTGTTCCTTTCACCAATAAACGAATCATCTCTTAACCAAGTCAGATTTCAAAATAGCCATACCTCAAGTTGTTAAGAAAAGAGGGAGATTCAAAAAGTTATCAATAATTGCCCAGTATATTAAATAAATACAAACGGACACGTATCAATATAAGTCAGATAATGTAGACGAGGTCAATCGTGGAAGAAGGCTGACATTTAATGCCTGATATATAAGTAATAGTAATAATAAATAAATAGCTGATATTAAATAACTGATGTATAAGGCTCGATGTTTCTGAAAATAAGAACACCGTTAACGGCGTTCTATTTCAGTAAAAGGGGGAAAAGGATAGGATATACATCAGACAATATGTATGTGAGATTATTACGTTTTTAGGAGAAATTTATCAATTTAAAAATACTAGTTATGGTATTTTTTGTTTTGTTTTATTTGTTGCTTTTAAGAGAAATTGATACAGTTAAAATAATCTAGCTTTGGTTATTTTTTGTTTTGTTAGTTTGTTCCTTTTTTGTTTTATTTTTATTTTTGTTCTATTTTTTAATTTTATTTTTATTTTTTATTTTTTATTTTTATTTTTTATTTTTTATTTTTGTTTATTATTTTCTGCATAGTCTCTTGTCCACACTCCAGTCTAGTTGGTGCCGCCAATAAACACTAAAGAAGTAGAAAAGATGATTTCAAAACCATATTTCCAGCAACTTAAGGGCTTGGTATGAGACTTCTCCACACAGGCTGCTGACGTCAAAAGGGGGACCCGAGAAACACAAGGCCAACACAGCAGATTACGTCTGGTTGGAGGGGACCTCCCATGCCGTTCGCCTAGATGGAAAGGGAGACAACTGGTACCACTGGAGCCAGTCTGCGGTCGGGAAAAACACCTGCGAGGACCCTGGACGACATCAGGACAGAGTTGGCCCTCGTCGCGAGGACCCTGGACGACATCAGAACAGATCTGGCTCTCGTCAAGGCAGTCGACCCAGGAGGCGCCATCAGCGGGCCGGAGGAGGAGGATCGGGACATCTCTCCAGCATCGACCCGGAAGCCGCCATCAGCGGGCCGGGGGAGGACAATCAGGCCACATCTCTCTAGCAAGCACCCCAGAAGCCGCCGTCAGCGGGCTGGGGGGACGAAGATATGGCAAACCAAGACGGCACAGGGAACTCCATTTCCCGCTGAAACAGGTTGATATAGCCGGTGTGGAACTTTGTCTGAACAATCCATTTTTTTTTTGAGGAACTTTCAACTTTATTTTTATATCCCACAATATAAGGGATTGGTATTTTTTATTCTACAGAACTATGTGTTACCAAAAGAGGGAAAAGTATGATAATGTCTTTTCTAATTTCTGTGGCTACTTTTATTGCCATTTTAGTGACATGTGGTTGTTGTTGTTGTGTGCCTTGTATCTGCTCACTGTGTGTTAGACTCATCAGTTCCACCATTGAGGGAAGAGTAAAGATGACTCAGCTGACAAGGACTTTGCTTTTTAGACATATTTTATTCTCCCTCCACTGTCATAATAAGTTGTTGTTGTGGACTGTTCCTAAAGGTTTAAAGTGCTCTATATCCCAACTTCTGATGGGTTTATATAAATGTTGGGACAGACACAGTAAGAAGAAAATTGACAGTGGTAATGTTTCAAATGCTATATGTTGATCTCGTGAGGTGAGATCAAAAGAGGGATTGAAGGAAAAAGATATGATTCTACACTGTATTGAAGTAAACATGTATTGTTTGAACGGGTTTTGATAATCACTTAGAAAAAGAATGTTATTCTCACTTTTAAACTCACTGGCTCAGAGATTCTGTGTTTCACACACCAACATTGATCCTTATCACCACTAAGAGCCAGATGCTGTTTCTAAGTCGTTAAAGACATCGTAAAATAGGAAAAGATCCCCTGGGAAAGGAATGTAGAGTAAGATAAGGTAAAGATAAACATTGACTTTTGACCTGGGGTGGCTTGGGATCTCACATGCTGGGCAGACCTCTGATTGAACCAGACCAGAAGCGAATCCAGCCAGTCAGGGCACTTGGGGGAGGTGGTCAGTTTAAACAGCTCCTCCCCAGGGGCTCTCTAATTCGCTTGGGAGAAAAGTGGGAAGGAAGAATCGACAAATCTCCGCCCCAAAGACAGATAGAAATACTGACGTTTGTGTGTGTAAAATTGCTTTTGGGTTTGGTGAGTTGGTTTGATCCCGATATCTGTGTCCGAATCGCATCACAGACCTGAAGTCCAATTTCTTTTTGGTTTGATGAGTTGGTTTGATCCCGATGCATTTATCCGAATCGCATCACAAATCTAAAAGCCCGGGGTACCCGGAGTACTCTGTATAACTTGTATATGTGTTTGGTTTCCTACTAGAAGTAAACTCAGATAATTTGTTATAACTTTGATTCCGGTGTTTTCAATTCCTTTCTTAATTTAATAGAGATCCAGCCTCATCCAACGAACGGCGCGTAGCAGAGGTATTCTACTCCAACAAGCCCCACCTAAAATATTTTCCACCAGCCGCCACTGGTTACACTCTATATGAAAAATACTTTTATTGCCATAAATATGATGATGGATTATCAGTAATCATTTCAAAGTGACACAGAGACATTGGATTAACCTTCAGCAGCGTTTTATCGTTTTAATGCCATTGAACTAGGGATGTGCATCTCCATCACTGAGGCCGATACGATGCGCATCTCGATACGCTACCAACAATACGATACATTAACGATACCTTTGAAACACCAGGCGATGCGATACGATACGATTCACCCCTGTTGCGATACAGTTCGATACGATTTGATTCAACATTATGCGATACGGGGCGATACGATGCGATTCAACACGATGCAAAATAATGATACTTCAATATGGTACCACAGAGGATTTTGTTGTATTCCTTATATGCAGCAAATCATACATTAACAAAAAAGTGCTTCACATATTTGCTTCTCTCTACTAGTACTGCACATCCCATCATGCTGTTTCTTTTTTACCTTAAAAGTAGTAGTGTAGTAGTGTTCTCTGTCTCCAGAGTACAGTTCAATGTTATAACACCTCACAGTTAAACAATTTAAGGATGCCCAGGATTAACAATGTGCAAATAACAACTACCATAGTGCAATGCACATACAACTGCCAGCCTGATGTGCTTAACACTCATTCATAGGCTAACTCACCAGTGAGCAGAAAGCAGTGGTTTCTATAGGAACAATAAAGAAAATAACCTTTCACAAGCAGGTATTTCATAACTGCTTACAGTAAGGAAGACATTTAAACTATTATTGGCAGTCACAGTCTGTTGTAAACTAAACACCACTCTCTCTGACAGAACACCTCACTGAGTGATTGAACTCATATGTCTAACTTTCAGGTTTCTCTTTTCAGCCGCAGACCCCATGCTGCCTCTATGTGCGTCACTAAGTTCCTCGTACTACTTGTGTACTTTAAGTTGACCGTCTTTCTTGAAAAATTAGAAGTGTTGCCAAACGTTTGATTTGTAGGTATTTTTCGGTGCGCTGTGTTTCTCTTTCTCCTCGACTTCCATGTGTGTTGATAACTGAGACTCTCGGCCTCCGTAGTGCGAAGCAAAGATCAAAGATCGTCTCTGCTGAGTGCTGACAGGATGAGAGGATATTATATGAATGAATCGTTTTTTTTACCGATGTAAAGACGCTACAATCGATGCATCGCGAGTTCAACCCAAACTGTAGCCGATGTGCACTCTTTCAACCGGTGCACTCTTTCAACCGGTGCACTCGCATCTTGAACGTTTATGCCGGTGCACCGATGCGAATCGGTGAATCTTAACATCCCTACATTGAACACAACTTTTGATCAGAAAACAGCAAAGGTAAGACTATTTGCCGTTTTGGCTCAGTAAAGTGAAGTTGTGTGTCTTTGTGGCTTTCGCTGCGGTGAGTTTTGGTCACACCGTGATGATACTTATACCATTGGAATCTGTGGAATCTCAGCTTTCATATAGTATCTAGTTTGTGCAGATAGCATGAAGTATAACATATCTCTACCGTGAGTTCTGTGCTAAGTCCGTTAGCATTTTTCCGCTTAGTGCTAATTCAGAGGCTTGGTGTTAGCCTTGTGTTTCGTTTAGCTAAAATGGTTCATATCGTCAGGTAGCTGAGTTTCTTCCCGTTAAGTGTGTATGACACATTAATAGGGTGTTAAATGTTAAGAAGCCCTCCCAGAATACGTAAATCTATTCTTCAAAGATGTAGACTTAATGCTGGACTGTCTCTCCCAAACTTCCAATTATATTATTGGGCTTCACTCATACACATGATTTCATTTTGGTCAAAATCAATGCATCCTCCATGGTGTAAGTTAGAGGCACATCTTGTGGCTCATCCTCCGCAATGGCGCTACTTACCTCTTCTATTCCCACCAACCTCTCTGGCTATACATGTAACCCTGTGGTGAGTTCTACTCTTAGAATCTGGTACTCATTTATTTCAAGTTTACTTCTGCATCCACTTTAGCTCTTTTATTGGGAAACCATTTATTCCGACCTGCCTTATCTGACCCCACTTTCTCTGTATGGCATGAGAAGGGCCTGAGGACTTTTAGAGAGCTTTATAAGGATAATACTTTTCTTAGTTTTACAGATCTATCATGTGAATTAGAACTCCCACAGTCTCACCTTTTTCGTTATTTCCAAATTAGACACTGTACCAAATCCCTGTTTCCATCCTTTCCCTCTCTACCCCCATATCAAATATGGGATGAGGTTCTTTGTTCTGATCCCCTTCAGAAGTCACTTATTTCAAAAATGTATAACAAACTCCTGACCGATGACAGCTCACACACCACTAAAATCAAGGCTGCCTGGGAGGCTGAGCTGGGTGTGAACTTAGATGATCACTGGAAGGACACTGCTCTTAAAATGATTCATACAAGTTCATCCTGTGCTCGTCTCACTCTCATACAGTTCAAGGTGCTGTACAGGGTTCATTTCTCAAAGGCACGACTGTCACCAATATATCCCACTGTTATTGACATCTGTCACAAATGTCAAGCCTCTCCCTGCAACCTATCCCATATGTTCTTCTCCTGCCCATTAGAAGTTTTTTGAGGATATCTCAAAAATACTCTCGCTCACTGTGAAAGTCTGTCCACATATTGCCATATTTGGGTGCCCAGAAGATTACAATAGATACAACTCGGGGCAATTGGAAATTCTGGCATTTACTTCGCTATTGGCAAGACGACTTCTTCTTCTTCACTTCTTCAAAAAAGCTCCTTCCAATGCTAAGTGGTGCAGCGATGTTATGTCTTTTCTAAAATTGGAGAAAATTAAATATTCCTTAAGAGGAGAAACCTCTATGTTTTACACTAAGTGGCAACCCTTCTTAACCTTCTACCAATCTCTCGCATTTTTGTCTACAGATTAATGGACACCCCCCCCCCGCCCCCGCTCCCTTTCTTCTTTAATATGTATTTATATTTATTTGTTGTCTTTGTATAGTTTTAGTATTATTATTTATTATTTTATTTATTTATTGGTTTAGTTCTGTTAGTCGGTACATCACTCCCTTATATTTGAGCTATCTGGTCTGTTTGAGTTATGAAGGTGGCTTAAATATTGTATGCCCTGTGAAAATCAACTATGTATAGCTTGTCAATTGATGCACAATAGTAGAGACTAAATCGTTACTAGTAGCTTTGAACTGTGGTCCCTATCAATGTACCAAATGTCTTTAAGAAGCCCTGAGACACAGTTTCGTGCAAGATTGTTGTGTTTGCCCCAGCCGGCGGGGGCAATCGGGCTAAACAGGTTAAGACCTAACTCTGTTATTGGTGGGAAATGATATAGATATATAGATATCGTGTTTATTTGAATAATTAAACTTCTGATCCACATTAGTTTACAAAGTTAATCACATCTGGACTTACTTGGCCTTCCTGCAGTTCCTCACAGCTGGAATCAGTCTCCCTCGTCCCTCAGCTGATGTTTTGTACTTCGTCAGGTCCAACTCATCCAGAACCTCCTCTGACATCTGCAGCATGTAGGCCAGAGCAGAGCAGTGGATCTCAGAGAGTCTCTCCTTTGATCTGTTCTCTGACTTCAGGAACTCTGTGATCTCCTGATGTACTGAGTGGTCCTTCATCTCTGTCAGACAGTGGAAGATGTTGATGCTCCTTTCAGGAGAGATTTTTGTTCTCATCTCCTTCAGGTTGCTGATGGCTCTCTGGATGGTTTCTGGACGGTTGTCTGTGCGATCCAGCAGGCCTCCTAACAGTCTCTGGTTGGACTCCAGAGAGAGGCCGTGGAGAAAGCGGACAAACAGGTCCAGGTGGCCATTTCTACTTTGGAGGGATTTCTTCATGGCTCCCTTTAGAAAGACATCCAGGGATGGGTAATCCTGATCACTGTTTTTACTGTTCTTATAGGGCCAGTCTCTCTTCAGGAAGCTCTTCAGTACCGCTGTGTCTCTGTTGGTGTAACAGTGCAACATGTAGACTGCAGCCAGAAACTCCTGAATGCTCAGATGAACAAAGCAGTAGACTGTTTTCTTGAAGATCACTCTCTCTCTTTTGAAGATCTCTGTACAAACTCCTGAGTGCACCAAGGCCTCTGTGACATCAAGACCACAGCGCTGCAGGTCTTCTTGGTAGAACATGATGTCTCCTTTCTCCAGATGTTCAAACGCCAGCCTCCCCAGCTTCAGAAGAAGCTCCCTGTCAGCCTCCGTCAGCTGCTGTGGACTCGTCTCATGTCCCTCTTCATACTTCTGCTTCTTCCTCTTGGTCTGGACCAGCAGGAAGTGTGAGTACATGTCAGTGAGGGTCTGGGGCAGCTCTCCTCTCTGGTCTGTAGTCAACATGTGGTCCAGAACTGCAGCAGTGATCCAGCAGAAGACTGGGATCAGACACATGATGTGGAGGCTCCTGGAGCTCTTGATGTGAGAGATGATTCTGCTGGACAGGTCTTCATCACTCGATCTCCTCCTGAAGTACTCCTCCTTCTGGGTGTCAGTGAAGCCTCGTACTTCTGTTACCCTGTCCACACACTCAGGAGGGATCTGATTGGCCGCTGCAGGTCTGGAAGTTATCCAGACGAGAGCCGAGGGAAGCAGCTTCCCCCTGATGAGGTTTGTCAGCAGCACGTTGACTGAGGACTGCTGTGAGACATCAGACACAACCTCATTGTTTCTGAAGTCCAGAGAAAGTCTGCTTTCATCCAGGCCATCAAAGATGAGCAGCACTTTACAGACAGCCAGCTGCTCTGCTGTGACCTTCTGTAAGGTTGGATGGAAAACATGGAGCAGCCTGAGAAGACTGTACTGCTCACCTTTGATCAGGTTCAGCTCCCTGAAGGAGAGCGGGATCACCAGACTGACATCTTGGTTTCCCAAACCCTCGGCCCAGTCCAGAGTGAACTTCTGCACTGAGAAGGTTTTTCCAACTCCAGCGACTCCGTTGGTCAGGACCGCTCTGATGAGAGTCTGTTGGTCAGGTAAGGCTTTAAAGATGTCCTGGCACTTGATTGGAGTTTCATGGAGGGTCTCTTTCTTGGAAGCTGTCTCCAGCTGCCTCACCTCATGTTGGGTATTAACCTCTTCACTCTGACCTTGTGTGACGTAGAGCTCAGTGAAGATCCTGTTGAGGAGGGTTTCACTTTGATCAGTTCCTTCAGTCACACGTTCACATCTCCTCCTCAGACTGAGCCTATGTTCATCTAAAACCTCCTGCAGACCACTATCTGCTGGAAGAGAAGGAAACAGGAGAGAATCAGGAACATGCTTTTGAGAATCTAACAATAAAACTAATAAAAACAGAATGAGTTTAAATGTTTTATAAACATTGTAATGTCTATGTTCTTCAACAGAATACCTAATAAAACAAACAAATGAACCAGGAAGAGGAATAAGACGCTTCGGCCTCTTACCTCGTACAGAGCTGGTCTGACTGGCTGTCTGCAGGCCAGCTCTGGTTCTGGGTCTTTTCCCACACTGGGGACAGGAGGGGTCTCCTGATGGAGGTCTCTGCTCCCAGTATGAGGTGAAGCACTGTCTGCAGAACCAGTGTCCACAGCTGGTAGAGACTGGATCCTTCAGGACGTCCTGACACAGAGCACAGCTGGACAACTGCTCCTCCACAGGAACACCACTCTTCCTCTTCCCTCTGTGGAGATGAACACATCCTTTAAGGCACTTTACATTAGTGGAGCTGATTCTCACCAAAGGCACAACAAGGGGGCAAATTATAGTTTGATATTTAAAAAAAGGTCTATATAATATACCCTTGTGATCAGGTAGATAGCTTACACTTCACATGATCATCAAACCAGAGAGCATCCTGTCTGGATTCCTGACCCAGAGGAGCACATGTTCCCTGTATCTACACACACACTGTATTAACCCGGTGCTTTATAAACCCAACATAGAATCTGCTGTGAATTAATAGCAGTAAACATATGGAAAGGATGCCTAAATAACAACAGAATGAAACTGATTTGTAAAAAGCCTGAGTTAATGCTTTGTCAGATCTGTCTCCAACACAATGAGCATAGAATGAGACCGGTTTGATTAAAGCTAGGCTAACATTAGCTGCTCCATCAACACTCAGAGTAACTTCATGAAGTCATAAGTACAGCAGTCACTATATTGTTATCACCACAGTCAGTCTCTGGTTTATACAGGAACATGAATAACCCTGATTGAATATGAGCTGCTGTAGAGCTCTGTTCTCCTCTCTGATTCCCCTCAGACCGTCAGAGACCACAGGAGCACCATCTCAACACTGACAGGTTTTTGTAACAGAGCGTCACTAACTTTACACTCAAGTTGAAATGTTTCACGCTGCACGAATACGCAGGTGACATGAATTTAACATCTTCACTTCCTTCGTGTTGCCAGGCACGGATCTGGGTCTTTGTATTGACTCTACGTCATCTCACAAAACACTGTTTTATCTGCTAATGCTAAACACAACCAGCTCACCAGGTTATCACTATTATGAATAAACATCTTAAAAAGACATATCATAGACATGCCCAAGTAGTTAAATAATGTTTTGTTAAAACCATTTTATATACAGATACAATGATAATATAATTGCATACTGAAATATCCTCAGATAATGTTAGCTTACTCTGCTGCGTTTGTCCTTTACAAACTGCTCACATGATTTCATTAAAGAACAGTTTCATATATTAGATTACATCAAAACTGAATCCTCTTCAGGTCAGTTTACAGGAGAAACTCTTACTTTGTGTCTGAGGGTCCAGGTTCATTACTGAAGAATGGAGGGTCCCCCATAGACCAGTCACTCTTCAGAGACAGGCAGCTGGGGACTGGAGACTCTGCTCTCTGTCTGTGGAAACAACATGTTTTAAACATCATTAGTTCATTCAGAGAGAAGCCTTTCTGTTTTAGCGTCATGCTGGTGAAAGGTTTTACATGTTTGTATTTGCTGAACCTAACACAAAGTCCAACTTGTAGAGTGTGATAAAGATTTCACTAGTATATTATTTACCATCTCTGATGATGACAAGGAGCAAGAGTTCAATTCAACTTTCTTACTGTACTTTACTGAGATCATTCAAAATAAGTTTAATATATTAGATTACATCAAAACTGAATCCTCTTCAGGTGGGTTTACAGTAGAAACCAGGGCCGAATTCACCATATACATTGGGGGGGACACACCGGGGGTGTATTTCGCTGTCGCACGTCTGAGTCCAGCTTCAGTTAGCTTGATGCTCCAAGCAGGTCAGTCATGTTTTAATTTGCCCTCCATCAGTTCTGGTATCTTTTCTAGTTAGCCCTAAAGTAATCTATATTATTTTATTTGGTAATGGTAATGTTAATGAACCCTCCGGTTTAGCTTCTTTGTGTAAGTAACTTGTAGTTCTGATGTTAAAACCGAACTTTTCAGGAATAGTAGCTAACTAGCTGTGGGCTAGCTGGTTTCAGTTGCTAGCCAGGGTTTGGCGGGCTAGTGTCAGCTATGTGGAAAATGACGGTGTCGTTTTGGATGTAATCCAATACATATTTATTCGTGGATTATTTCTATTTTATTTTGTCATTTGTAGAGTGTGGAAAGATTTAAAACTGTGATGTGTGACATCTGGAATACCAAAGGTGCCAGAATTAATTAAATAAATACTCAACAATTATTATGAAATAGTATTTCAACAAAACAAAAGGGCAATAAAGTGTTCCTGTTTCTACTGAAATTGCGTGGCACAGACCTTTCTATGGATTGAAATGCTTTAATATGATTATGGTTATAGTTGTACTTTATTCATCCCTAATCTCTGCCATTACAAACAACGAAACAAGAAAAGCTAAACTAGATAAAATAGGGCGATGTAATACAATGCACAATTAGACATTATGGCAGAGGTGGGGACTCGAGTCACATGACTTGACTCGAGTCAGACTCGAGTCACATATTTTTTGACTTGAGACTTGCTTGACTAACATTGATAAAAGACTTGACTTGACTTTGACTTGGTATTCATGACTTGAGACTTGACTTAAGCTTGAGACAGATGACTTGAAAGGACTTGACAGTTTAAAATTAAATATTTACGTTTGTTTTTGTAGTGAGATATTACGTTTAGTTTTTTCGAAAAACGTGATTGGGTGATTATAGCGCCATGCGCGCAAACCTGGCAACCCACTAGACGGCAGGAGTGTCAGTTAACATGGCAGCGGCTAGCGTTACTCCACAAATAGTGAAGTTTGGATTCAAGGATTATGTTGTCGATGACGCTAATAAGAAGAGAACAGCGGTATGCAGGGGTCTGCAGCATAAGATCAGGACCACCACAACATCCAACTTCATTCGTCACTACAAAAAAAACCCACAGAGAAAGGTGCGTGAATGTGTTGTGTTAGCTAGAAAGCTAACGTTAAGTTTAAGCTACGTTAGACTTGGTTTCAAATCGATTAAGCAAAGAGAAGACAAAACGGTAAATGAACACTAGAACCTCCAAGGGATTCATTTTGACTAACCCTGGATACTGACGGGCTGTCAGGGAGAGGGAGAGAGAGAGAAGAGAGAGAGAGAGAGAGGAGAGAGAAGAGAGAGAGAGAGAGAGAGAGAGAGAGAGAGAGAGAGAGAGAGAGAGCAGAGAGAGAGAGAGAAGAGGGTAAGAGAGAGAGAGAGAGAGAGAGTTAGAGCAGAGAGAGAGAGAGGAGAGATGCCTCGTTTATTTCCCCTGTGTTATTATCAGAAGTTTCTGTAAACTGTTGAATCATGTAGTTCATCTACTTTTAGTAGTTTGTTTAAATGTTTTAATTGTGTTTGTTTGTAGAAGTGCATCATTCCTTGATTTATTGTAAAATGAATCTGAACTTTTTGATCTGTTCTGATGATAAACTGAAGCAATTTCTAAATTAACCCAATTAAGTGAGTTTTAAATCCTAGCTATATTGTCTGCAGTTCTAGGGTTAATATGAATCTAATATGATTGTCATCGGTCTAAATTAGATTTCAGATGATTAACTGTGTATGTAATGAAGATCATAGTGTGGGTTAAATCCATTTTCATAACCACTGTCTTTTAACTGATTTAAATGTGGAAACTGGGCTTATTCATCAGAATTTCGTATGACTTGACTTGACTTGCTTGACTCTCACCACAGTGACTTGGGACTTGCTTGATACTTGTAGGTCAAGACTTGAGACTTGCTCATGACTTGCACATGTAGGACTTACTCCCACCTCTGCATTATGGTAAAACATTTTAACCTGTTAAGCCCCAAGCCTGTTTTTCAGGTCTCAGGCTCGAAAATGGCATTCCCAGAACAAATGACTATATCTTCACTTCTAAAATGGGTAAATTAATAATCTTTATTCTCAAAGCAATGATAAACCTGTGAGTTGGATGTAGAAAAAGTCAGAATCAATATAGATGTTTTTAAAGTAAATTCAGATTGAACATAGTAAAAAGGTGTAAATTATAGTGTCCGTCCAAAAAATAACCCATTACTTACTTATAGTGAAAACCACCTTGAATGATGGGATAGTAGAATAAAAGCTTTAGGAATCCAAAGTACAACATATAATAAGTACCGTCTATCAAGATTGATGCAAAACAAGTATTTCCAAGGCACACCTTTATATGATCATTATAGTTATACAAAATAAGAGAATAACAGGTATGAAATAATTCCAACTCATACTACAGTTTAAAATGGGAGTGATTTGTAAAATATGCATAAAGAAAAAGGTAATCTGTTCAGTTCTGTTTCATATGGTGTTGAGAGATGTGTCCATAGATTC
This sequence comes from Trematomus bernacchii, assembly GCF_902827165.1. NCBI lineage: Eukaryota > Metazoa > Chordata > Actinopteri > Perciformes > Nototheniidae > Trematomus > Trematomus bernacchii. The sequence goes on from NW_022987702.1 coordinate 129,485, forward strand.
AGTCCCTCATGTTGCTCATATGGTGTTGAGAGATGCGTCCATAGATTCAGTCCCTCATGTTGCTCTCTGATGCGGCTTTCACACCAGCGCTTTTCCCTTTCTAGCTCCTAGCGAGAGCTTTTCTGGTTCAGCTCCGGTTTCCCTTTTCAGCTCCCGCTCTGTTCACACCGCCCAGAGCTGCCGCTGCTGCGTCATGACGTCACAGTTTACGTCGCTGATTTTCTCCCACAACAACAACGGGCCGGGTACTGCGTCGGGTCGATGATCGTGTTGCTTTTAATCATACGAAGCCAGATTAAATTAAATAACGACTTCTCCAACCTTATACTTTTCTCCAGAGTGCCGTGGTTCATTGTTTATTAATGTGTTTCAGCGGCATTTAGCGACCGCTGCAGTGCTGGCTGCTCTTCCACGGGAGTTTATTCTCCCGTTAGCTCCGGGTTAGCTCACATGGCTCTAAAGTATTCACTGTCTGACTGTCACACAAGCAGCTGTTACATATCCCCAGTTCCCCTTAAGTGAATGTGTGTCAGTCTGAATTGACGCTGTTTGGCATCACAACGCTGTTATGAAAGTTTCTCTGGTATAACATGGGTGATGTTAGCATAGCAACCGAAGCTAAACTGACTACTTGGTAAGCCGTTTTCTACAGGCACATTTTACCGGCGTATTTTTCATTATGATTCTACTTGTGATAGTCGGACATGACAACCTGTACAGCCCATGTATTAATTCCATCCGATAGCTGCTATAATAACAAACAAAACGTCTGCCTGCTCTCCACAATGATCAATAACAGCGAACGGATGGTCAAAGTAAGGTTTCCTGCACGCCTTGACGTAAGAGACGCCGCGTCATAGCTCCGAAGCTTTTGCCTCTGGACCGACAATTTTTTGGAGCTGGAAGTGAACCGCATTCCGGAGCTATGACGCGCCGCCGCTGCGGTGTGAACAGGAAAAACCGGCGCTTTTCCAGCTCCAGCTCCGAGCAGGAGCTGGAAAAGCGCCGGTGTGAAAGGGGCAAAAGTGCACCAGATTGATGCATTTAACTTCAACATTTAAAAATAAATCTTCCCGGGGGAGCATGCCCCCGGACCCCCCTAGAGGAGGTTAAATATGACATATCTGCCGTAGTTCATTAAAGTATTTCGTGAGGCCGTCTAAAATGTTTTTAAATATAATTAGGGTTGTAGTTGAAGAGTTTGTAAATTGCGTTGCCTGGCAACGCAATCGCACAACGTCACGTCCGTTAATTCCACATCCTCACCTCCACACACATGGATTAACATCGATTTAATACATTAATGTAGCCTTTGTTTCTGCTAAAAGAGGTGTCGACCAGCTAGGGCAACAAGAAAATCGGCGAAATCGAGTGTGACGATTAAAAAATAAATTAAAAACATCTAATTTTGACAATAAAAACCGACCAATAGGCGCGGTAGACCATTTGCTTGGCACTTCCGGGTATTTCTCCACTGGTTGGGCCATGTTAACAATACCGTGTAACTGTCACGTTTGAAGGGACGAAACCGTGACATATTCACGTCTCCCAGCATGGTACAGATGGAGCATCTTATTTCAGACAGTTTCAAACGCGAGGGTCGTGATTGGTCCGTGATTGGTCCGTGATCGGCCCGTGATCGGTTCGTGATGAAGAGCCGGCCCCCAGTCTGACTTGATACCGCCCCCGGGATAAATAAATGTAATTATTGTGAAGCCAGCTGCAATGGATCATTGATCCACCAGGGGGTGCAGTGGGGTTCCACACTGGAGCTCATGTGAAATCAACTTCGATACAGTAAGCTGGATGTACAGTATGTCTGGTACTAATGTACAGCGGATCTTTGTTAAGATCCATATGTCACGGATAGGATCATAGTCTGTGCTAAATAAGACATGTAATCATTTACAAAACATCACCATGTTGTTATTTAACAAAATAATGTTGTTTAGGCGAAAAACACGAACGAGAGGAAATGCAGCCGGCTTTCCCGATTTTTAATCCTAATTTAGTCATCATCTTCACCACGATCATTTATGTTTATGTTCGGCGAATTGACATGAAATCACTGACAAATATGAATATACTGTATTCAACTTCATTGAAACGATCAGGATGGGTGTTATTTTTCCCCACAATGACCAAGTTGCTGCAAATTATCCCGTTTATTACATGGCCACATTCTCAACAAAGTAACGACATGACTCCCAATATTAATTGAAATGCTTTTATGGATTTAGAAAATGTTTTTATTGATTTAAAAAATAGTTGATTTAAATTGACATGCATCCGCTAAGAGAAATAGTCACTAGACACTTGACACAGTGGCTTTTGGCAAAGCAGAAAAAGAACACTCAAACCGAGAGATGTTATTATTACAACGTGACTTCACTATTATTTAACAACTGTTTTTATTGGGTTCTTTTATTTGGGGTTAAGTATAGGTGAATTGCACTAATGTGGGAAGATCGTCCTCCGATCTGCTTTATGATATTCTTTCTCCCGCTGTGTAGATTGGGGGACCGCCGTCCTCTGTCTTCAATGTTCGACATCGCGTGAAACAGAGGATTTCGACATTCTGTATTCCTTGCTTACTTCCTTAAACCTTTTCTCCTCCTTATCTCTTTCATGACTTTTTATTTAATGCTTTATAACAGCTGTAATAGTTCGTTTAGAACAGGCACCTCACTCGCAATCTGCTCCTCCGCAGCGCCACCCACCTCCCTCCGGCTGAAATTATGAATGTACAGTAAGGCATAGTAATCATAGATAACACGGCAGGGCCCGTTACAGTTTGTTTTCATCTGATTTCAAATAAACAAAGTCTTGGCTTTCAGAATATTAAACTTGTTTCGGCAAATTTAGATGATAAATACAACTATGAAGCTTGTAACAGCATAATTACTTAAGCGGAGAACGGAGTAATTTAACGTTACAGCAGGCATAACAACAGCCGGTGTTTATTTTATTATTATATATAGTCGTTATTCATTTGTTTTAAAGCTCAATAAGGAAGATTTAAACTTTCACACACGTTAACCAGCGAAAAACTCTGCCCGGTTCACTCGGCCCCCACCACGTTGAATGGGTGGCATTTAGTACCTACCCCCCTCTGAGTGAATACCTGTTAACTTCACATCTTGTCACAAACTTTTTGGAAGAAAAGACTGACCCAAGATATCTTGGTTTGATTTGGAGAAGGCTTTTAAAGCCTATTGTATACTAACTCTTCCCGTCAAGTATATGAATAGAACTTAGATAGATCACTTTACATTTCTGCGAATGAATAGCTTAGCTACTTGGCACTAAGAGTACAGATATGTCTACCCTTTCTTTTCAGAGTGTAATATCTGCATTTTCTCTTTTGGTTTGAATAGGAGAAGGGCAATGGTTATCGATGGTGCTTTTAAAGCCTATTGTATACTAACTGTGTGATTTATATTGCTTTTCAAATGCATATAAGCCCCCCATTTACACTGCTCTTCCCGTCAAGAATATGAATAGCACTTAGTTAGATCACTTTACAGATCAGGTTGGACCAGCCCTTCTCTGTCGCTACTCTCTGCAGGTCCGCTCCATTTCCTACTTACTGCAGATAAAAAAAAGCTAAAAATATGTATTTCTTAATAAACTAAATAGGCCACCATTGGTAGCAGTTCTCATTATATACTTCTCAGTAACTGCTCCCCTTAAATTAAATGTATTCTGTAGATTTTGGGGATTCATTAATGCATTTATTGCCATCACCATGCTTTTTCAAGACTCTTTTAAATTCTATCATTTTATAAGGACTTTTCAATGTTCGACATCGCGTGAAACAGAGGATTTCGACATTCTGTATTCCTTGCTTACTTCCTTAAACCTTTTCTCCTCCTTATCTCTTTCATGACTTTTTATTTAATGCCGGTGTTTATTTTATTATTATATATAGTCGTTATTCATTTGTTTTAAAGCTCAATAAGGAATATTTAAACTTTCACACACGTTGACCGGCGAAAAACTCTGCCCGGTTCCTTCGGCCCCCACCACGTTGAATAAACAGAAGGCTGCTTTTGTGGAGGAAGTTACAGCGCTACGTACGCACATTTAGCTTTCAGTGTTACTGACCTGAGATGTTTTTATTACATGAATTAAGGTGACTGAGGCTTTTTAACATAGACTTTTCCAATGTCTGAGTGTAATATCTGCATTTTCTATTTTGGTTTGATAAGGACACATCCTGGGGATTGTGTTTACAAACATTGACCATACCGTTCACCATCCCCCACCCCCCTACTGTATGTTGATTTTTGACATGTAAATGGGTGGCATTTAGTACCTACCCCCCTCTGAGTGAATACCTGTTGTACCTGTCCGGGGCTAAGCCCATAGGACGATGCTCTGATGTCATCACCCTCGCACATTTGTCATATGTTTACAAAAAACGATGTTAACACTTTCTCGTTCTTAATATATGCTATATTTAGGGTTGATATGTGTTGAATTCACTTTAAAATAGCAGATCACTGTGACCGGATATAGTTTTTTCGGCTTAGTGAACGTGTGTCTCTTCCTCCGCGGCTCCTCCGTGCAGAGAGGGCCCCCCCCCCCCCCCCCCCCCCCCCCGTTGACAATTCACGAGCGTCTAACTCTCTCCCCTCTCCCCCGTCGCACCTTCTAACAGAGCCCCCCCACATATCAAATCCCAATTTAACCCCTGGCCTCTGGAGCAGAAATGAAAGAGTTTTAAAAATATTTACGTTTTGGTAAGTTTTTAGGGTACGTAATGTTGTAATATTGCAACGTTGGCCTTAGGTGGGAGCAGAATTTCTGTATTTCTACTCAAATTGTCTGAATAAATATATTGAACAACTAAGGGTTCATTTGCAGGATTGATTGCTTACTTAGCCCTATATCAGTATATAAGGAGTCTTTCTTATTATGGTCCTTGGTCTTGGAATGACCTTCAATCACGCCTTAAACTGAGGGCACTTGTCTCTATATCATGTTTTAAATTGAAGTTGTCTGAAGTCCTCACCACCAGCTGCTCTTGCAGTAACAAGTAGTGTACTTTTTTTATTGTCCTAATGTGCACAATGTAGTGACTGCTTTTTCGTCTTTTGTTTTCTTTGTTATGTTCTCTGTATTTTATATGTTTGTGTTATGTGTTATGTGTAACGTTGCTGCCTTCTTGGCCAGGTCAGCATTGAAAATGAGATTTTATCTCAATGTTTTTATCTGGTTAAATAAAGGTTAAATAAATAAAATAAATAAAAAAAGTATATAGCATGAATAATAATCACACATCACTCATATTTGTTATGAATAATAATTTATCATTTATTAAATAGTAAGTCGCTTTGGATAAAAGCGTCAGCTAAATGCAATTTATGAAAGCCTCACTCAGGATTTTTTTACCAAGTGTTTTTATTGCTCTTGGGGCATTGAAAACAAGATTTTAACTTTAGTTTTTTATATAATATCTGCATTTTCTCTTGTGAAAAACTAAGTCTTAGTTTGGCCATAGTTATTTAATATATAAAGACTATATATTATTGAATTACAAGATTAGATATACTTTATTTGATCTAAAATATTGATGTGTTCAAATGCTCTTCTAAACAAAACTGAAAGTCCATGAAAGTTGTCTTCCTGTTTTTGTGAATGAAGCGCCATCTCCTGGTTAAATCCTGAAATTGAAAATCTGGCAACGCCCTCTTGGAAAATAGTGGGAGGGCTTAACATTCCCAGATACTGGTCTTTGGCAGGTCTTAGGCAGGAAGCAGGCAGGTAGCAGGCAGGAAGCAGTAAGCTGGAGTCTGAAATAAGATGCTCCATCTGTAGATCGTCACATGTTCACGTCTTGCCGTGATACCGGGCATGGGGTTTAACAGGTTTTAAAGTTAGTGTTAGTGAATTTTTATATATTTTCCTTTTGAATGGTATTCAAATTTTGATTGAATTTTTGGTCCCTCCCAATGTTGACTCCATGAATACGGCCTTGGTAGAAACTCTTACTTTGTGTCTGAGGGTCCAGGTTCATTACTGAAGAATGGAGGGTCCCACATAGACTGGTCACTCTTCAGAGACAGACAGCTGGAGACTGGAGATCTGTCCTCTTCCTCATCTTTTAAATCACTCATCTTCTCCAGTCTGAGAGATAAACCAGTAACACTGGAGACACACACACACACACACACACACACACACACACACACAAACATACACACACACACACACACACACATACACCCCCCCACACACACACACACACATACACATACACACAGACATACACAAACATACACACACACACACACACACACACATACACACACACACACACGTACACGTACACACACACACACACATACACACACACACACACACACACACACACACACACACACACACACACACACACACACACACACACACTTGTTTAAATCTAAACCATCATAATAATAAACTTGGTTAAAATACATGAAATCAGTCAGACTTCAGGCCGCTCTCCATTTTGACTGCGCTGAGCTGTCACATGTTATGTAACTCTGACGAATCAGAAAACAGGAAATAATAAAAGTTTACAACACTTGCAGAAGTCTCAATGGACTCTAGCACGCAGATTGTTAACCAAGCAGTTATTTTCTGACATCCAGTAAAACAGAGTAAATAATGAATGTGTTAGAAATCAGATCCTGGTGTTAACACTCACCCTGTTGTTCTCCTCCTGCTCCGAGCTGTAAAATGGCGTCTGGCAGTCTGACACGTCTGACTTCAAACTTCCTACTTTCAACTTCCCTCCCTGTCTGCAGTTCCTCCCTCTGTTTCATAACCAGCTGAACCAGCTGAAGCAGTTCACATACAGGGACTCTGTTCAGTGAGAGAGAAAAAGACATGCAGCTAAAGTTCAAGAAAGTTATCAAAAGGACACAACATCCACACATCAACGATATCATTAAATCTGCTTCATATAAAAAAGACTTAAATAAAAACACAAAGCTAAATGTAACTAATTTACAAGATGTGCCAAAATCAGGGCTGAAATAGAGGGCTATGAGGCATTTTGGTATTTTGGGCAAAACACTTCACCCAACCCTGTATATATATATATGCCGTTAAAAACTGTGCAATATATACCTGGCTGCTAAATCCTCAGAACGGTTACAGGATGTGTATTTTGTCAATTGTATAACTTTTTATTTTATTATATTCTTTATCATAATACTTTTTTCTGGATGTAACATATGTAACATTAAGCTGTCTGTGGCTATTTTCTGCTGTAACAACGTAAATGTCCCCTCTGTGGGGCTAATAAAGTTTTCTGAATCTGATCTGATTGATGCTCAACAGCTCGCTTAACAGAACTTTGACGCTGGTATCAGTTTGGTTTCCCACCAATCACGGGAGTATTGTGTATAGAAAGTGTTGAGTTATATTTCTCGAGCTACCTAACATCCATGAAGGCAACAACAGGGAGGGCTGTCACATGGATGTATAATAAGAACTGGACACAGCGTGGGAGGCGGGGTCTCGTTCTTTCCTATGAGAGCTGCTCATTGGCACATGAGGACAAAATGGCTCAACTTTTGAGAGAGCGAAACGTCACAGATTACCCAGCATGCCTGGCTGTCAGAGCAGGAGTACCCGTATGTGCGCTCATAGAGCATGCGCAGTTGCCCCTTAAGCCCCGCCAGATGCACGTTCATAATGCCAATAGTCTGAAAGCGACAAAAATGGTTGAAACCTGAAAAAAACATGATATGAAACTGAAAAGAAAATTGTTTTGAATCTGAAAACGGAAAATCTGTATCTGCAATTTATTATAAAAGTAAAGCAAGTACAATTTCAAGCACTTTATCCAAAATCCAAGCACTTTTCAAACCTTGAAAACACCACATGACATTTCAAGCATTTTCAAGGCTTTCCGAGCCCAGTCTCACAAAACAACGTGTAATAGCTACGTTGGTCCACAGGGCAAGACGTAGCATATTCACAAATAACCCTCTCAAGACGTGACATGGATACAATATGTGTTCATATTCATTTCTAAGGACCAGTGTCCATGTCACGTGATCGCAAACTTTCCCAGCACGAGAAAAAAAAACACATGGCGGACACCCGATTTATTTTTTGTGGAAAATCCTAAATTGTAGAATAGTTTGGCGTTAAAATGCTTTTTGATTACATTTCTAGCGAGAAGTGTATGTTGTACTTTCAGAATCTACGTCTAGTGGATGTGCAGGATCCATAGTTTGATAGATAAGATTATTTGAGCTCCATGTTTTTTTTTACAAAATATTGTATCCACGTCACGTCTTGAGAGGGTTATTTGTGAATATACTACGTTTTGCCCTGTGGACAAACGGAGCTATTACATGCTTTTTGTGAGGATTTCCAGCACCCGTACGAACCCTGAAGATGGTAACGGCCAGAAGCAAAGATTGGGACATCTAGAGATCGGAGAGAACAAACAGTGGCAGTGTTTAAAAACCAAGATGGGGACATCGAACACAGAGATGATATGAAGAGGAAACCAAGATGGGGACATCGAACACAGAGATGATATGAAGAGGAAACCAAGATGGGGACATCGAACACAGAGATGATATGAAGAGGAAACCAAGATGGGGACATCGAACACAGAGATGATATGAAGAGGAAACCAAGATGGGGACATCGAACACAGAGATGATATGAAGAGGAACCAAGATGGGGACATCGAACACAGAGATGATATGAAGAGGAAACCAAGATGGGGACATCGAACACAGAGATGATATGAAGAGGAAACCAAGATGGGGACATCGAACACAGAGATGATATGAAGAGGAAACCAAGATGGGGACATCGAACACAGAGATGATATGAAGAGGAAACCAAGATGGGGACATCGAACACAGAGATGATATGAAGAGGAAACCAAGAAGGGGACATCGAACACAGAGATGATATGAAGAGGAAACCAAGACGGGGACATCGAACACAGAGATGATATGAAGAGGAAACCAAGATGGGGACATCGAACACAGAGATGATATGAAGAGGAAACCAAGATGGGGACATCGAACACAGAGATGATATGAAGAGGAAACCAAAACGAAATGTAGAGGTCCATAAACCAGGATGATGTTCAAAAGATCGGGACATCCAAAGATCGATGGTGACGTCCAAAAAAATGAGATGCAAACAATGATAAAAACTTACAGATATAAAGCGATCTTTAAAGCTTATTCTACGGCTCATAACTTCCTGTCCAGAACAGAGTGTGAGGCTATAAATAGAGTAAATCAAGAGTGTGTCTCTGCCAGCTGTTGTGTACACACTGCGCCCACAGAGAGCTGCTGTAGACACACACACACACACACACACACACACACACACACACACACACACACACACACACACACACACACACACACACGTGTGTGTATGGGCTCAGAACAGTCTCATAATACACACATGCACACAGAAGGATTCACACTTGTATTTCCGGATCCACACTTGTGTTTTTCAATGCTCACACAAATGTGTTCCGTTTCATATACATGTAAATAAAATCCAAATACAGATTTTTTTTTTAAATATGTATTTTTGATCCTCACATATTTGTTTTCCGTTTAAATCCCCTGAACCTGCAAACACAAACCGCTTTCTGTGGATGGATCGCTGTGTGGGTTTTTTGAGACTCCCCTGACGGTCACCCGATTCGTACTTGTAATTTTTTCTATCTATAGCCAATCAGATGTCTCCTTCATTATAAGCCAATCACATGAGCGCGCCCCCACGAGGGTATGATTTATTGCGTTCATGACACTTCATATACGCATTTTGCGCTGTCCGGAGCTGGGTTTCCACGGACAGAATTTATTTTACCGGACAAATTTGAAACTTACCGGTCATGTTTCAATAATAATAATAATAAGAAGAAGAAGAATTGTGTAGCAGAGTTTCCGTTAGGTAATTACCGGACTATGACCGGATATGGCTAATAACACGGGAGTAAGGATCATCTCTTTTCCTCTCTCCCTCCCTCTCTCCTGACAGCCCGTCAGTTTCTCATGCAGCTCGCTAAAACTTCACTCGCGTTTATGTCCATATGGATCAGATCCAGCTCTCCTGATCGGCCTTTATAGAGAGCACCGATCAAACTATTAAGAGTGAATATCGGCCGATAATGACCGGCGGGGCTCCCCCCCGTTGACAGTTCACTGTCTAGCACTGGCTTCGTAGTGCACTGATCGATTAGGCTAAGCTAACCTGTAGCTGCTCCCTCCACACTCACAACAACTTCATACAGACATCAATAAAGCAGCTGTATTCGCCATACAGGAAACACACATTTAAAACGGTTTTGCCTGCCGTTTTTGTGTACACAAGCATTCATTAATGGTTCAGAAAGTGGCACTGTACCTTAATAATATAAAAGATTGTATTTGCGTGCATTTCATGTTCGGAAAGTGGTAATGTACTGAGAGTGGAGGTGTCCTGAGATTAGCGCCTGCAGGCAGGCTCCATGGACCTGTCAGCTCCGGACAGTACAAAATGCGTACATGAAGCGCTACGTCATGAACGCAATAAATCTACCCTCGTGGGGGCGCGCTCATGTGATTGGCTTAGAATTGAGGAGACATCTGATTGGCTATAGATAGAAAAAATTACAAGTACGAATCGGGTCACCGTCAGGGGAGTCTCAAAAAACCCACACACGAATGCACAGCGATCCCATGTGTTTGCAGGTGCAGCGGTTTTAAACGGAAAACAAATATGTGAGGATCAAAAATACATAAGTAAAACCTTTTTCTGTATTTGGATTTTATTTACATGTATATGAAACGGAACACATTTGTGTGAGCATTGAAAAACACAAGTGTGGATCCGGAAATACAAGTGTGAATCCTTCTGTGTGCATGTGTGTATTATGAGACTGTTCTGAGCCCATACACACACACACACATAAATGCTGCAGCACGCCTGAGTGTGATAATGTGTGTGTGATGTGTGTGTTCCCGAGGACACACACTTCCCAGCGCTTGGACAAACAGCAGCGGTGGGGCTGTCTCTGTTAGCATGATATCATTTAATAATGCTAATGTGACACGTCGTGCTCATCTCAGCCGACAGCAGCCACTGGAACTGAAGTCCTTAATGAAACAACCCACGCTGTTTTAATGAGTGTCACTGGGTCACACCGGAGGAATAATACTCACTCATAATATTTGATATAAATGGTTTCAGGAGTAATTACAAAGACGCTCTCATGATGACATAATGTCGTTTCACATTAATAAAAACATTATCATTCATTTGGAAATCAGACAGGTCTGTTTACGAGCTGATGTTATATTTCAGTGATTGTTCACCACAGAGGAGATTGTTGTGCGTTTGTATGTTGGGGTATTCAGGTGAGCTCCTCAGCACAGGTGCAGGTGGTTGAATCTGTGAGAGCAAACACACACTGTTTGGGTTTATAAATGGGATTCATAGCAAGAATGTGGTGTTCCTAATTATGGAGCGTCTAACTAAAACTCACAGGATCAAAGCGTGGTGATGTTGAGTGGCACCACATATATATATCTTCCTTTAGAGCAGGGATGTCAAACTCAATTTCATCGCGGGCCACATTAACATAGTTACAACCGGCCCTTTGAGTGCCACATGGTTGCACTCAAAGGGCCGGTTGTAACTATATAAATAAATAATATATATAATGTATTATATTACATTATTGCCTCTGAATTGGATTATTATCGGATAGGATAATAACTTCGTAATTAACTACGTCTGAAAGCAGAAGTCCAGGGCAAATAATTGCAAGTCTCTTCAGTGCGCATGTCACAAAACGAGATGCATTGTGGGACATGTAGTGTATGGGCAACGTGCCTCTGTAAAGTGGCATGTAACCGTATAATAAACGTATTATATTCTTTGCAAGCTCTGGCGGGCCACATGAAATGAAGTCGCGGGCCGGATTTGGCCCCCGGGCCTTGAGTTTGACACCCCTGCTTTAGAGGAATTATTATGTTATATTTTAGTGTTGCGATGGATAGTACGGGAGCAGGAACAGCAAAGAGAAATATAAGAGATCAAAGGGAGCCAGGAAGAACTGGTTTATCCAACAGTTGGTTTCTCCTCCAGAGACTCGGTGTGTTGGGAGGCTGACAACCCTTTTTGGCAACACTTTATATTAAGGTACACGTATTCACAATCAATCAGTTGTTCATTAACATGCCTATTACGGACCGTCCACACAGCAGCGTTAAAAAAATCTTGGAGGTGGGCGTATCTGAAGCTTGGGGATTTTTTGCGAGCAAGGCACCAACAACCAATCACATGAATCTCCCGCCCCCGACATACGAAGCAAAAACGCCCGAAGTAAACTGGATATAAACTCCAAACAGGCGAAAACCTACCACTGTCTCTGCCACCTCCCTCCATGCCTGGCTCCTCCGGTTTGTATCCCGGTAGGTAAATAGGGACTGGTCATAAAGCACCGGGTGATTCGCTACCGCTCATTTCTCCTCCATGTTTTGGAATATGAGGAAATGACCTGCGGTATGTCTCTCCCAGCATACACGCCGTTTGATTGGCTAGCGCTTGAACTGTCAGATTTGCGTACACGGGATTTGATTGGCTGACGCTTCCACCTCAGCTTCAAAAGTTGAACATTGCTCAACTTTGAATCCTGAAAATCCTGAAAATCTCCACTCTGCTTCCCACAATGCAGTTCGGCGAAAAGTGAGGGAAAGTGACGTCACCCCATTCAAAGTGAATGGGCAGAAGCGTTTCAAGATTTTTTAACGCTGCTGTGTGGACGGGCCGTTAGAGCCAAACAACTCGCTTATTAGGGAACACACTCTGAGTTAGAAATACCTGATTTTAAGTAGTTTAGACACAATTAACGCTTATAGTTTCATGTCTTGTTACTTAAGAGTAGATCATATTTGTTAAGTGTTATTATGAGAGAATGTCTTATCAGGCCCATAGTGAGCATATTGAGACCCTAACTCATGAACAACAACTTCCATACGTACAATCAATCAGCACTAATCAGAGGGTTATTGAGGAAAAACTCTCAACTAATGGATTATAACTTGTAGAATATGGTCTTGTAGAATAAGGCATTAATAAGTGTTTTATAATGACTACTAAAGAACCAATAAACTGCTAATATGCATGTTAATGAACAACTAGTTGATGGTGAACACGTGTACCTTAATATAAAGTGTTACTATCACTGTTGCCCCTTTCTGTTTTTGCTGTTGGCTGCTATCTATTTGCCAGATCCCCCCGTCGTCAGAACGTGTTGTTAACTGTCTTTCTGGGTTTCCCAAACATCTCCTGTGAGTCTGTTTCACCTGCTTGTGTTTCCTGTTTCTCTTCCCTCTAGTTCCTCTGCCCAGGTGAGCTGCGTTACGGCAACCAGGTTCAGACGAGCACCTGGAGGAGGAAGGGGTTCAAAGCTCAGTAGAGCGAGGGTCTGCCTCTGTCCAGGATTGATATGTGTACCCTTCACATGGTTCATAGTAATACATCCTTTGGGTTTGAGGATTTGAAAGTGTCTTCTGTGTCGTGTTTGGGTCAGTGCTGGCATGTTGTCAGCCCCATAGGGCGTAATGGTGCCACACCAAGGTCATCATGTTTTAAAATGTGTGTTAAAGAGCCCATGTCATGCTTTTCCGGTTATTACCCGTCCCCTTGTGTGTTATGAAGGTTTTTATGCATGTAAACGGTGTGCAGAGTCAAAACCCTCAAAGTACACCCTGTAGCGAGTAAAACTCTAACACAGAAAAGACCTCCCCAAAACGCCTCGTTGGAGATACGTCATTGTCCATTTGATTCTTCCATTTCGTTCCGGGTACGGCATGATGTCATGCCGTACCCGGAACGAAATGGACCAATCCATGGAGCCGTTACGTTAAGCCCCCGCTGATTGGTCCAAATTGACCAATCCACGGACTTCCTCACACACACATCTGCTTCTGAGTGTTAAAGTTGATGTGAAGCACTTTGAATCTGAGCTGTGCTTTACAAATGAACCTTACCTTAATGTGTGTGTAAGCTGATCATCTTATTCTGATACTGGAAGGGGAGGATATTGGATCACATGACCTCGTCAGTAGTGTGTGTGTGGACCAATCAGGAGCGAGGAGACTTCTGACCTGTGTTTACCAGTACCAGTGATATTGAGAGGAAGGGTTAGTTGTTACTCTGAGACCCTCAGAGTGTCTGCGCTCAGCTTCAGGAGGGGCTGCAGACACAATGTGTGATGAGACCCTCAGAGTGTCTGCACTCAGCTTCAGGAGGGGCTGCAGACACAATGCGTGATGAGACCCTCAGAGTGTCTGCGCTCAGCTTCAGGAGGGGCTGCAGACACAATGCGTGATGAGACCCTCAGCTTCAGGAGGGGCTGCAGACACAATGCGTGATGAGACCCTCAGAGTGTCTGCGCTCAGCTTCAGGAGGGGCTGCAGACACAATGCGTGATGAGACCCTCAGAGTGTCTGCACTCAGCTTCAGGAGGGGCTGCAGACACAATGTGTGATGAGACCCTCAGAGTGTCTGTGCTCAGCTTCAGGAGGGGCTGCAGACACAATGTGTGGTGAGACCCTCAGAGTGTCTGTGCTCAGCTTCAGGAGGGGCTGCAGACACAATGTGTGATGAGACCCTCAGAGTGTCTGTGCTCAGCTTCAGGAGGGGCTGCAGACACAATGTGTGATGAGACCCTCAGCTTCAGGAGGGGCTGCAGACACAACGCGTGATGAGACCCTCAGAGTGTCTGCGCTCAGCTTCAGGAGGGGCTGCAGACACAATGTGTGATGAGACGCTCAGCTTCAGGAGGGGCTGCAGACACAAAGACCCTCAGAGTGTCTGCGCTCAGCTTCAGGAGGGGCTGCAGACACAATGCGTGATGAGACCCTCAGCTTCAGGAGGGGCTGCAGACACAATGCGTGATGAGACCCTCAGCTTCAGGAGGGGCTGCAGACACAATGCGTGATGAGACCCTCAGCTTCAGGAGGGGCTGCAGACACAATGCGTGATGAGACCCTCAGCTTCAGGAGGGGCTGCAGACACAATGCGTGATGAGACCCTCAGCTTCAGGAGGGGCTGCAGGCACAATGCGTGATGAGACCCTCAGCTTCAGGAGGGGCTGCAGGCACAATGCGTGATGAGACCCTCAGCTTCAGGAGGGGCTGCAGGCACAATGCGTGATGAGACCCTCAGCTTCAGGAGGGGCTGCAGGCACAATGCGTGATGAGACCCTCAGCTTCAGGAGGGGCTGCAGGCACAATGCGTGATGAGACCCTCAGCTTCAGGAGGGGCTGCAGACACAATGCGTGATGAGACCCTCAGCTTCAGGAGGGGCTGCAGACACAATGTGTGATGAGACCCTCAGAGTGTCTGCGCTCAGCTTCAGGAGGGGCTGCAGACACAATGCGTGATGAGACCCTCAGAGTGTCTGCGCTCAGCTTCAGGAGGGGCTGCAGACACAATGCGTGATGAGACCCTCAGCTTCAGGAGGGGCTGCAGACACAATGCGTGATGAGACCCTCAGCTTCAGGAGGGGGCTGCAGACACAAAGAGCAGCGAGGACAGGATTAGTAAATGTGTGTCTTTGTTCTTCCTCTGTTCCCTCCTCTATCTCTTTCTCACAGACCCTCCTCCTCCATTCATCTTCCTCGCTCTCCGTCTTTCGTCCTGGCAGCAGCAGGAAACACAAACAGAGGCGACAGAGGATGAATCTGTGAGGGAGCACCATTCCTCATCTCTCTGTGGACAAACACAGAGAGATGAGGCTCTGCGCTCAGAGGGACACAAGCAGGTGAAGCTTATCAATCATGTGTCTTTGCCAGGTCACTACCAAGCATCCTCTTTGTGAGTCCCTCTCACTGAGACACAGACATCTCTGATGGACCAGGTTCTATTCAGTGTGTTTTCTATATTCCCAACACATGTCCCCTGCTCTACAGTGTGTGTGTGTGTGTGTGTGTGTGTGTGTGTGTGTGTGTGTGTGTGTGTGTGTGTGAGTGTGTGTGCACGTTAGTTTCAAAGACCCCCATAGAGCTCAGTTTATAACTCGAACCCTGGCTACCACTATTACTCAGGTACTACTATTACTCAGGTACCGCTATTACTCAGGTACCGCTATTACTCAGGTACCACTATTACTCAGGTACCGCTATTACTCAGGTACCACTATTACTCAGGTACCACTATTACTCAGGTACTACTATTACTCAGGTACCGCTATTACTCAGGTACCGCTATTACTCAGGTACCGCTATTACTCAGGTACCGCTATTACTCAGGTACCACTATTACTCAGGTACCACTATTACTCAGGTACCGCTATTACTCAGGTACCGCTATTACTCAGGTACCACTATTACTCAGGTACTACTATTACTCAGGTACCACTATTACTCAGGTACCGCTATTACTCAGGTACCGCTATTACTCAGGTACCACTATTACTCAGGTACCACTATTACTCAGGTACCACTATTACTCAGGTACTACTATTACTCAGGTACCACTACTACTCAGGTACCACTATTACTCAGGTACCACTATTACTCAGGTACTACTATTACTCAGGTACTACTATTACTCAGGTACCACTATTACTCAGGTACTACTATTACTCAGGTACTACTATTACTCAGGTACTACTATTACTCAGGTACCACTATTACTCAGGTACTACTATTACTCAGGTACCACTATTACTCAGGTACCGCTATTACTCAGGTACCACTATTACTCAGGTACCACTATTACTCAGGTACTACTATTACTCAGGTACCGCTATTACTCAGGTACCGCTATTACTCAGGTACCACTATTACTCAGGTACCACTATTACTCAGGTACTACTATTACTCAGGTACCACTACTACTCAGGTACCACTATTACTCAGGTACCACTATTACTCAGGTACTACTATTACTCAGGTACCACTATTACTCAGGTACTACTATTACTCAGGTACCACTATTACTCAGGTACTACTATTACTCAGGTACTACTATTACTCAGGTACTACTATTACTCAGGTACCACTATTACTCAGGTACCACTATTACTCAGGTACTACTATTACTCAGGTACCACTATTACTCAGGTACCACTATTACTCAGGTACCACTATTACTCAGGTACTACTATTACTCAGGTACCACTATTACTCAGGTACTACTATTACTCAGGTACCACTATTACTCAGGTACTACTATTACTCAGGTACTACTATTACTCAGGTACTACTATTACTCAGGTACCACTACTCAGGTACTCCCTACCTATTACTCAGGTACCACTTTACCACTATTACTCAGGTACCACTATTACTCAGGTACTACTATTACTCAGGTACTACTATTACTCAGGTACCGCTATTACTCAGGTACTACTATTACTCAGGTACCACTATTACTCAGGTACTACTATTACTCAGGTACTACTATTACTCAGGTACCACTATTACTCAGGTACTACTATTACTCAGGTACTGCTATTACTCAGGTACCGCTATTACTCAGGTACCACTATTACTCAGGTACTACAGTACTATTACTCAGGTACCACTATTACTCAGGTACTACAGTACTATTACTCAGGTACCACTATTACTCAGGTACTACAGTACTATTACTCAGGTACCACTATTACTCAGGTACTACTATTACTCAGGTACTACTATTACTCAGGTACTACAGTACTATTACTCAGGTACTACAGTACTATTACTCAGATACTACAGTACTACAGTACTACTACTCAGGTACTACAGTACTATTACTCAGGTACCACTATTACTCAGGTACTACTATTACTCAGGTACTACAGTACTACAGTACTACTACTCAGGTACTACAGTACTATTACTCAGGTACCACTATTACTCAGGTACTACTATTACTCAGATACTACAGTACTACAGTACTACTACTCAGGTACTACAGTACTATTACTCAGGTACTACTATTACTCAGATACTACAGTACTACAGTACTACTACTCAGGTACTACAGTACTATTACTCAGGTACCACTATTACTCAGGTACTACTATTACTCAGGTACCACTATTACTCAGGTACCACTATTACTCAGGTACTACTATTACTCAGGTACTACTATTACTCAGGTACTACTATTACTCAGGTACCACTATTACTCAGGTACTACTATTACTCAGGTACTACTATTACTCAGGTACTACAGTACTATTACTCAGGTACCACTATTACTCAGGTACTACTATTACTCAGGTACTACTATTACTCTGGTACCACTATTACTCAGGTACTACTATTACTCAGGTACTACTATTACTCAGGTACCACTATTACTCAGGTACTACTATTACTCAGGTACTACTATTACTCAGGTACTACAGTACTATTACTCAGGTACCACTATTACTCAGGTACCACTATTACTCAGGTACTACTATTACTCAGGTACTACTATTACTCAGGTACTACAGTACTATTACTCAGGTACTACAGTACTATTACTCAGATACTACAGTACTACAGTACTACTACTCAGGTACTACAGTACTATTACTCAGGTACTACAGTACTCAGGTACTACTGAGGTGAACTCATGGTGACCTGAGCTGATTGGAGATGATTATTCAAACATTTATTTCCTGCAGCAATCCTGTTTCCACCTGAGCCAGCCTTCCACCAGTCCTGATGGTCTGAAGTCCTCTGAGCGGGTTTGATCTGTGAATATACAGTGTATCACACACTGTTCCCTCCCTGTGTGTGAGAGGCAGCAGTTTCCCACCAGGCCAACACTTCCACCGTGTGGCCACCAGGACACACTGCATGTTCACTAAAGCTTTTGATAAAATACCAGACGTTACTTTTTAACTTACCATTTTAATATTACATGTGTTTTTCTTTGTAATTGTTCCACATGCTAACCCGTGTTCTTCTTTCTGATACGACATCCTGTGTCATACCTTTCTATAGTGTGGACAAACTCTACTATATCGGGTTTGTGGATATTTTAAATGATATTATATTACTAATATTTATCTTTAAGTGGATCAAGCTGCCAGCTCCAAACACCGAGTATTTCTCACATAATATTCTATATATATATAATAAATATATATATATAATATATATATATATTTCAATATTTCAATATGTTCAAGAAACTATAACAGGACTTATTTCATCCTACTCTGTTTTCTTTGCATAGTTTCGCCTTGAAACGTTCATTATGATATCATGTTGTTACTGACATACTTTACGGTCTCCCTTCATGACTCACTGAACAGGGTCTTCATGACTCACTGAACAGGGTCTTCATGACTCACTGAACAGGGTCTTCATTACTCACTGAACAGGGTCTCCCTTCATGACTCACTGAACAGGGTCTTCATGACTCACTGAACAGGGTCTCCCTTCATGACTCACTGAACAGGGTCTTCATGACTCACTGAACAGGGTCTCCCTTCATGACTCACTGAACAGGGTCTTCATGACTCACTGAACAGGGTCTCCCTTCATGACTCACTGAACAGGGTCTTCATGACTCACTGAACAGGGTCTCCCTTCATGACTCACTGAACAGGGTCTTCATGACTCACTGAACAGGGTCTCCCTTCATGACTCACTGAACAGGGTCTTCATGACTCACTGAACAGGGTCTTCATTACGCACTGAACAGGGTCTTCCTTCATGACTCACTGAACAGGGTCTCCCTTCATGACGCACTGAACAGGGTCTTCCTTCATGACTCACTGAACAGGGTCTCCCTTCATGACTCACTGAACAGGGTCTCCCTTCATGACTCACTGAACAGGGTCTCCCTTCATGACTCACTGAACAGGGTCTTCATGACTCACTGAACAGGGTCTCCCTTCATGACGCACTGAACAGGGTCTCCCTTCATGACTCACTGAACAGGGTCTCCCTTCATGACTCACTGAACAGGTTCTTCATGACTCACTGAACAGGGTCTTCATGACGCACTGAACAGGGTCTTCATGACTCACTGAACAGGGTCTTCATGACTCACTGAACAGGGTCTCCCTTCATGACGCACTGAACAGGGTCTTCATGACTCACTGAACAGGGTCTTCATGACTCACTGAACAGGGTCTCCCTTCATGACTCACTGAACAGGGTCTTCATGACTCACTGAACAGGGTCTTCATGACGCACTGAACAGGGTCTTCCTTCATGACTCACTGAACAGGGTCTCCCTTCATGACGCACTGAACAGGGTCTTCATGACTCACTGAACAGGGTCTTCATGACTCACTGAACAGGGTCTCCCTTCATGACGCACTGAACAGGGTCTTCATGACTCACTGAACAGGGTCTCCCTTCATGACTCACTGAACAGGGTCTTCATGACTCACTGAACAGGGTCTCCCTTCATGACTCACTGGACAGGGTCTTCATGACTCACTGAACAGGGTCTTCATGACTCACTGAACAGGGTCTTCATGACTCACTGAACAGGGTCTCCCTTCATGACTCACTGAACAGGGTCTTCATGACTCACTGAACAGGGTCTTCATGACTCACTGAACAGGGTCTCCCTTCATGACTCACTGAACAGGGTCTTCATGACTCACTGAACAGGGTCTTCCTTCATGACGCACTGAACAGGGTCTTCATGACTCACTGAACAGGGTCTCCCTTCATGACTCACTGAACAGGGTCTCCTTTCATGACTCACTGAACAGGGTCTTCATGACTCACTGAACAGGGTCTTCATGACTCACTGAACAGGGTCTCCCTTCATGACTCACTGAACAGGGTCTCCCTTCATGACGCACTGAACAGGGTCTTCATGACTCACTGAACAGGGTCTCCCTTCATGACTCACTGAACAGGGTCTCCCTTCATGACTCACTGAACAGGGTCTTCATGACTCACTGAACAGGGTCTCCCTTCATGACTCACTGAACAGGGTCTTCATGACTCACTGAACAGGGTCTTCATGACTCACTGAACAGGGTCTTCATTACTCACTGAACAGGGTCTCCCTTCATGACTCACTGAACAGGGTCTTCATTACTCACTGAACAGGGTCTCCCTTCATGACTCACTGAACAGGGTCTTCATGACTCACTGAACAGGGTCTCCCTTCATGACTCACTGAACAGGGTCTTCATGACTCACTGAACAGGGTCTCCCTTCATGACTCACTGAACAGGGTCTTCATGACTCACTGAACAGGGTCTCCCTTCATGACTCACTGAACAGGGTCTTCATGACTCACTGAACAGGGTCTTCATTACGCACTGAACAGGGTCTTCCTTCATGACTCACTGAACAGGGTCTCCCTTCATGACGCACTGAACAGGGTCTTCCTTCATGACTCACTGAACAGGGTCTCCCTTCATGACTCACTGAACAGGGTCTCCCTTCATGACTCACTGAACAGGGTCTCCCTTCATGACTCACTGAACAGGGTCTTCATGACTCACTGAACAGGGTCTCCCTTCATGACGCACTGAACAGGGTCTCCCTTCATGACTCACTGAACAGGGTCTCCCTTCATGACTCACTGAACAGGTTCTTCATGACTCACTGAACAGGGTCTTCATGACGCACTGAACAGGGTCTTCATGACTCACTGAACAGGGTCTTCATGACTCACTGAACAGGGTCTCCCTTCATGACGCACTGAACAGGGTCTTCATGACTCACTGAACAGGGTCTTCATGACTCACTGAACAGGGTCTCCCTTCATGACTCACTGAACAGGGTCTTCATGACTCACTGAACAGGGTCTTCATGACGCACTGAACAGGGTCTTCCTTCATGACTCACTGAACAGGGTCTCCCTTCATGACGCACTGAACAGGGTCTTCATGACTCACTGAACAGGGTCTCCCTTCATGACGCACTGAACAGGGTCTTCATGACTCACTGAACAGGGTCTCCCTTCATGACTCACTGAACAGGGTCTTCATGACTCACTGAACAGGGTCTCCCTTCATGACTCACTGGACAGGGTCTTCATGACTCACTGAACAGGGTCTTCATGACTCACTGAACAGGGTCTTCATGACTCACTGAACAGGGTCTCCCTTCATGACTCACTGAACAGGGTCTTCATGACTCACTGAACAGGGTCTTCATGACTCACTGAACAGGGTCTTCATGACTCACTGAACAGGGTCTCCCTTCATGACTCACTGAACAGGGTCTTCATGACTCACTGAACAGGGTCTCCCTTCATGACTCACTGAACAGGGTCTTCATGACTCACTGAACAGGGTCTCCCTTCATGACTCACTGAACAGGGTCTTCATGACTCACTGAACAGGGTCTCCCTTCATGACTCACTGAACAGGGTCTTCATGACTCACTGAACAGGGTCTTCATTACGCACTGAACAGGGTCTTCCTTCATGACTCACTGAACAGGGTCTCCCTTCATGACGCACTGAACAGGGTCTTCCTTCATGACTCACTGAACAGGGTCTCCCTTCATGACTCACTGAACAGGGTCTCCCTTCATGACTCACTGAACAGGGTCTCCCTTCATGACTCACTGAACAGGGTCTTCATGACTCACTGAACAGGGTCTCCCTTCATGACGCACTGAACAGGGTCTCCCTTCATGACTCACTGAACAGGGTCTCCCTTCATGACTCACTGAACAGGTTCTTCATGACTCACTGAACAGGGTCTTCATGACGCACTGAACAGGGTCTTCATGACTCACTGAACAGGGTCTTCATGACTCACTGAACAGGGTCTCCCTTCATGACGCACTGAACAGGGTCTTCATGACTCACTGAACAGGGTCTTCATGACTCACTGAACAGGGTCTCCCTTCATGACTCACTGAACAGGGTCTTCATGACTCACTGAACAGGGTCTTCATGACGCACTGAACAGGGTCTTCCTTCATGACTCACTGAACAGGGTCTCCCTTCATGACGCACTGAACAGGGTCTTCATGACTCACTGAACAGGGTCTTCATGACTCACTGAACAGGGTCTCCCTAAATGACGCACTGAACAGGGTCTTCATGACTCACTGAACAGGGTCTCCCTTCATGACTCACTGAACAGGGTCTTCATGACTCACTGAACAGGGTCTCCCTTCATGACTCACTGGACAGGGTCTTCATGACTCACTGAACAGGGTCTTCATGACTCACTGAACAGGGTCTTCATGACTCACTGAACAGGGTCTCCCTTCATGACTCACTGAACAGGGTCTTCATGACTCACTGAACAGGGTCTTCATGACTCACTGAACAGGGTCTTCCTTCATGACGCACTGAACAGGGTCTTCATGACTCACTGAACAGGGTCTCCCTTCATGACTCACTGAACAGGGTCTCCTTTCATGACTCACTGAACAGGGTCTTCATGACTCACTGAACAGGGTCTTCATGACTCACTGAACAGGGTCTCCCTTCATGACTCACTGAACAGGGTCTCCCTTCATGACGCACTGAACAGGGTCTTCATGACTCACTGAACAGGGTCTCCCTTCATGACTCACTGAACAGGGTCTCCCTTCATGACTCACTGAACAGGGTCTTCATGACTCACTGAACAGGGTCTCCCTTCATGACTCACTGAACAGGGTCTTCATGACTCACTGAACAGGGTCTTCATGACTCACTGAACAGGGTCTCCCTTCATGACTCACTGAACAGGGTCTTCATGACTCACTGAACAGGGTCTTCATGACTCACTGAACAGGGTCTTCATGACTCACTGAACAGGGTCTTCCTTCATGACGCACTGAACAGGGTCTTCATGACTCACTGAACAGGGTCTTCATGACTCACTGAACAGGGTCTCCCTTCATGACTCACTGAACAGGGTCTCCCTTCATGACTCACTGAACAGGGTCTCCCTTCATGACTCACTGAACAGGGTCTCCTTTCATGACTCACTGAACAGGGTCTTCATGACTCACTGAACAGGGTCTCCCTTCATGACTCACTGAACAGGGTCTCCCTTCATGACTCACTGAACAGGGTCTCCCTTCATGACTCACTGAACAGGGTCTTCATGACTCACTGAACAGGGTCTTCATGACTCACTGAACAGGGTCTCCCTTCATGACTCACTGAACAGGGTCTCCCTTCATGACTCACTGAACAGGGTCTCCCTTCATGACGCACTGAACAGGGTCTTCATGACGCACTGAACAGGGTCTTCCTTCATGACTCACTGAACAGGGTCTTCATGACTCACTGAACAGAGTCTCCTTTCATGACACACTGAACAGGGTCTTCATGACTCACTGAACAGGGTCTCCCTTCATGACTAACTGAACAGGGTCTCCCTTCATGACGCACTGAACTGGGTCTTCATGACTCACTGAACAGGGTCTTCATGACGCACTGAACATGGTCTTCATGACGCACTGAACTGGGTCTTCATGACTCACTGAACTGGGTCTCCCTTCATGACTCACTGAACTGGGTCTCCCTTCATGACGCACTGAACAGGGTCTCCCTTCATGACTCACTGAACAGGGTCTTCATGACGCACTGAACTGGGTCTTCATGACTCACTGAACAGGGTCTTCAGGACGCACTGAACTGGGCCTTCATGACTCACTGAACAGGGTCTCCCTTCATGACTCACTGAACAGGGTCTCCCTTCATGACTCACTGAACAGGGTCTCCCTTCATGACTCACTGAACAGGGTCTTCATGACTCACTGAACAGGGTCTCCCTTCATGACGCACTGAACAGGGTCTCCCTTCATGACTCACTGAACAGGGTCTCCCTTCATGACTCACTGAACAGGTTCTTCATGACTCACTGAACAGGGTCTTCATGACGCACTGAACAGGGTCTTCATGACTCACTGAACAGGGTCTCCCTTCATGACGCACTGAACAGGGTCTTCATGACTCACTGAACAGGGTCTTCATGACTCACTGAACAGGGTCTCCCTTCATGACTCACTGAACAGGGTCTTCATGACTCACTGAACAGGGTCTTCATGACGCACTGAACAGGGTCTTCCTTCATGACTCACTGAACAGGGTCTCCCTTCATGACGCACTGAACAGGGTCTTCATGACTCACTGAACAGGGTCTTCATGACTCACTGAACAGGGTCTCCCTTCATGACGCACTGAACAGGGTCTTCATGACTCACTGAACAGGTTCTCCCTTCATGACTCACTGAACAGGGTCTTCATGACTCACTGAACAGGGTCTCCCTTCATGACTCACTGGACAGGGTCTTCATGACTCACTGAACAGGGTATTCATGACTCACTGAACAGGGTCTTCATGACTCACTGAACAGGGTCTCCCTTCATGACTCACTGAACAGGGTCTTCATGACTCACTGTACAGGGTCTTCATGACTCACTGAACAGGGTCTTCATGACTCACTGAACAGGGTCTCCCTTCATGACTCACTGAACAGGGTCTCCCTTCATGACTCACTGAACAGGGTCTTCATGACTCACTGAACAGGGTCTCCCTTCATGACTAACTGAACAGGGTCTACCTTCATGACGCACTGAACTGGGTCTTCATGACTCACTGAACAGGGTCTTCATGACGCACTGAACATGGTCTTCATGACGCACTGAACTGGGTCTTCATGACTCACTGAACTGGGTCTCCCTTCATGACGCACTGAACAGGGTCTCCCTTCATGACTCACTGAACAGGGTCTTCATGACGCACTGAACTGGGTCTTCATGACTCACTGAACAGGGTCTTCATGACGTACTGAATTGGGTCTTCATGACTCACTGAACAGGGTCTTCATGACGCACTGAACTGGGTCTTCATGACTCACTGAACAGGGTCTTCATGACGCACTGAACTGGGTCTTCATGACTCACTGAACAGGGTCTTCATGACGCACTGAACAGGGTCTTCATGACTCACTGAACATGGTCTCCCTTCATGACTCACTGAACAGGGTCTTCATGACTCACTGAACAGGGTCTTCCTTCATGACTCACTGAACAGGGTCTTCATGACTCACTGAACAGGGTCTCCCTTCATGACTCACTGAACAGGGTCTCCTTTCATGACTCACTGAACAGGGTCTCCCTTCATGACTCACTGAACAGGGTCTCCCTTCATGACTCACTGAACAGGGTCTTCATGACTCACTGAACAGGGTCTCCCTTCATGACGCACTGAACAGGGTCTCCCTTCATGACTCACTGAACAGGGTCTTCATGACTCACTGAACAGGGTCTTCATGACTCACTGAACAGGGTCTCCCTTCATGACTCACTGAACAGGGTCTTCATGACTCACTGAACAGGGTCTTCCTGACTCACTGAACAGGGTCTTCCTGACTCACTGAACAGGGTCTCCCTTCATGACTCACTGAACAGGGTCTCCCTTCATGACTCACTGAACAGGGTCTCCCTTCATGACTCACTGAACCGGGTCTTCCTTCATGACTCACTGAACAGGGTCTTCATGACTCACTGAACAGGGTCTCCCTTCATGACTCACTGAACAGGGTCTCCCTTCATGACTCACTGAACAGGGTCTCCCTTCATGACTCACTGAACCGGGTCTTCCTTCATGACTCACTGAACAGGGTCTTCATGATTCACTGAACCGGGTCTTCCTTCATGACTCACTGAACAGGGTCTTCATGACTCACTGAAAACGGTCTCCCTTCCTGACTCACTGAACAGGGTCTCCCTTCATGACGCACTGAACAGGGTCTTCCTGACTCACTGAACAGGGTCTTCATGACTCACTGAAAACGGTCTCCCTTCCTGACTCACTGAACAGGGTCTCCCTTCATGACTTAATACACCGTTACTTTATGAAGTACAATACTATGACTTTTTGATATAACATTCTGACACTTCTCTATTAATCTTATATGTTTGACTTATTTTTACAAATGTTCTCACGACTTACTATAACTTTGAACTATGACTTTTAATGATTTTTATTAGGAAGTATTAAACATGTCATTCTCACGAGACCCTGTCCTGTGACTTTTTATGAATTATTTTAACATACTAAATAAACTACAACTTTTAAATAATGTTTTAACTAAAAATGTTGAGCTCGATGAAACGTGGACGTGTGACCCTGAATATGAAGTGTATCATAATGTAAATGTGATATTCCCAATTCAACCAGAAGAAAGACACAAAGGAAAGGAGACTCAGGAGACACGGTTAGTGCTGATAATCATGCTTTATTAAATCAACTGGAGCAAAGCTCAAGGAGGCTGCAAAAGCTACGTCTCTACCTTCAGTCTAACAAAGAGCGGGACTCCTCGTCCTCCTCGCCGGGCAGCGCGGTGTTTCCGCTGCCCGGCGCCCGCTGACTGACTGCTAATATCTAACACACACACACACACACTGCAGCGCTCCGAGAGACAGCTCCGCCTCTGCAGACCAGCGCCGGCCGGGCTCTGCTCTCGTGATGCGGTGTTACTGAGAGCCGGGCCGGGGTCGCCTGCAGAGCCGGAGCACAAAACAAAAAGGAAACAGTCGCTCAGGGAGTGCAGCCGCCCGCACTGTGAGCGCGTCATCGAAATGGCGGTATGACATAATCCGTCAGAGTGCGAGGCCCAGTCGGGCTGCTTACATGAGGGTATATGCAAACAGCACTCAGGGTCTCGCCTCAGTTTCTATGCAGCGCAGTGCATTCTTATATATGATATATCTGTCTCAGTAACGTCAACAGGGAGCCTCTCTACCTGTTGAGGCAATCTTTAGACTTCAACGCTTCGTTGAGGCACAGAGTTTAGTTTCTTAGCCTAACAGGGTATTCGTTCCTAGTAGAACTTTCTCCAGTTAAACCACATTCAGTTTCTTTTGTTTCAGTTACTATTATTGTCATAAATAACAATGCATACATTCCCCATAACCGTTAAAGTCGGCTATATACATTATGTACATGTCACAGAAAAATGGATTAAGAACCCTAAGTCATAGTTATCCAATATGGCACATTTTATCAACGTTAGACTGTAGTCTAGTTTGGCATAAATTAATGTCAAGATTGGTACAAAAATAGTTCATATTTACAAGAACAGAAATCCAGATCGTTATCAAGTAGATTATTTCTTAATTAATAAATAAAAAGGCACGGAAGAAGGGAAAAGGGGACGATAGGGTTTGAGATTCTTTTCTTTTTTACACTGATCGGATGCTGATGTGGACAGTTGCTGAGTCGGAGCCCAGCTCGTTGGACAGTTTCAGGGTGTACGTCCCGGCGTCCTCCTCCTTCACGCCGGTGATGATGAGCGTGGTCAGGTCCTCCGTGGTGTCGATGTGGAAGCGTCCGCCGGCGGTCACCTCGATGTTCTTCCCGCCGCGAGACCACTGGATGAGTTTAGCGTCTCCGGAGAAGGCGCAGGTGACCGTCAGGACTTTGCCCGGCTCGATGCTGATGTCCTCCGGCAGAGCCTCGATCCTGGGGGCAGAACCTGGAACATACAGAACATGAACATTAGCTCAGATTCAATATTAGAGGAGACAGCAACTTAACTTAACTTAACCCCAAAGATAGATTTGTTTAGGTGAAAATGTGGATGAAGCTACTTTACCTTTGTATGCGGATGATACCGTGATGTACTGTGCAGGTCCCTCCATTAAGGAGGCTGGCGTTAAATTACAGGCTGTTTTTAACATTATTCATACTCAGCTCTCTGAACTTAAGCTTCTTTTAAATGTTGAGAAATGTGGAACCTATATGCTGCAGGTCTCCCTTGAAAAAGAGATCTATGATCTCAATGGGACCATCTGGTTAAATAAAGGTTTGAAATGAAATGAAATGAAAACAGAGTTGTTCCAGACTCTCTTTGCACTATTTGAACTATTTTGTCTGTTTTCTTATGTTGCACCGTTGGACCGCTGTGACCTCAGATTCTCATTGGCATGTCTACACTGAAGCTATGTACAAATGACAATTAAAGCCTTGAATCTCTTACCGATCGCTCGGAACGCTGAACCCTCCGTCATGCTGCTGCTGGAGCTCATGGCGTACGTCTCGGACGTCAAAGAGGACATACTGGACATGGACATGGTCTCGAACTTCATCTCAGCGGCCATGCTGCTCATGGAGCTGGACTCCATCATGGACGACATCATGGCCTGCTGGGCGGAGGAAGAGGAGAAGGAGGAAGACTCCTGCATCGCGTGCATCTCTTTCTTCATCATCATGGACGAGCTCACGGACGAGCTCACAGAGGACAGTGAAGACTCCTTAAGACTCATCGCCATCGATCCTGATCGGGGGAGACACGGAAATGGTTGATATGTCTTTAGAATGACTACGAGGTAAAGAGGAGTACCCACTAAAGGACCATTGGTGAACTAACTAGTCTTCCTGTGTTACCTCGTTGGTGAACTAACTAGTCTTCCTGTGTTACCTCGTTGGTGAACTAACTAGTCTTCCTGTGTTACCTCGTTGGTGAACGAAGAATCAGAACACGTAGTAAATTGGAAGAGAATTAGGATTGCGTTTGCATCGTTTTTAGGTAAAAGTCATGACTTGCAAAGTAATGAGGATACTACGGATACATAGACTAAGTGTGTGTGAGGGTTTGTATCCATATAGTTATGCTGTTCTTAAAGCACTTCAAGACATTTCTAGATTTTCTGGGTTTCCCATTCACTACGGAGAGTGTGAGAGTTAGTATTGACCTCCAAATGCTACACTTCAGTCTTTCATTAGCATGACATTGGACTCACCTGTAAGTGCCACTTGCTGCTCGTGGTAGGCCGTAACCTTCATGCGGATGGACTGGAACACCTGTCCGGTGAAGGAGAATGACGATTTGGATACCCCTCCCTCGGACGTCATCTGGCAGGTGTACTCTCCCTGGTCGCTGTCGGCCAGGTCGTGGATCAGCAGGCTGCAGGAGCCCTCGGAGTAGTGCATCTCGAAGTGGCTGCTCTGGGAAAGCCTCCTCCCGTTGACGGACCACACCGCCTCCCGGACGCTGCTCTCGCAGACGCAGGACATCCGGACTGAGCCCTCGCTGGCCTCGGCCATCACTTGACTCACGACTTTAGGAGGTTTCGGGACCGGGGATTTGACCGTGGGAGGGGACGCAACTCTCTTGGGCGACATAATTGGAGGGGGGGACTTCACCCGAAGAGGGGATTTGATGCCCTCGGGTTCAGGGGACTTCAAGGCTCTTGGTGATTTGATGCCTGCAGGTTCTGGGGACTTGAGGCCTCTTGGTGATTTAACTCCGGCAGGTTCTGGAGACTTGGCTCCAAAAGGTGATTTAACTCCGGCAGGTTCTGGGGACTTCACACCAAAAGGTGATTTAACTCCGGCAGGTTCTGGGGACTTCACACCAAAAGGTGATTTAACTCCGGCAGGTTCTGGAGACTTCACACCAAAAGGTGATTTAACTCCGGCAGGTTCTGGAGACTTGGCTCCACAAGGTGATTTAACTCCGGCAGGTTCTGGAGACTTGATACCTCTAGGTGTTTTTATTCCGGCAGGTTCTGGAGACTTCACACCAATTGGGGATTTTACTCCCTCTGGTTCAGGTGACTTTACTCTCTCCGGCGTCTTGACTTGTGTTGGTGACTTAACTCTGGGTTCAGGAGATTTTACACCCCGTGGTGACTTAACCCCCTCAGGTTCGGGCGATTTGATCCCTGGTGTGGGGGACTTCACACTTGGAGTAGGAGACGTTACACTTGGTTCAGGTGACTTCACGCTCGGAGCGGGAGATGTTACACTTGGTTCAGGTGACTTCACGCTCGGCGTCGGGGATTTCACACTCGGAGCGGGAGACGTTACACTTGGTTCGGGTGACTTCACACTCGGCGTTGGTGACTTCACACTCGGCGTTGGTGACGTTACACTTGGTTCGGGTGACTTCACACTCGGCGTTGGTGACTTCACACTCGGAGCGGGAGACGTTACACTTGGTTCGGGGTGACTTCACACTCGGCGTTGGTGACGTTACACTTGGTTCGGGTGACTTCACACTCGGCGTTGGTGACTTCACACTCGGAGCGGGAGACGTTACACTTGGTTCGGGTGACTTCACACTCGGCGTTGGTGACTTCACACTCGGCGTTGGTGACTTCACACTCGGAGCGGGAGACGTTACACTTGGTTCGGGAGACTTCACACTCGGCGTTGGTGATTTAATTGAAGGCTCAGGGGACTTGATGCTGGGCACGGGGGAGGTTGCAGAGGGTGCCGGTGATGTGACTGAAGGCTCTGGTGACTTGACACTGGGAGTGGGGGATTTGACTGCAGAGACTTCCTCTGTGGGTGCTGGTCTGCGGATGATCAGGGTGAAGTGAGCCTCCTGCCTGCCGGCCGAGTTCTCGACCACAACCGTGTAACTGCCCTCATCGGAGATGGTCACAGAGGAGATCTCGAAGCTGGACTTGTACTGAGTGGTGGTGACCTGGACGTGGTGAGATGAGATGATGGTCCGGCTCTCGTGCATCCACGTTACAGTTGGTGCAGGCTCTCCGTCGATATCACAGGTGAATTTGGCAGACTCTCCCTCTGAAACGGTCACAGACTGGGGCTTGGTGAGCATCCTGGCGGGAAGAGAAGGCGCCACTTTGTGGACGACACTTTCCCCGACAGAGGTTGACTTCACTTTAGCTTCAGATGTGGTGCGTTTCGCAGACGAGGAGAACCTCTCTGACGAGTAGGAGGAATCAGATGACAGGTATTCAGCAGCTGCGAACTTGATGGATGAATCGTACCTCTCAGCGGAGGAGTACCTCTCAGAGGAGGCGGCGTATCTCTCCCGTGTGGTAACCTCATGTTTCTCCGTTAGCTTAGAGTTGCTCTCTTCCACCTGTAAGTGGCTCTCGGCAGAATAGCCAGCTTTGAAGTGAGTGGTGTGATAGTGGTCGACCTTGGTGACTTCGGGGACAAATCCCTTTATGACTTCCTCATCCCTGCGGCGGGAGGAGAAGGTGGTGTAGCCGCCACCGGACACATCCAGGGTGGCGTAGTCGGAAGCATCTCCCTTGGAGTTGGAGCATACGCAGCGGTATGATCCACTGTCTTCCGCTTGGCAGTCCAGAATAGCGATGGACAGAACTCCACTCATGTTGGTGAAGACATATTTGTTGCTGCTCTCAGAGATTTCATTTCCGTTGTGCAACCACTTGACCTCAGCGTCGGGCTTGGACTGGATGTTCAGGGTGAACTTGGTGTCTTGGCCGATGGGTATGCGATGAGAGCGCATCCTTACGGTCACACGGGGAGCATGGTCCAGGCTGAAGGGTGTCTGGCTAACCACCTGGTATTTCCTCTCGGACTTCAGGGCAGTCTTTCTGGCCTCGTAGCGGGACATGATGTCAAAGTGGGCGGTCCGTTCAAACCTGGAGGAAGAGCGGGACGACCTCTCGGCGGACCTGATTGGGCTGGGAGATCGGGGGCGTGTCCTCTCTGGGGTGGGGGATCTCCTCGTCACAACCTCTCCCTGCACTTCCACAGTCCTAGCACGAGATGGTCTGATCAGCTCTGAGACTGGACGCATGAGCTCGATGTATGTGGGAGACAGAGATCTCCTCCTCCTCATGAACTGAGAAACAGTGCGTTTCTTCTTGGTCTCTGTGACCTCCACAGTCTCGTGTCGGACCTCACGTCTTCTCTCTTCACGCACCTCCATGCGTACTGGGCTGCCGGAAGGAGAGGCAGAAAAGCCGAGCTCCAGTTCGTCCTCCAGCATTGTCTTCTCCTCCTCGGTTCTCCTCATGGAGAGGTAGTCGTCCACGGGCATCAGCAGCTCTTCGTCACTGAGGTCTCCCAGAGATCTCCTTCTGGATCTGAAGGAAGCCTCGGATTCAGGAGAAGGTGAACGGCGGCCAGGTCTGACAGTCTCCAGGTCATCCAGACTGAGTTTTGGAATACGCCATCTTGGTCTGTACTGGTCAGTGACTCTGGGGAGGGGCACGACATAGAACTGTTCCCACCTGGAAAGGCGGATACGTCTCTGCCTCTTCTGCACAATCTTCTCCATCCTCTCTGGAACAACATACTGGTCTCTCAGCTTCCTGTACCACTTCATGTCAGAAAGAGGCACAAACTGTTTGATGGTTTTGTCCTCGTCCAGAGCTTTGGGATCATGGACCTGAGGCTCTGGGATCTCATAGGGCATGAAGATCCTCCTCTCCTCTTCCAGCTTCTTCGTCTCCGACTTCTGCACAGTGATGTCAAACTCTCCCTCCACGTTCTTGGTGCCCACCGCAGGCTTATACATCTCTGCAGCAAACTTGAGTGCGTCCTGGGCCGTGGGGTTCAGAGCTACCATCTCCTCAGTGGCAACAATCTTCCGAGCCATTTTGTTGGTCTTTTCGATTTGTTTCTGTACGTACATGTATTTCTCCTCCTCGCTCTTGTACTCCCTCCTGGTATAGGTAAGGCGGTCCACCTTCAGGGTGGCCTGGCAGCTTATAGATCCAGCACAGTTGGTTGCAGTAACATGGTACACACCAGAGTCCTCGAGCAGAGTGTTTCTGATGTGCAGGACATGGTAGTCAACGTCCTCCTCTATGACAACGACCTTGGGGCCAAACTCCATTGCGTGACCGTCCTTCTTCCACTTCAGAGTAGGAGATGGGACTCCTGAGACTCTAAGCTCAAAGCGGACGCTGTTTCCTTCCACACAGTCCACATTAGCCAGCAGGCGTTTGAACATGGGCCTCATTGTTTCCTCCATCACTGGATGAGGTGTCACAGTGAGACGGGCTACGCAGCTGTCTTCTCCAAACTTGTTGTGGGCCATGACGGTGTATTCTGCATCATCACTTGCATCCACATTGTGGATCATCAGCTGGTACAGACCCTTATCACTGGTGAACGTGTACTTCCTGTCATCCTCGCCTGGTTTCATTCTCTCTCCGTTCTTAAGCCATGCCACATGAGGCTCAGGGTGCACGGTGATGGTGACACCAAAACGCACATCCTCGCCAATGTAGGCAGAGCGATTGTAGAGAGGCAAAGTGAACTCTGGTGGTCTCTGCAGGAGTTGAGCCTGGTCGACTCTCCTCCTCAGTTTCTTTATGGAGCGGCTGATGTAATGCTCTCTGATGCTCCTCACGGTATCAACAAACAGCTCTCCGTAAGAACTGTCCTCTCCATCGTCGCTCACAACCTTGCACCTGTACACTCCGTTATCACTCTCTTCAATGTCCTTCACATAGATGCTGGCAAATCCGTTGCTGTAAGTCATTTCATACTTGCTGCTTGCATGGAGCTGGCGGGTTCCATAGAACCATGACACCTGAGTGCTCTTGTCGTAGTCGACGATGCTACAAGTGAATCTGATATGGCCACCTTCCTCAGCGGAGCCGTGCATGACGGGTCCCGTGCGGAGGCCGTGGTACTCGGTTCCGATCTTCACTTTAGCAACAGCATATCCTCTCTGGTTCTTGAAAGCACCACCATAGGCCACACGGGCTGATGATACGATGGTATCTGTCCTCTTAACCAGAGACTGATAGTACCTTCTGTGTTTCAATGTCCTGATGGCCTTGTTGCTGACATTCTCAATCTTCATCTTGAGCCATGGGTGTTCCAGAGCCTCGTGGGCTGTCATACGGAGCTTCCTGTCTTTGACTAGAAGTCTGTCCACAAAGTCCATAGCCTCCAGGCTGATGTCCTTGAATGCTTCGCTATCAAAGATGTACTCACAGCTGGAGATGTTCTCGATCATCTTTGTAATGGACTCTCCGGCGAACGGATTCAGGCCACTGAGCAAAATGTAGGCCATCACACCAACAGACCACATATCAGTGGCCGTTGTGACCAGGTCGTGGCGGTGGATCTCAGGGGCGCAGTACTCCGGAGCGGAGAACAGCGCTCTGATGTTCTCACCAGGCACCAGCAGCCTAGCCTGGCCCATATCAATCATCTTCACGGTGGTGCTTCTCTTGGTGGTGTAGATAATGTTGTCTGGGCGGATATCAAAGTGTGCATAGTTGTTGCTATGCATGAACTTGAGGGCAGAGCAGACCTGTCTCAGGTAGCGGACGATCTCCTGCTCTGTCAGCTCAAAGTTGCTGGTGCCAAGGCGCTCAAAGATGTCAACTCCAGAAATAAATTCAAAGATGAGGATGATCTCCTCCATGCTTTCAAAGTATTCATGCAGGTAGATGACGTTCTTGTGCCTTGCTACGTTGAGAGCTTCAATTTCTCTGAGGACCAACTCACGGTCGGTTCCCTTCACCTTGATGAACTTGGCCATGAAGGTCTTCTTTGTGGCGATCTCCGTGCAGCGGTGGACAATTCCAAACTGGCAGCGGGCGAGTTCCTCAGAGATGACGTACTTGGAGGTCAGCTCCTTCACCTTGTAGACCAGAGCCTCCTCCTTGGTGACCTCTCTGGTCTCGTCCACCTCCTCATCATAGTTCCTAGTCACTGACTTGTCTTCCTTTGTGGTGATGGGCTCTGTTGGCTGGCAAGGAGCACTCAGGCCAAACTGGTTCTCGGCGATGACTCTGAACTGGTACTTGGTCTTTCCGAATATGTTAATGATGTTGATGCCGCAGTCGGTGGTCTGTCCGGCACGGATCCACCTGTCGGCGGTTGTGGGACACTTCTCCACAATGTACCCAATGATGTCGCTTCCGCCATCGTTTGCAGGTGGCTGCCAGGCCAAGGTGATGGAGTCTCGAGAGATTTCGCTGACAACCAGTCCCTTTGGTGGTTCAGGTATGTCGGCCACGTTCACCTCAATGGTTTGCTTGTCTGTTCCGAACCTGTTCTTTGCGGTTAGGATGTAGTAGCCGGTATCCTTCCTCTCCATTCCCTTCTGGAACACCAGCGAGGTGAAGGACCTGGTGGTGATGACTTGGTGATATGGAGAGTTGGACAGGATCTCCTGACCCTTCTGCCAAATGATTGCTGGCTCAGGTTTTCCAGAGATGGGGATCTTGATGGTGACATTATCACCACGGGCAGCATTGACTGCACCCATTCCCTGGAGCTCCTTGGGAAGGTGGATCTTGGCAGGAACTGGAATACAAAAAAAGAAATATGACATTAGTTGTATACTTATAATGTTTTTCACTTAATAGATTGTAAAAAACATGAAGGATTTTTATTTTTGCAACACAAATCTCTATCATTACCTTCCACCTCCAGGTTTGCGGTGGTGGAGATGGATCCAGAGGAGTTGGTTGCTCTGACTTGGTAAACGGTGGCGTCGCACTCATCAGCGGCAATGATCACCAGTTGGAAGTAGCCTCCCTTGAACTCCTGGGCTTTAATTTTTGTTCCATCAGCCTCGATCTCCTTTCCACTGCGATACCATTTCACCAGAGGCTTGGGATATCCCACCACCTGGTCATTGGGAAATAACAAAGTTAGCTATGACGGTCCCTCAAATGTGGATGTTGCAACGAAGTCACTAAGGAAAGTGTTTTTTAGAAGTATTATAGACAATCAATACATAATTGGCTTTATATCATGATGTATTAAGAGAAACCAAGCAATTATTGTAATGTCCAACATGGTTGCCACTGATGGTACCCTTTATTTCATACGCACATTTTACCAACACTGTGACATTTAAACAGGATCCTTTATATCAAATCCAGCCGCTAGTGTATTCCTAAAAGCAAATGCTGTGTAGTTTAAATAAAGTACCTTGGTGACGAATGTGGCATTGGCCTTGTATTTGGCTGTCATGTCCCGGATCTCCTCTCTGAAGGCGGGAGCGCGAAGAGATTGTTCGGACTTGGGGGTGATTGGCGCTGAGATCTCGCTCCAGTCGCTCTCGCCGCCCAAGTTCTCGCACTTGACACGGAACTCGTACTCGAAGCCCTCGATCAAGGCCTTGACCTCGAAGCTGGTCTCCTGGATCTTCTTGCTAGTGACGGACATCCACTTGTTCTGCTTCTTCTCGCGTTTCTCCAGGTAGTAGCCGGAGACCTTAGCGCCGCCGTCGCTGCTTGGAGGCTTCCAGCAGACGACGCAGGAGTCCTTGGTGGAGCTCATGATGAACGGCTGCTGTGGGATGCCAGGTTTTTCTAGGAAACACACAGGCGATGTTATAATAGTGCTCCACATGAACGGTTAAGATAGTCTCTGCAATGCATCAGAAAGCAAACCAAATATGTGTGGACTCACCAAATGGACTCTTGACGATGACCACAGATTGGATCTCCAGAGACTCGCTGACTCCATACTGGTTCTGCGCAGAGACTCTAAAGTAGTATCCGGCGTTTTCTATCAGGTTGGGGACTCGGCAGGTGGTGCCAGAGACGGAGGAGGACACCAGGTTCCACACCTCACCTTCCTTGGCCTCACGTTTCTCCACAATGTAGTTGGTGATCATGGAGCCTCCGTCGTCCTTGGGAGCCTTCCAGCTGATGACCATGGAGCTCTTCAGCAGGGCTTCAACAACCAGAGGGCCCTCAGGGATGCATGGTTTATCTGTGGGAATGCATTGAAATATATTTAAATAAAACACTGCTCAGTCAGAGGCATACTTATGAGTTTAAATAGACTGCTGTTCAGAAAATACAATATTACATCTTTTGTCAATAATGCACGTTTTTCGACCAATGTCTAAAATTGGACAAGACCAATCAACATTTATTTTAAATCCACACCTTCAAACATTATGTTGGGACTTCATGTCTTTGAAAACTTTTTGAAGGATCTTTGGGAACCCCCAACACGCATAGCCTGCCCTAAACCAACTTATTCAAATCTGTTTTCACTTGAAGACTAAACTATTTCATATGTAGACTCTCAGTGGTGTGTTGTTACCTTGGATCTCCACGCGCAGCGACGTGTCGACTGTGCCGTACACGTTGCTGAGCTGCACCTTGTAGCGGCCGGCGTTGGTCTTCCTCTGCACGTTCCTCACCACCAGGTGGGTGTAGCTCTCCGTGTTCTCAATGATCACGTTCTCCGATGTGTTCAGAGGCTTCTTGTCATAGAACCACATGATCTGAGGGATGGGACGTCCGATGTAGACCACGTGGAGGCGGAGGCTGGTTCCTGCGCCGGCGTAGTACTTCTCCTTCAGAGGGAAGCCGGGGTGGAACTGCGGCGCTGCTTGAAGGCGCAGCTTTCCGCTGGTCTCGACCTCGCCCGCCTGGTTGACGGCGCGGCAGGTGTAAACACCCTCGTCCTCCTGCTCGTCTGTCAGGACGCTAATTGAGTGGTTCCTGCCGTCCGAGCTCATCTTGTACTTGCGGCTCTGGATCAGCTCCCTGCCGTAACGGTACCACTTGATCTCGGGCAGCGGGCGGCCGACGATGGCGCAGGTCAGAGTGCCGGATTCCCCGAGCTTCGTGGTGACGTCTTCCATCAGTTGCTTCAGAGCGGGAGCCTCACCAACTGCAGGGACATCAGAAAAGATTCAATTAAATATCAAACGTTTACAATCGGTATGATTCCATTCTTAAATGACTATAAAACCATTTTAATATGCACATTATTTACTGTCAAACTACCCAGGACGCATCACAAACTGCTGGTTCATTTTGTTTCTGTGAGAGAGTTCACTGATTACAGCATTGGAACTAATGAGCATGTTTTAAAGCAGTGGCCTTTAACGTTGTTAGGGCTAAAGACCCTTTACAATCAGGGACCCCTGACTGATATGTATAACATTGATGTCTCTGCAAACAACACAGTGTAAGGTGGCCTACATTGGTGCATTTGGTGCATAACATACTAAGATATTTAAATAATAATGTGTATTGACTAGCTAGCCCATAGTGATCATTTCTGCAGTGAGTTAGCACAAGCTCGCTCACGTAATTACCCCAGGGTTACAGGCCGGTTTATCTTTGCTTTTCCAGATTGTATTTTCATTTCTGAACAAAATAAACTTTCAAAATATCATCAAAGAATATTTGAGGGGCCTATACATCTCATAAAAGCTCCTGAACCCTGCGTCCACTCACCGCTCAGTTTGGTCTTGATGCCCATGGGCGTGCGGCGGGGTCGGCTGAGTCCGGTCTCGTTCTCGGCGAAGATCCTGAACTCGTACTCGGTGGCCTCCATCAGGCCGCCCATGGTGAACTGCCGGTCCTTGGAGCGCTCCTTGGTGCATTTCTTCCAGGCGCTCTCTCCGGCCTCCCTGAACTCGATCCAGTAGCCGAGGATCTCTTTGCCTCCGTCGAACTCGGGCCGCAGCCAGTGGATGGTGATGCAGTCTTTGGTGATGGAGATGATGTCGATGTCACCGGGCTGGCTGGGTTTGTCTGCATGGAGACAGAGGGGGAGGGGATTAGAACAAATGGAAAGACTCATTTTGTATGAAAAACCAGTTCTACAGAAACCCACGATTCCACTTAAATGAACATAAACACAAAACATAGCCCTTAGAGCAGGGGTGTCAAACTCAATTTCATCACGGGCCACATCAGCATTATGGTTGCACTCAAAGGGCCGGTTGTAACTTTAAGACTATATCATTAATTAATATAACTTCATAATTAACTACGTCTGAAAGCAGAAGTCTAGAGCAAATAATTGCAAGTCTCTTCAGTAAGAATGTCACAATATGATTTTAAAAGAAAAGCCACATTCTGGAAAAACATTGATTGTGACATTTTGAAAAAGAGAAGTGACATTTTGAAAAAAAAATCTATTTATGAGAAAAAGGCTAATTCTAAGAAAAAGTCAAATTTGAGATGCATTGTGGGACATGTAGTTTATGGGCAACGTGCTTCTGTAAAGTAGCATGTAACCGTATAATAAACATATTATATTCTTTGCAAGCTCTTGTGGGGCCACATAAAATGAAGTCGCGGGCCGGATTTGGCCCCCGGGCCTTGGGTTTGACACCCCTGCCTTAGAGTAACTGGAGCTTATGGTTGCCCCTACTGAACATATGGTTGCCATTTTCCAATACCTGATATACTTTATGTGATTAAGAAAAAACCTCAGACATGTATTTGAGGCGCTGACTGTCATCAAAGTGCCAGAATGTCTGAAAAATGCTCTTGATTGCAATCCAGTAAATATTCCTTTGTTTCTAAACAAGTTTTCTCTTAAATAAAAAAAAGATTTTCTTCCACAAGCATGACGTTAATATGATGTATTCTGTCACAATTCAAAACATCTGTGAATAAGGCAAACGGAGAAATACAATAAGAATAGGAAGATTTCTCTCAGGTGTTGCATAGAGAGTGAATTCCTGCAGAGACCCCCCCCGTCCCGTGGTCTCACCGAATGGATCCTTGCAGACCGCGGACTCCGAGGGGGGTCCGGCCTCGCTCTTGCCGATGTCGTTCTGCGCGACCACCCTGAACATGTACTCTGCGTCGGGGATGAGTCCGGAGACGTTGTACATGGTGGTGGTGATGTGGGTCTTGTTGTGGCGGACCCACTTCTCCGTGGACACCTCCCTCCTCTCCACGTAGTAGCCGGTGACTCTGGAGCCGCCGTCGTCCCTCGGCCGAGACCAGGACAGGGCCACCGTGGTCTTGGTGACCTCCATGATCTCCGGGGGGTTGCTGGGGGGCTCTGGTGGGCCTGGAGGGGGATATTAGGTGTGAGTGAAATCTTTAAGAACAGCTGAGCATTTATTTTGTCAAAAAATGTGTTTTTTATCAACTTATAACCAAGATATCTGTAATATATAAAAAGGGACCCGAATGATTGGAGCTTTTACATTAGAAATGAAGCTTTCCTGTACAACTGTATTACAATAATTCATCATGAGTGTTTCCAGATGTGTGGAAGACAGGGACAACGTAAGGATTACATGGTGACTAAATAAGCGTTCATGTCGCAGAATGAATCTCAGCCGTTCTGACAGATACTCACACAGAGGCGTTTTGGGCGTGACGGCCTCCTCGGACTTCAGACACCTGCTGATGCCGAACTG
Organism: Trematomus bernacchii; assembly: GCF_902827165.1. Classification (NCBI taxonomy): domain Eukaryota; kingdom Metazoa; phylum Chordata; class Actinopteri; order Perciformes; family Nototheniidae; genus Trematomus; species Trematomus bernacchii. The sequence continues at coordinate 170,245 of NW_022987702.1, forward strand.
GTTCTCCGCAGAGATCCTGAAGTGGTACTGCACGTTCTCCTTCAGACCCTTCACCACCAGAGAGGTCTCGATGACCCGGGAGTCCACGGTGCACCACGCGGCCTTCGGCACCTCCCTCCTCTCCACCACGTAGCCCAGGATGTCGGATCCTCCGTCGTCTGAAGGCGGCCTCCAGCTGACACGCACTGAGCGCGCCTGGATGTCGTCGAACTCCAGAGGACCTTCAGGAACATCGGGGCGACCGATCACCTTCACCTGAGGGGGGGGGGGGGAAACGTTCAATAACATCTACAGACAACTTTATCCATAGAGCACCTTCACACACTCTCATAACAATGATACACACCACAACTTTGCAAGACTGAAGCTCTTTGAACAACGGGCGATTTATTTTGTAACATAAGACATTTTAATAACAATTATTATTATATTTGGTTATAATTTAGGAAATAGTTTGCATTTGTTTGGGTTGTATCCTAAAAAGGAGTGGTAATGGGTTAAATGTCAGGGACGAAGTTGGTTTGGGGGTTCTTCACAATGTGGGACTATAGTTGGTAATAACTAGGGGCGATATATCCCATAATAACCCTGTAGCCCCCCCCCCCAGAGTCAGTGTGCCCCCTCACCTTGATGTAGACGACCTTCTTGCCGCACTTGTTCTCCAGCACCAGGTCGTAGGAGCCTGTGTCGTCTTTGTGCGCCTCTTTGATCACCAGCTCCGTGACGTCGTCGTTGGAGGCGACCATGGCGCGGTGGGCGATGTCGCGGCCGTCCTTCGTCCACTTGCAGGACGGGATGGGTTTCCCTCTGATGGGGACGGACAGGCGGATGACGCCGCCCTGCCGCACCACGTAGCCCTCCTCGTACTTAGCATCCAGCTCGCAGTCGGGGTAGCCTGCAGGAGACACGGGTTACACGTACGTTTACAAAAGCACATGAGGCAACATCTCAGTGTGATAAATGTTCATGTTCAGAGGCTTCTACAGAGCGACACTGGAGGACATGTTAGCAGAGGCAAACATCTCTTTTTTTATTGTAATATATATAGAAAAACGGTTCAAATAATTAAAAAAATAGGGAAGTTTGAATCTGAAACTGTTTTGAAAAGTATTGTAATATTTGGAAGAAAAAAGACGTAATAATTTCCCGGAACTTTTCAGGGGAACAAAATGTAATATTTCAATAAAACAGTTTTTTAATCTGTTATATTTTTTTAAAAGTCTTAATAATGTCAGAAAAAAAGTCAAATTGAACATTTTACAGAGAAAAAGTCGTAATAATGCGACAGAAAAGGTTCAAATATTTCAAAAAATAGAGTAGATAAAATCAGAAACTGTTATAAACAGAATTGTAACAATTTAGTGGGAAAAAAGTTTGTAAAGTAGATTTTTTTACAGACAAAAAGTCGAATAACGCGACAGAAATAAAGTAGATTCCATGTTTTTCTTTAGCATATTGTAGAATGGGTTGAATTCCTTTAATGAGCTCAATGGTGTTCATGGACCTGGTCTCCACTCACCCAGCATCTCCTGGACCTTCACCACCCCCGGCACCTCGGCTGCCTCCCCGGTTCCTCCAGGGTTGCAGGCGATGACTCTGAACTTGTACTCGGCGCTCTGAGGCATGTGAGTGAGGGTGTACTCGCATATCTTGGTGGGGGTGGTGTTGCACAGGGTCCACTCCACCTGGTCCACCTTCTGCATCTCGATGAAGTACCCGGTGACGGCGGCGCCGCCCTCCTCCTCCGGCGGCTGCCAAGCCAGAGACACCGAGGAGCGGGTGGTGTCTGTGACGGTGGGGCGGAGAGGAGCTCCAGGGGGGTCTGAGAACACACAGAATACTGTTAATACCCTGAGGCATTAGAGGGTATCTACACTGAGGCATTAGAGTTACACTGAGGCATTAGAGGGTATCTACACTGAGGCATTAGAGGGTATCTACACTGAGGCATTAGAGTTACACTGAGGCATTAGAGGGTATCTACACTGAGGCATTAGAGGGCATTTACACTGAGGCATTAGAGGGCATTTATATAGTAACACAGGATTTAAATGATGCTGATCTCTTCCCGTACCGATGGGGTCCATGGCCACGGTGATCTCGGAGGCCTCGCTGTGCTTCCCCTCGCCCCGGGAGTTGATGGCGGTGACGCGGTGCTCGTACTCCTGGCCCTCGGTGAGCGCGGAGGAGCGGAACCGGGTCATGGTGACCGGGTTCTTGCTGATCTTCATCCAGCGCTCCGACTGCGCCTCCTTACGCTCGATGATGTATCCAGCGATTGTGGAGCCACCGTTGTCCTCTGGGGCGAACCACGTGAGCGTCATGCCCTCGTGGGTCACATCCAGGACCTCCGGCTGGCTGGGGGCGCCGGGGATCGCTGTGAGAGGGGGACAGGGGTTTAGTTTAGGGAACTCAAGCTCAAAGTCGTGGTTTAAAACGGTCATTAGGAAACCTGCTAACCTTTAAACAAACACATGAACACTCAGTTACAGAAAGACATCAGATTCTAACTGTGATTGCAAAGGACTGTGATGTAACTGTCCCAACACGCTTTGATCTGAACTGAAGCTTTGCTGTTGTTGGGTGGATAAAGCTTCAAATCCTGCATGCTGGGTTTGAAGCCATTTATACAAAATACTCCCTTTTTCTACCTGTACGTTTACATGACTAAAAACCGTATCTCAAATTGCTTTTAACTGCTAACTGGTTGTTGTTGTTGTTGTTCTCTAGTGTTTGATTAGTTGTTTTCTCTTGAGTATCTAAAGGAACTCCAGTCCCGTGTTGCAGGATGTGGATGAATAACCCTTGACCCCAACAGGAAGCCCTTCAATAAGACGTTCATTCCAGGAGGACAGATTGCGATGGACTCACTCTTGGGGCTCTTGTTCTCGACCACCTCCGACTGCAGGAACCTTCCGACTCCGAAGCGGTTCATGGCGGCGACGCGGAACACGTACTCGGTTCCCTCGGAGAGGCGGGAGAACTTGTAGCAGGGCCGGGTCACGGACTCAGACACGGTGCACCAGCCGGGCCGGTGGGCGTCGCGCTGCTCCACCACGTAGCCCGTCACGTTGGCTCCGCCGTCTTTCTCCGGAGGATCCCAGCTGGTCGTCACCGACAGCCCGTCCACCTCCTCGATCCGGACCGGGCCCACCGGGACGCCGGGCTTATCTGAGGGGACCCCGGAGGAATGGGATGTTTAATGATTTGCACGTCATTTAATCTCAATCTCTACCACTAAAGATATATTTTGATATTCAGTGTCTCTTACCGAGGATGATGACCTTGATGACCTCTCTGGCTTTGCCCAGGGCGTTCTTCACCTCCAGGGCGTAGTCCCCGGTGTCGTTGATGGTCGTGTCGCGCACCGTCAGCCGGCTGCCGTCGATCGTGATGCGGTCGAGGCTGTCCTTCAGCTTCTCTCCGGAGAAGGACCAGGAGCAGACGGGCAGCGGCTGGGCCACCACGGGCAGGTTCAGCTCGATGGGTTTCCCCCGGTGAACGTACACGATCTTCTGAGGGATGCTGGTCATGTCGATCTTTGGCATCACTAAACACAAAGAGAGAGGGGGGCATGTTATAATTCATTATCTCTGGTATGCTCGTCTAACCTTTAGGGATGGTGGCGCAACTAAGACGTGCAAAGGACCACCAGTTGGACTTTTTTGTGGTTGTAAATATATAACTAGAATATAAATATCCATATCATCCAAAGATTGTATTTGTTTATCTTGCAGTCCCAACTACTAATTGTCCATTTCTAAAAACTGAAATGTTTGATACATGTGGGTGTCAACAACTTTGTCCAGGTTATAGCCACGTCCCAGTTCTGTAATGAGATGTGTGTCTCACCCTTGATGTCCTGGATGGTGACGGGGGTGACGGTGTCCATGGGCTCGCTGGCCCCCCTGCTGTTAGTGGCTCTGACCCTGAACAGGTACTGGTCGTTCTCGGTGAGCGCGGTGACGGTGTGCTGAGACGCCGACGCCTTCACGGAGGCCACCGCGGTCCACCTCTCTGATCCCACCTTGCACGCCTCGATGGAGAAGCCGTTGATTCGGCTTCCTCCCTCGTGCACCGGCCGCTCCCAGCGCAGCGTGGCCGACGACTTGTTGACGTCCACCAGCTGCAGGTCGAGCGGCACCGACGGCACCTCGCACACCAACACCGCCTCCAGGGTCTCGCAGGCCTCGCCCACGCCGTAGATGTTCTCCGGCAGCACTCTGAAGAAGTAGTGCACGCCCTCCTCCACCCCGGTGATGCGGAGCAGCGTTTTCCGGCACTCCGTGGTCACCGTCTTGTAAGACTTCATGCTGGCTTCGCGCTTCTCCACGATGTAGTTGCTGACGTGGGCGCCGCCGTCCATGCTGGGAACGTCCCAGGTGATCACCACCGACTCCTTGGTGTAGTCCTTCACGTTCACAGAGGTGGGGGGGCCGGGCGTGTCTGCAGGAGGGGGAGGAGATGTTAGTTTACAGTCTTTGTATTACATTGTTTATTTAAGGTGTGACTCTTCCAGGATCTCAATATTCCTTTTTAAAAAGATTCTGATTGGAGGATCTACTCCAGCTGTGGACTACAGAAATACAATACGTCATCTTAAGGCTAGATGTCTTTTAAGTTCTCAGCAACTTTCAAAAGTCAATTAAACCCAGAACAACTTGAAGCTGGTATTTGTTCTCCACGTCCCCCTGTGTGACTCCTCTCTGTGTCGTACCGTAGACTTTGACGAGGACGACGACGCTCTTCTTTCCCGACGGGTTCTCCGCCTCCACGATGTATTTCCCGGAGTCGTAGCGGTTGACCTTCTCCACCGTCAGGGCGGTGTAGCTTTCCGTGTTCTCGATGTGTCCACGGCTCTGCAGCTCAACCCCCGTCTTCCTCCAGGAAATCACCGGGGCGGGGCGGCCGCTGACGAACACCACCAGGCGCAGCGTCCCACCGGCACGCAGACACACCGTCTTCTTCAGGTCGTCCGACAGCTCCAGGTCCGGGATTTCTGCAGAAGATTGAGGAGAAGTCATTAATGATAAAGTATATGATCCTAGTGCTCCGCCTGCTCCTGGGCATCGTGTCATTTGAAGACTGATGAAGAAGAATCTTTATTTGTGTGTAATTGTGTTCCTCCCTGACTCACCGATCCTCTCCAGCGGCTCCACCTCGGCGCTGGCCTCGCTGAACTCTCCGGTTCCCTTGCTGTTGATGGCGGCGACTCTGAAGCGGTACCTCTTGTTGGAGGCGAGTCCGGCGGCCACGTACTCATTGGTCTTCAGGGCCTTGGCGGTGGCGCGGTACCACTGCTCCGTCCCTTCCTCCAGGATCTCCACCACGTAGCCGCTGACGTTGCTGCCGCCGTCGTACATCGGGCGCGTCCACTTCATGCTGATGCTGTGCTTCGTGGTGTCCGTGATGCGAGGCATAGAGGGAGTAGCCGGGGTGTCTGAGGGGAAACAGAGACATTCATAAAGTGTTTCACAAGATCAGATCAGATAAGTACTTTATTGATCCTGATGTGGGACATGTTGCATTGCATGAAATGATTGTATTCTATTCTCTCTTACATGTGGGGTCTTTGCAGAGGATGTAGGGCGAGGCGTCGCTCGGCGTGCTGTCTCCAGCAGCGTTGACGGCCGTCACCCTGAACTGGTACTCGCTGCCCTCCAGCAGCCCGGCGATCTTCAGACGGGTGTCGTAGATGGTGTAGTTCTTGTTCACCCGGGTCCACCTGGTGCTGCTCTTCTCTCGCTTGTCCACCAGGTACGTCTTGATCTCGCTGCCTCCGTCCGTCTCGGGCTTCAGCCACTCGATGACCACGTGCTCTTTGGCCACCGCCGTCACCTCCGGAGTGCCCGGCTGAGACGTGATGGCTGCAGAGAGAGAGAGGGGGGGGGGGGGCACAGTATTTAGAGTGGGATTACACAGGGGAGCATTTTGACTTTTTGAAACCTGGAATTCAGAAATCATCTGAAAACATTTAGTTGTTTTTTTGCTAATATTTTCAAATATGAATCTGAACTTTGACGTTTTAAATACTTAAACCCAAGATGATGAAATGAAGATGAATCAAAAACATTCATTCCTAAACAACTGGAATGTATGAATGAAACATAATGATCCCAAATGGGAAATGATTTACTAATATGTTTTATGTTCCATTTAAAGTTAGAATGACAAATTCAAGACCCTTTCCAGGCCAGATTACCCCAAATTCAAGCACTTTCAATGACCCGTGTTCTTCTATGTCTGTTTTCCAAAACCTGATATTTTCCACCATCTCATTTTCAATCATTCACCTTGTTTCTTTAATGTATTTCCTTCTACAACGACTCCCAAACCCCATGTCAGCGGGATAATCACGTTGTAGTATCTCGTGCCCTCTGGTACATTCACTAAAAAGAGTTCACTTACTGTAAGCGTTCCTGGCTCGGACGGGCTCGGACTCCAGAGGAACTCCGACTCCGAACTTGTTGACTCCGCGGACCCTGAACACGTACTCGTTGTTCTTGATGAGGTGGCTGCTGACGCAGGCCAGCGTCTTGCACTCCGTCTCCATGAGGACCCAGTTGAGGCGGCTGGTTTCGCGGCGCTCCACGATGTAGTGCGTGACGATGTCTCCGCCGTCCTCCAGGGGAATCTTCCAGGACACGGAGCACTTCTCCTCCGTCACCCTGCTGATGGTGATGCTGTCGGCCGGAGCTCCGGGGGTGTCTGCAGGGGGAGAGACGGAGTTCAATCAGAGTTCAGTTCACAGATCATCTGCTACTCAGCGGAGGAACGCCAACGATTACAAACACTCAAGTGAGTTAAGATTTAGACTTCATTTAAGAAACAATGTTCCCTCAATATCTCCGAGCTCTAGATCCATAAGACGGTGATGATAGGCAGTCACATTTCAATAACAAACAATAGATGTTGGCAACTATGAGATATTATAATGCAAAATCAGTTTCATAACTTTTAACCTGTTAAGCCCCGAGCCTGTTTTTCAGGTTTCAGGCTCGAAAATGACATGCCCAAAACAAATGACTACAACTTCACTTCTAAAAGGGTTATATGAATAATTTCTTTTCTCAAAGCAAGGTTACATCTGTGAGTTGGATGTAGAAGTGTCAGAATAAATATAGATGTTTCTCAGTCAGAGTAAATTCAGATGGAACATAGTAAAAAAAGGTAAATTCTTACCTCCGCCTAAAGAAAAAACATTACTTATAGTGAAAACCACCCTTGAATGATGGGATGGTAGACTAAAAGCTTTAGGAATCCAAACTATAACATATAATAAGTACCCTGTATCAAGATTGAGGCAAAACAAGTTAAATGTGACCTTTTTAGAGAGATTTAGCAAAAAGAAGTTCCAGGCGGAATAAGCTTTCGGCACATTTGGGTGCATCTGGTTCCATCAGTGCCATTTGACCTTTTTCAGGTACCAGACTATAAAAATGATGTATTACATTAAATTATCACCATAGGTATTCATTCCATCCAAAGAAAAAAAATTAAAATAAAAAAAATTAATAAAAAATTAAAAACAAATTTAAAAAAAGACCCTCCGACGGGGGCTTTGGGGCTTAACAGGTTAAGACCTTAAGGCATTTTGATTCTCATTAAGACGATTATTTTAAGAATGAAATATTTGTTTGAACCTTTCAAGCCTTTTTATGGATTTGCAGGAACCCTAATTAGCATCAGAGAGTACTTCAAGTGCTAAAGGTAAAGGACCTCATAAAGCACAATAACACATTTGGTTCAAGGATTATATATTTGATGCACTAATGACGTACCTGTTTCTCTAAATGATGAATGAAGTATATGTTTACCTCTAATAGTATGATAAAGGATTTGTTGATTATATTTTGTATTTTTAATCTGAATCTGATCGTTAGGAGTCAACAGAGTTATTTAATAATGTTTACAGTTCATGTTAACGTCCCGTGTGCTCACCCAGGACTTTGACGTTGACGACGGCGGTCTTCAGTCCGTTGGCGTTCTTGGCGGTCAGGACGTATTTCCCCGTGTCGTAGCGGTCGCAGCTCTTGATGACGGCCATGGCTCTGGTGGCGGTGTAGGTCAGGGAGTACTTCTCTCCAAGCTCCAGGATCTTGTCGCTCTTGGACCAGTACACGGTGGGCTCGGGTTTCCCGCCCACGGCGCCGTCCAGAACCAGGTCTGAGCCGGCGTTGACGATGATGGTCTCACCCACCAGCTTACTGTCCAGCTCGGCTTTAGGAGGAGCTGCAGCAGAAGAGACAATTAGACTTTATTCCAATATGAGAACCTAAAGGTTTTAGAACTCTTGTACTTACAGTATTCATCCTTGCATGTGACCGGTCCGGTGATCTCGGAGGCTGCGCTGTGGACGCCGGCGGCATTCTTGGCGATGACCCGGTACTCGAAGGTCTCTCCCTCTCCCAGGTTGGTGACGGTGAAGTAGTTCTCGCTGATGGTGGTGTAGTTGCACTTGAGCCAGCGGTTGTCATCCCACTCGTCCGTGCTGTGGACTTTCCTCTCCACCACGTAGCCCACGATCTTGCTGCCGCCGTCGTTGGACGGGATGGTCCAGCACAGCGACACTGAGTTGCGAGTGATGTCCGTCACCTCGGGTTTACCGGGAGGATCTGAGATGGAGAAGAGGGGTTATTAAGCTTTAATTACAAAGCCTTTAAGATAAGATTCATGATTCAACTTGTTGTGATTGAGTACTGAGACGACTAAATGCAGGTCAGATACTGGTAACACCCTGCTCTAACCCTGAGGAGTATCCTGTGTCCCCATTCTTTCAGATATAGAAGCTCTTGGCTGACCACATCTTGTGTTACATATGCTGAACGACCTGTCATGGACGTAGACATTAACGTTTCCCTCACCAACAGGATTGAGGGCCACCATGGGTCGGGAAGCCTCGCCGGCCTTGCTGAATCCGGAGATGTTCATGGCGTACACCCTGAACTGGTACTCCAGGCCCTCGATCAGGTTGGACACCTTGTAGTGGCACTCCAGGCAGGGCAGCTTGTTCTCCCTCACCCACAGGATGGTGTTCCTCTCCTTCTTCTCGATCCAGTAGCCCGTCACCTTGCTGCCGCCGTCGTCATAGGGCAAGTCCCATTTGATGCCGATGGCGTTCGCGGACACGGAAACCACGTCTGGACGAGTTGGAGGACTTGGAGGAACTGTGGAGGAGAATGGTGGTTAAGATCATATGGATAAAAACATGTAGCTTTGTTGATGAAATGGAAATTGATTTGCATGTGAAAATAATTTGTAATTGTTTGGATTTTTTCAAGCTGCCAATAAAACGAAACCCCAATAAAAAGGTCTTGTAATTGACTTTCGTCTAGCAGAACTTACCAAATGGATGCTCAATGACCACTGCAGCAGACTCGGTGGACTTGCTGACTCCAAACTTGTTCTCGGCGCACACCCTGAAGGTGTACTCCATGTACTTGGTGAGGTTGGTCACTTTGATGGTGGTTCTCTTCACACTGGAGTTTACGACTTGCCAGGAGGCGGAGCCGGACTCCCGTTTCTCCACGATGTAGTTGCCGATTTCCGTGCCGCCATCGTCGGCTGGCTCGGACCAGGACAGGCTGCAGGACTCTGAAGAGACCTCAGAAATCACCACAGGGCCTGTGGGTGGAGTCGGCCTGCCCACGACAACCACGGTCACTGTGAACGTCTTCACACCGGCAACATTCTCCAGGAACAGGTAGTACTTGCCGCTGTCGCTTCTCTTGCTGTCTCTAACCGTCAGAGTAGTGATCTCCTTTGTGGTGGTGATGCAGACTCTGTCAGACTCCTTCAGCTTCATCTCCTCCAGTTTCCAGGTGACCTTGGGTGCAGGCCTGCCGCTGATGGGGATGCTGATTGTGAAGTTGTTGGAGATCTTGCAGGTGATGAGCTGGTTGGTGATGCTGCTGAGGTCGGCTGTCGGCTCGATGCGAGGCTCCTTGATGACCACGGAGCTGAAGGTGCCCTGAGGCTCGCTGGTTCCAGCATCGTTCTTGGCACTCACTCTGAAGTCGTACTCTGTATTCTCAATCAGGCCCTCCAACAGCATCTTCATAGATCTGGTCTCTCCGCCAACATTCCAGTGGTCGGTGCCTTTAGCTTTGAATTCAACAATGTAGCCTCTGATGCGGCTGCCTCCATCGTGCTCGGGCTTCAGCCACACCAGGGAGGCTGTGGAGTTGGTGGTGTCTACAACATCCAGTCTCCTGGGTGGTGCAGGTTCCTCTGTGGCCATGACGGGCTCTGTCATCTCGAAAGGTTCTCCCTGGCCGTACTGGTTCACAGCAATCACCCTGAACACGTATGGTATACCGACATCCAGACCTGTGACCCTGATCATCTGGCGAGAGGACTTGCTGCTGACCTCCTGCCACGCCAGGCGGCTGGCCTCCCGCTTGTCCACGATGTAGTGGTGGACCCGGGCTCCGCCATCATTGGTGGGGGCGTCCCACATAACCGTTAAGGCTCCGCGTGTTACGTCTTTGAAGGTAATAGCTGCCGGAGGTCCGGGTGTGTCCTGCACTTTGACAGTGAAGGTGATGGACTTGCGACCGCTGTTGTTCTCCAGGGACAGGGTGTATTTGCCGGCTTCGTACCTCGTGCAGCTCTCAATGGTCAGAGTGGAGCTGCATTCTGTGGTGTTAACATCAGCCATGACAGGCAGCTCCCCATCTACCCTAGACCAGGTGGCAAGAGGCGCTGGTTTCCCTCTGAAGGGAACATGGAGGGTGACAGTGCTGCCATTCTTCACAATGTGGGTCTGCTTGAAGCTGGCATCCAGTTCAATCTCAGGAGATCTGAGTCTGTCCAGAGCCTGAACAGCATTCGGCAACCCTGAGGATTCGCCCTCTCCGGCCCCGTTCAGAGCGCTGACCCTGAACCTGTAGAGCTCTCCAGGCACCAGGCCCTTGGCAGTGTAACTGGTGTGGATGCATATCTGGCTGTTGACTCTGTGCCACTCCTCCAGACTGGCCTTGCACATGTCGACGTTGTAGCCGATGATTTCCAAGCCGCCATCAAAGACAGGCTTGGTCCATTCCAGGGTGACAGAGTTCTTGGTGGAGTCAGCGACCTGATCAACAAGAAAAGACCAACATTTATTGTCACATTCTGTTCAAAACAATCTGGAAATGTGAATCTTTTCATCAATGCAATGTTCCTGCAGTCCTACCTTGATCAATGTGGGTGTGCTAGGAGCGCTTGTTGGTTCTCTGCACTTGATGAGCCTGGAAGTACTGCTGGCCGGTCCGATGCCAGCTCCATTTTCTGCCATGACACGGAATTCATACTCGTTGCCCTCTGTGAGGTTGGTGACACGGTGTCTCAGCTCTGTGATGGTTCTCTTGGAGGAAACCTTCAGCCAGCGTAAGCTCTTTTTCTCTCTCCTCTCCAGGATGTACTGCTTAATCTCGTTGCCTCCATCTGACCTTGGTCTGGTCCAGCACATGGTGATGCTGTTTCCAGTCACATGGGTGGCATCTGGGGTACCAGGGGCATCCGGCACAGCTGAAGAGAGCAGAACATATGGCATGAGAATAAAGCAGATTGTGAAGTATATTGTAGGGCTGTGCAATTAATCGTATTTTAATCTCGATTACGATTTTGGCTTGCAACGATTACGAAAACAATGTAATCGAAATAAAACGATTATTATTTTTATTAAAATTTTTTTTTTAAAAATTTAAAATTTTTTTTTTTTTTTTTGGTTTTTCAGTTGAATTATACTTGAAGTTCAGGGTAATCAACTGTTAAAAACATACTGTTCACATTTTTTTTTCAATATATGGATGTTTTCAAAGTAAATGGATAATCGTTTTTAATAATCGTGATATCAATTATTGACCAAAATAATCGTGATTATGATTTTTGCCATAATCGCACAGCCCTAGTATATTGGGTCATTTAGTTTTAAGGTCAATATTTCAGAGATCAAATACCCATGAGTGACTTACTGTATTGCATCTGTGCAATGAAGGGATCAGAGTCCAGAGGTTTGCCGACACCAGACTTGTTGACAGCAGAGATCCTGAACTGGTATTCGTTGCCCTTGATGAGGTTTGCAGCATTGTAAGAACAGGCTTCACATTTGGAGGTGATCATGGCCCAGGAGATCCTGGACGTCTCCCTCTTCTCCACCACATAGTGGGTGATGGCAGCACAGCCGTCGTTCTCCGGCGGGTTCCACCACACGGTGCACTTCTCAGCCGTGATGCCGGTGAAACGGATGGGACCCTCAACAGGTCCGGGTGTATCTGCAGGGAAAGAGATTGTAGAGGTTAAAAAGTGTTCAATAGTATAAATAGGTCTGACAATTATTGAATCATGAAATATCAGATATCGTAACATCATCAGCTGTGTTCACGAACCTTGTACTCGGACGTTGGCATCAGCTCTCTTGGTACCGGAGCTGTTTTTCGCCTCTATTGTGTAGATGCCACGGTGGTTCCTGTTAGCATCGCGTATAAAAAGACTGCTGGTGCCAATGTCGGAGGTAATCTCGATGTCATACATGGTCCTCCTGTCAATCTCTTTGCCATCCTTATACCAGATGACCTGGGGCACGGGACGTCCAATGATGCTGCAGCTGAGCTTCACGTTCTCACCAGCCTTCAGGGTGAGCGCCTGGTCTGCAGACCACTCAACGTCTGGAGAAACTGGAGACACAAAGAGAACAAACTCATTAGGAATCTGTACAATCATAGGGTTGTCAGGAAACTTGTATTCATGATCATTTGAAAAGACTTACTGCTCTCATCCTTTGTCATAATATATCCAGAGGAGTTAGATGGTGGACTGACTGTGGCCACAGCATTCCTGGCAATGACTCTGAACTCGAATCTGTCTCCAGAGGAGAGACTAGTCACAGTGAGCTGGGTCTCGCAGACATCAGTGAAGTTGCATCGCAGCCATTTGCCTCTGCCTTGGCGCCTCTCCACACTGTAGCCCACAATTTTGCTGCCACCATCCCTCTCAGGGACGGCCCACTTAAGGGTGACTGAGTCTCTGGTGACATCAATGCAGACAGGTTTTCCAGGTGGATCTAATTGAGAAGAGAAAGAAGCATTATATTCACAATGTTTGAATGTAAAATCAAACATTGCAGAAACACTCAGGATCTTTAACAACATGTGCTTTCTGCTTCTGTAAGTACAAAGCTATCCCCCAACATATAAAGATGTCGTTTCTTGCGTGTACTTACCAACAGGGGCGATAGCCAGGGCATGTTTGCTCTGTTCACTAACAGGGCTGAGTCCAGCGTTGTTCTCAGCATAGACTCTGAAGGAGTACTCCAGACCCTCAATGAGACCAATGATCCTGTACTCTTTGTTGGAGATGATGGTGGAGTTCACCTTCTGCCACAAGAGGCTGTTCCTGTCCTTCTTTTCAACATGATATCCCAAAATGGGGGATCCTCCGTCAAATTCTGGGGCGTCCCACCTGATGGTTATACCATCACAGGTGACATTGAAGGCCACTGGTTTCGGTGGGGGTCCTGGAGGTTTGTACTGGTGCTGGGCAACAACTTCTGGGGATGCAAGAGAAACACTGATCCCATACTTGTTTTCTGCACGGACTCTGAACTGGTACTGAGTTCCCTTGACCAGGTTAGGGATTTTGAAAGTGGGCCTGACAACACTGGAGCAGACCATCTTCCAGTTGGCCTGGGCGGTTTCACGTTTCTCCACGCTGTAGCAGGTGATCTCACCGCCGCCGTTCTCATTCGGCTCATCCCATGAAATGATGATACTCTGTGCTTTGATCTCATCGAAGCGGATGGGACCAACAGGCACTGAGGGGGGTCCAAGAGTGATCACATTGATGTCAAAGTAGTTCTTGACGGTTCTGTTGTCCAGACACAAAGTGTACTGGCCGGCATTCTCCTTCTTGACTCCTCTGACTGTGACCGCCGTCTTGTTGTCAGTAGTCCTGAAGCGAATCTTGTCACTTTCCTTCAGTGGCTGGTTATCTTTCAGCCAGCTGATTGAAGGCAATGGTTTTCCCTTGAAGGGCAACTCGATGTGGATGTTCTGACCAACACGGACAGCAAGCTCTCCGTTAGGGTAGTCAACAAGGTTTGCTTCAGGCAGAATGATGAAGTCCTTCACTGTGATTGGACCAATCAGGGAGAAGTCACTGTTGCCCTTCTCGTTCTTGGCGAGCACTCTGAAGTCCATTTCAGCCTTCTCCTTGAGTCCCGTCACTTCACAGCTCAGGCGCTTGCATGTTGCTCCCAGAGTCCAGGTAGGATCTTCCACGGATCTCTTCTCAACAATGTATTCAGTGATGTGGCTGCCCCCATCGTGGTCAGGTCTGGTCCACTGCAGGGTAACAGAGGTCTTTGTAGAATCCGCCATCACCAGGTTTTTAACAGCTCCAGGAGTTTCCGTGGCTCTTACAGGTTCAGTAGTTTCGCATGTCTCGCCAACACCGTACTCATTTTCAGCAGACACACGGAAGAAGTAAGCTATATCCTCCTCCAGGCCCGTCACCTTGTAAGTTGTGTTGGTACACTCGGCATTGATCACCTGGTAAGCCTTCATGGTGGACGCCTTCTTCTCAACGATGTAATGTGTGACAGGGGAGCCGCCTTCGATGAGAGGAGCCTCCCAGCTGAGGCTCAGATGTCCTCTTGTCACATTCTTGATCATGAGTTTCTGACAGATGGCTGGACTGTCCAGAACCTTCAGGGACACAATGATGATCTTGGGCTCTCCCACGCCGTTCTCAATCTCCAGCAGGTACTTGCCACGGTCGTCGCGGCTGACCTTAGGGATCAGGAGCGTGGTGGCGCGCTCAGTGCTGGTGATGGTGTAGCGGTTGTCAGCAGCAATATTGCGGTCGCCACGTCGCCATGTCACGTTGGGGGCGGGGCGTCCCTTCAAGGGGATAAACACCTCCACGTCACGGCCGGCCCTGGCTGTGTACTGGGTGGTCATGGGAACGTCCAAGTCCAAATCGGCCTCCTCTGTTGGAAGGAAGGGTAACACAAACACAGAGCAGGAATTAATTTCGTCAGTGAGAAAAATTCATAGCAAAAGAATCCAATAAAAAAGATCATAAATATGGTTTTAAGACTCGAGTCATGCTCTACAAGAATACGAACCCAAGATATCCTTGGCTTGAAGGGGCTGGTACATTTTGATGTCTTCTCCTTTGCCCTTGCAGTTGACAGCAGAGACTCTGAAGAAGTAGTATGCTCCAGGTTTGAGGTGAGACACCACGTACTCGCAGGCCTTGACCTTCGGGTTGACGATGGCCCATTCTTTCTCCTCTGAATTCAACATCTCCAAAAGGTAGTGTGTGATTTCACTTCCGCCATCATAGACGGGCTTCTCCCAGCCGAGGGTGATGGAGGTCTTTGTGGAGTCCACCACACGCAGCTTGGACGGCTCACCAGGAAGATCTGAGGAAGACAAAAGGGATGAATGAAGAATGTTGTCAGCAATAAAGACCTTAACAATTAAGAAGTCTTCAAATATAACTTTGTGATGCAAAGTTATAATAATAAGCGTACCGATTGGGTCGTAGGCCTTGTAGAGGTCAGAGCCATCAGAGTAGTTTCCTGCTCCGGCCTTGTTGATAGCACAAACTCTGTACTGGTACTCGTTGTTCTCCGTCAGGTTGGTGACTTTCTGCCTGGTGTCTCTGATGGTGTCCTTCACCACCTTTGCCAAGAACAGATAAAGTTAGGATCCTCACACACGGCAGTTATTCATTTGGCTTTTACACTTCAGTGCAAAATGTGTAAATGTAGGTCGGCAAACAAACCTTGAACCACTGCAGACTCTTCTTCTCCCTCTTTTCCAAATAGTATCCGTCAATGTCGCTGCCTCCATCGGCTGCTGGTCTTTCCCAGATCACGGTCATGGTGGACTTGGTGATAATGGTCACTTTAGGCTTGGATGGCTCGCTAGGAGGAACTGTACACAATCAAAATGTTCAGGTTAGATGAAGTGAAATGCTTCTCTTCAAAGTGTAGTTTGGTACTAAAAATAACATAAAATAATTCATACGTTGAACAACAGTTGTGTTTTTGATTCTGTTTCCTTACCAAATGCGTTCTTTGCAACGACAGGTTCGGACTCCAGTGCGTCTCCGATGCCGTACTTGTTGACTCCACGGACTCGGAAGATGTACTCATTTCCTTCGATGAGTCTGGGCACGTTAACAATGCAGTCGACCAGTTTTTCTGAGACAATGGACCACATGATCCGGCTGGTCTCCCTCTTCTCCACAATATAATGTGACACCATGGCACCGCCCTCATCGGAAGGAGGAGACCACATGATGGTGGCAGTGTTGGCTGTCACCTTCTTAAACTCAATCTCGCCATCAGGGGGGCCTGGCTTGTCTGGATGGTGAAAGGACATATTCGTGCATGTTATGGTCAAAACAGTATTTCAATAAATGTTATGCCACATTCATGGATATAGTTTTGAAATGTTTAAATACCTTGAATGAGCAGCCTAACATTGGCGAAGGCAGATCCCATGGAGTTCTTTACCCGGACCTCATAGGTTCCAGAGTTCAGACGAGTGGTGTCATTCAGGAACAGACTGGTGGACTCAAATGTGTGTTTGAAGGTGAGCTGGCTGGTCGGTGCAAGCTCCCTGCCATCCTTAAACCACTCAATAGTGGGAGCAGGTTTGGCTATGATGTTAAACTTGAGCTCCACATTGGACTCAGCCCTGTACTTGACCTCACTGAAGTACTCTTGAGGTGTTTCAATCTCTGGGGCACCTGGATAAATCAAAATACAGGTGTGTGAGTTCAAATAAGGATGTATATAGTATATATATATATATATATATATATATATATAGAGAGAGAGAGAGAAAATAGCAAGGATTGTTGCGTGTTCTACTCAAATATGATATCTATTTTAATTTGTGTCACAATTCTTCACACGTATATTCCCTTGACTCCCAGTTGATGCACTAAATGTGATAGCAAACCACAGGAGTAAAATGCTAAATAATAAATAAAGGCCTACCATAGGTATCCACGCATGTGGCTGGTCCAACCACCATGGATGGGTTGCTCACTGAACCGACGGCATTCTTGGCCATGACTCTGAACTCGTACGTCTCGTCCTGGGTGAGGCCAGTCACAGTGTAGCGGGTGTCTGTGACATTGGTGAGGTTAGCCTTGGACCACCTGGCATTAACGCCTTCTTTCTTCTCAATGATGTATCCATTAATGGAGGATCCGCCATCGTAGTTGGGCTTCTGCCAGGCCAGGCTAATGGAGTGCTTGGTGATGTCACTAATGCGAAGGTTGATGGGTGGCTCTGCAGGAACACACAAGAAGAAGCCATAGTAAGAAACTGTTGCTAATGACTTCAATCAGATGTTCTTGAATATTAGAGACATGTTATTATTTCCCCCTCACCACAGGCATCAATGGCCAGCACTGCATCAGAAACCTTGCTGAAGGGGCTGTTTCCAGCAGCGTTCTCTGCTGCTACCTTGAACTCATAAATGAGTCCAGCACTGATGTCGGTGACCTTGTAGTGTGCAGCACGGATCACCATTTTGTTGACTTTCTGCCAGAGAATGCTGTTCCTGTCTTTCATCTGGAGATGGTAGCCAAACACATGGCTGCCACCGTCTGACTTAGGCTCGTTCCAGGCGACAGTGACGGTCTCCTTGGTAACAGCAGTGATCTCTGGAGTCGATGGAGCTTCAGGTATAGCTGTGAGGTAACAGTCAGATTGGAAGAGGGTTAATGTCATAAAAGAGAACAAATGTGTACAAAATGATCATGTGACACACAACATGGAAGCAAAGATGACTTACTGTAAGGAAGGTTGACAGCAACAGTTTCTGAGTCAATGTGCTCACTGGTGCCATATTTGTTTTCAGCTCTGACCCTGAACTGGTACGCTAGACCAGTGGTCAGCTTCATGATCTTCATGGTGCAGCGAGCCACAGCAGAAGAGACTTCCACCCAGTTGGCTGAGGTTACCTCTTTCTTCAGGATGATGTAGTTGGTGATAGGGCTGCCACCTTCATATGCTGGTGGGAGCCACTCCAGGCTCACGCTGTCCTCTGTGATGTCAAACATCTGCACAGGTCCAATGGGAGCACTGGGGCGGTCCAGAACAACAATATTTAAGAATGATGTGGTGGTTCCATTGGAGTTGGAGGCAATGATATCGTAGCGTCCTGAGTCTCCAGCAATGCTCTCGCGCAAAGTGATCTTGATGCTGTCAGGGGTGACTTCAGAGTTGAACCTCATGGTTGATTTGAGTAACACGTTATCCTTGGACAGGGAGACTTTAGGCAAAGGCCGGCCTGTCAGTGGGATCTCACACTTGAGGTTGGAGCCGGCTCTTACATACACTGTGTTGTGTGGGAAGTCATTCATGTTCATCTCAGGAGATTCTGGAGAGAAAAGGAACAAGGAGAGATGAAGCAAGGGAAGCAAATCCTGCTTCAATGCCTTTATCGGCTGACTGTTATTTCTTGAACCTGAAAGATGTGTTACTTACCGAGCTGGTCCTTGAGCACCACTGGGGTGAGCATTTCCTTGAAATCACTGAAGCCAGCGTGGTTCTCTGCTCTGACTCTGAAGAAGTACTCAGCATTCTCCCTCAGACCAAACACTGTGAAGTGGATGAACTTGGTCACACCACACTTCACCCACTTCTCCTGGCCTTTCTCCAGAGCCTCCACCAGGTACCCAGTGATTCTGCTTCCTCCGTCGTGATCTGGTTTGGCCCAAGCCAGGGCCACACTCTCCTTGGTCACATCAGTTGCACCTAGCTTTGCTGGTGGGGTTGGTTTTTCTGGGTAAAGAGAACATCATGTGTTTTATTTCAATATTATGGTATAATGTTGTGACAGTGCCAATCAATAATCTTCCTGATTTTAAATTCATTACCTGTGATCTTTGTTCCTTCCTTGGTTTCAGCAGAGACACCAACACCATACTCGTTCTCGCCTGTCACTCTGAAGTAGAATACTCCTCCCTCCTGCATGTCCGACACCTTGTATGTAAGTCTGTGGCATGTGTCAGTCAACTTGGTCCAGCCCTTCTTGCTGGCCTCACGGAAATCAACAAGGTAGTTCTTGACTGGTCCTCCTCCCTCATTCTCAGGAGTGTCCCAGGTGACAGAAGCAGAGGTTCTGGTCACATCCTTGACCTCCAAATGGCAAGGAGGTCCTGGGGAATCTAAGACTCTGACATTGAGGGTCAACGAGGCAGTTCCAGATACGCTTGACAAGGTGATGACGTATTTGCCAGAGTCGTAGCGAGTTGCTTTCTCTAAGGTGATGGAGGTGAAGGTGTCTGTGGTGTCAATGACAGCACGAACTCTAAGGTCAACATCAGCCTTAGACCATGAAACACTTGGGATGGGTTTGCCTCTGAAAGGCACTTTCATGGTGAATGAGCTACCATCCTTAACAATAAGGGTCTTCCTCATCTCATTGCTGATTTCAAAGACTGGCTCGTCCTCTCTTTCTTTGGCCACCTGTGGGTCTGTCTCAGCACTGTTCTCACTGGCTCCAATCTTGTTGATGGATTTGACAACAAACACATATTCAGTTCCAGGTGTCAATCCCCCCACTGAGAACTCTGTGTTCTTGGTATTATGGACTCCAACCATCCATTCATCATCAGAAGACTTCCTGTATTTGATTTTGTAACCTGTCACAGGTGCTCCACCATCAAACAGTGGCTTATTCCAAGACAGGGTGACTGTTGTCTTTGAAGAGTCGATGATCTTAGGCTTGGCAGGAGGAGAGGGCAGGAACTGTGGATCTTCAGCTTTGGCCAGTGGGCAAGTGGTGCTGGAAGCACTGAGGCCTGCGGAGTTCTCTGCAAACACTCTGTACTCATACTCACAGCCATTACGAAGGTTTCCGGCCTTGACTCTAAGGTCATAAACAGGTTTCTTGTTGACACGGCACCAGCGAAGGCCAGTCTTCTCTCTCTTTTCAATGACATAGCCAGAGATAGAACTGCCACCATCAGAGGTTGGCCTTTCCCAACAGATGGTCATTGCCTCACTGGTAACTGAGGTGACTTGAACATTAGTGGGAGCTGCAGAAACAGTGAATGGATCAATGGCCTTTGTTGGCTCACTCTCCATGGGCTCACCATCCCCATATTTGTTGACTCCCCTAACTCTGAAGATGTACTCATTTCCTTTGAGCAGCTTGGTCACTTTACAAGTTGTTGCCTTCATGTCAGCATAGACGAGTGTCCAGGCAAGGCGACTGGTCTCGCGTTTCTCAACGATGTAGTGCATGACTTCAGCCCCACCGTTCTCCTGAGGAGGACCCCACATTATGGTGCATTTCTCTGCTGTGAGGCCAGACACTGACATTGGTCCTGAAGCAGGTCCAGGTCTGTCCAGAACCTTACAGTTGATAGCCATTGCCCTGGTTCCTGCCACATTGTGCAGAGACAAGACATACTGGCCGGAGTCCCTCCTGATAGCATCTCTGACTATCAGTGTGGTTGTGAAGTTGGTGGAAGTGATTTCACATCTGGCCTTGGCCTCAATCTCCTTTCCATCCTTATACCAGGTGACAACAGGGAGTGGACGGCCTGAGATTTCAGCATCAATTCGAATGATATCTCCAGCCTTAATGACAACCAGCTGTCTGAGCTTTTCTTCCAGGATAATAGTGGGAGGGTCTACATCATCCTTGACTGTGACAGGACCAGTGCTCTCTGAGGGATCACTCAACAGCTCTGCAGAATTCTTAGCGATGACATGGAAGTCATATTGGACATCTTCTGTGAGGCCTGTGACATCGAAGTAGGTGTCTTGCAGGTTGGCGAAGTTGCATTTAAGCCAGCGGCCATTGGGAAGTTCTCTAAGCTCAACAATGTAACCAGTTATCTTCACTCCACCATCATACTCAGGCTTCTCCCAGAAGAGGGAAACAGAGGTCCTGGTAATGTTGGTGACTCGAAGGTTATGAGGAGATTCACATGGATCCCTGGCTGCTACAGGTTCACAGGCTTTAGTACATGGACCAATTCCAGCAATGTTCTCAGCATAGACTCTGAACTGATAAAACAGGCCTTCTTCAATGCCTGTCATCTTGAACTGGTTCTCAGCCAGCAGACCTCTGTTGACCTTGGTCCACAGGATGCTGCTTTGGTCTTTGCATTCAATGTGATAACCAGTTACAGGGCTGCCACCATCACTGGCAGGTTTGCCCCATTCCACAAGCATGCCATACTTGGTGGCATGGGAAACACGGACGTTGGTAGGAGTGCCAGGAGGCTCGAAGGGATACTGAGCAACAACGGGAGCAGAGTCAATTGCTGAACTCTTGCCGTAACGGTTCTCAGCTGCAACACGGAACTGATACTCTGTTCCCTGACTGAGACGATTGACCTTGATTGAAGTCCTGGCTACTGTGGCTGAGACAATCTGCCATGCAATGGTGGTAGTGTCTTTCTTCTCCACTACATAGTTGTTAATTTGGCATCCTCCGTCATAGATTGGAGCATCCCAAGACAGATTGATGAAGTCAGCACTCACCTCATCAAATTTAATGTTGCTGGGTGGGCCAGGTTTGTCCAGGATGACAACAGAGGTTTCAGCTGTCTTTGAGCCAACTGAGTTTGTCAGAGTGATCTCATACTTTCCTACATCCTCCTTGGTTGCATCCTTGATGGTAATCTTGGATGAGGTCTTGGAATTAAGAACATTTACCCTGGTTGTCTGCTTAAGCACATGGCCGTCCTTCTTCCAGGACACCTCAGGCTGAGGTCTGCCTCTGAATGGAACATCAATCTTCAGGTCGTCACCTGCTCTTACACTGTATGTGTCGTACAACTGGCTAATGAAGGGCTTTGTGGTGATGTCCTTCAGCAAGACCGGGTTGGCCAGGGGCTTGGCATCACTCTTTCCCTTATCATTCACAGCAGTAACCCTGAAGGTGTATTCCTCTCCAGTTGTGAGACCTCCAATAGTAGCTTCCAGTGCTTTGGCTTCACTGCACACAGTCCATTTGTCATCTCCCTTGGGCTGCATCTCCACCATAAAGCTTGTTATCTTGCTGCCTCCATCATGATCAGGTTTCTCCCATGAAAGAGTGACGGTATGACGGGTTACGTCAACCAGGACAATCTTGCCAGGGGGCAAAGGAGCCTCAGCAACCTTGACTTGATCTGTGGATGCAGGCAAACCTACTCCCAGCTCATTCACAGCCAAAACTCGGAAATAGTATCGACCTCCCTCCTGAAGGTCAGGAATAAGGTACGAGTTCCTCACACAGTTGGTGCAAATACTGGTGAAAGCCATTCTCTTCTGCTCTCTCTTCTCCACAATGTAATGTGATATCTTAGCCCCACCATCAATAAGAGGAGGTTCCCAGGAGATGGAGACTGAATTTCTCTTGACATCCTTAACCCCCAGGTTGGTAGGAGCACTGGGAGAGTCGAGGACTCTGACATTGATGAAGGCTGATTTAGAGCCACTGAGATTCTCAAGGGTCAGTACATATTTGCCGGTATCAAATCTATCGACATTTTCAATCACCAGCATTGTGTAAGAGCTTGTGACATCAATCTGGGCACGCTCATTCAAAACTCCATCAGCCTTTGACCATTTGACTTCAGGCTCAGGTTTTCCTCTGATTGGCACAAACAGGCGCAAGTTGGCGGTGGCCCGAACATTGACCATCTTCCTCAGATCAGCATCAAGTTCAATCTCAGGAGCCTCCAGCTTCTCTGCAGCAATCACAGAACCTGGTAGGTCCACGTGCTCTCCTACTCCCTCACAGTTGACAGCACAGATGCGGAAGTTGTACTCTGCATTCTCCTTAAGGTGCTTTACGGTGAAGTTGGTGGCATGAACACCACTGTGTGGTGTAGAAGTGACCCATTCATCATCTGCTGCCTCCTTCATTTCCACAACATATCCGCTGATTTGTGCTCCACCATCATAGATAGGCCTGGACCAGGACAAAGAGACTGTGGTGCTCGAATGATCTGTGACTTTGGGGTTATTTGGACATCCCGGTGGATAAATGGCATCACACGCTTTGATGTATTCAGATGGTGCACTAGGCTTTCCAACACCAGCAGCATTTTCAGCTGAGACCCTGAACTCATAAGAGTGTCCTTCTACGAGGCCACTGCATCTAAATCTCAGGTCAGTCAGCCTCTTTTTGTTGCACTTGGTCCACCTGATGCCATCCTTATCACGTTTTTCAAGCACATAACCATCAATCTCAGATCCTCCGTTATTCTCTGGTCTCTCCCATGTTAGCACGATGGAGTCCCGAGCGATAACGCTTGGTTCTGGGGTGGACGGGGCGCTGGGAGTGGTGAAGGGGTTACGAGCAATGACAGGCGCAGATTCCAAAGGATCCCCAATACCATATTTATTCACAGCAGTGACTCTGAAGATGTATTCATTGCCAGGCAGCAGTTTTGTGACTTTGTAGCTGATAGCCTGGATCATGGGCTCAACCATGGTCCATGACAAGCGACTGGTCTCTCTCTTCTCAATGATGTAGTGAGAGATGCTGGCTCCACCATCATGTGAGGGATGGCTCCAGTGCAGATAACATTTCTCAGATGTGACCCCTTTGACTTCTAGCGGGCCATCTGGAGGACCAGGTCTATCCAGAACTTTAACATTAACTGGGATCATCTTGATTCCACCCACATTGACAAGTTTGAGGACAAAGTGCCCACCGTCCACTCTGATGCATTCCTTGACTGTGAGGATGGTACGGGTGAGTGTGGTCTTGACCTCCATTCTTGGGGTGGTTTGGTCAATCTCCTTTCCTTCCTTTAACCAAGAGACTTCCGGCAGAGGCTTGCCAGTGTAGTCAGCATCGATAATAAATGTTTCTCCAGCACTAACAACAGTCAGATCCTTGAATTTAGAATCCAAGATGGCCTCTGGTGCCTCAATTTCATCTTTAGCTGTAATTTCTCCTGTGCTCTCAGAAGGACTGCTATAAATGCCAGCAGCGTTCCTTGCAACGACTCTGAACTCGTAAACACAGTCCTCAGTGAGGCCAGTGATAATGTAATTGGTATCAATGATGTTGGTGAAGCTGGCCTTCATCCAGCGGGTATCTGGGTGCTTCCTCCTCTCAATGAAATAGCCAGTGATTGCACTGCCTCCATCATACTGAGGCCTGGTCCACTGAAGTGCCACATGATTTCTGGTTATATCAATGGCCGCAGGAGTGCCTGGTGGGTCACAAGGATCCCTGGCTACTGTGCACTCAGAGACCTTGCTAGCTGGGCTGACTCCAGCAATGTTCTCAGCAAAGACTTTGAATTCATACTCAATGCCTTCTTCCAGCTCTGTAGTCTTGAAGCGTGTGTCTGGGATAAGAAGCTTGTTGAGTTTTGTCCACAAAAGGCTGTTCTTTTCCTTTCTCTCAAGGTGATAGCCTAGGATGGGGCTGCCTCCGTTGTTGGTGGGGGCCTTCCACTCAACAACCATGTTATCCTTGGTTGCAGCAGAAATAATTGGTGTTCCTGGGGCAGCAGGCTCACTGAATGGATACTGAGCAATAACGTTGGGAGAGAAAATGGCAGAACTCTTTCCATATCTATTCTCAGCAGACACTCTGAATTGATACTCAATTCCAGTCTTCAAATTGGTGACTTTGATGGTGGACCTGGCAATAGTAGCAGACACGATCTGCCATGCTGTTGTTGTGGTGTCTTTCTTCTCCACAATATAGTTGTTGATCTGACAGCCTCCAGTATACACTGGTGGCTCCCAGGAGATAAGCACATAGTTAGAGCTCACCTCCTCAACCTTTACAGGGCCTGTGGGTGGGCCAGGCTTTTCAAGAATAACGACAGTCATCTCCTCCGTAGCTGTTCCGAGACTGCTGGTTGCTGTGATTGTGTATTTACCAGAGTCCTCCCTATTTGCCTCCTTGATGCACAGCTTGGTAGATGTGGATGTGCTGGTTACATTTAATCTGGTTGTCTCCTTAAGAGCCTGCCCACCCTTACTCCATTCGACCTTCGGGGCAGGGCGTCCAATCACTGGAATCTCAATCTTCAGATCCTCACCAGTCTGTAAACTGAATGTGTTGGCTGACATCGTGAACCCGGGCAGGACAGTTACATCTTTGGCTGTGACGGGGGCAGCGAGAGGCCTGGGGTCACTCTTGCCCTTCTCATTGAAAGCTGTCACTCTAAACAGGTACTCGTGGCCTGAACTAAGACCTAGGACAGTGCCCTCGCAAGTTTTGGTTGTGGCGGCTACTACCCATTCCTCTGAACCCACAGGCTGCATTTCAATGTAGTAGCCATTAATTCTGCTGCCTCCATCATGGACTGGCTTCTCCCAGGAGAAAGAGGCAGAGGTTTTGGTCACTTCAGTCAAAGTGACCTTACCCACTGATAGTGGAGGCTCTGAGGTCTTAACTGCATGTTCGGTCTCAACTGCCTCTCCCACGCCAAACTCGTTCTCTGCTAAGATTCTGAAATAGTAGACAGTTCCCTCAGTAAGACCTGTGATACGATAGCTTGTTTTTGTGCACTTGTTCTCCACGTTAGAGTAAACAATCCTGTTGGACTCACGCTTCTCAACCAGGTAATTCTTGATTCTTGCACCGCCATCAATAAGAGGAGGCTCCCATGTGAGGGCGACACTTTCCCTCTTAATGTCTTTTACTGTCAGATTCACTGGGGCACCTGGAGTGTCCAGAACTTTGACAGCAACAAAGGCAGATTTGGTGCCAGCACTATTTTCCAAGTTGAGGATGTATTTTCCAGCATCATATCTGTCACAGATGTCAATGGTTAGCTGTGTTTGTTCTTCACCAGAGTCTATCTGAGCTTTAGAGGTCAGTTCTCCGCCATCCTTGGCCCAGCTGATCTCCGGAGTAGGACGGCCCTTGAATGGTATGCAGATTCTCATTGAGCCTCCTGCACGGACAACTATTCCCTTCCTGAGCACTGCATCCAGAATCACCTCTGGAGGATCAATGTTATCTAAAGGTTTAACGACTCCCTCAATCTCTGTGGGCTCACCAACACCAAGCTTATTGATAGCACATATGCGCAGCTTGTACTCCTGGTGCTCAATCAACTTGGTGATGGTCAACTTGGGATCCTTAACTCCAGAGGGTGGGGTGCATAAGCTCCATTCCTCCTCCTCAGCCTTGGTTATTTCCACAGCGTATCCTTGAATCTCACAACCACCATCATAGATAGGACGGTGCCAGGCCAGACTGATGGTGTCCTTAGTAGTGCTGACCACATGGGCGTTGGAAGGACAGCCCGGTTCAAAGCTTGGGTCACAGGCTTTGGTGTAGGGTAAAGGTGGGCTAGGCTTACCCACTCCAGCTGCGTTCTCAGCAGATACCATGAACTCATATTCATGGTCTTCAGTCAGACCAGTTACTCTGAAACGCAGGTCTGTCACTCTGCGTTTGTTGCACTTGGTCCATCTCACTCCAGCTCTGTCTCTTTTCTCAACAATGTAACCAACAATCTCACTGCCTCCATTGCTCTCGGGGCGGTTCCAGCAGACGGTCATGGAGTCCCTGGTAATGTTAGTGATCTCAAGCTCCTGAGGTGAGCTAGGGGTAACGAACGGATTTCTCATGATAACTGGCACTGATTCAAGAGGCTCACCCAAGCCATATTTATTGACAGCCATGACTCTGAAGATGTACTCATTGCCCTTCAACAGTTTGGTAACCTTGAACATGGTAGCTCCACAGTCACTGGAAACAACAGTCCATGCCAGGCGGCTGGTTTCTCTCTTCTGAATGACATAGGTAGAAATGCCAGCTCCTCCATCATGCCTGGGTGGCAGCCATGACAGTGAGCACTTCTCCTCTGTGGCATTGCTGACAGTAAGAGGTCCCTCTGGTGGGCCGGGTCTGTCCAGGACCTTCACACTGAATGGGACAGTCTTTGATCCAGCCACATTAGTCAGAACAAGTGTGTACTGTCCACCATCCACTCTAATGGCATCCTTCACAGCAAGCAAAGCCTTAAAGTCTGTGTTTTTGATCTCAGCTCTTGATGAGTTTTCAACTTCAACAGATCCCTTGAACCACTGAGCTGTGGGGATGGGCTTTCCTCCAACACTTGCCTCGAGATTGAAATTCTCTCCAGCATTGATAACAATTGTCTGGTTGTACATAGAATCGGTCTCATACTTGGGTGGGTCGACTTCATCCTTGGCTGTGATGGATCCCGTGCTTTCAGAGGGCTTGCTGATAGCACCAGCTCCATTCCTTGCAATTATTTTGAAATCATATTTGTTGTCTTCTGTCAGGCCACTTACTGTAAATTCGTGGTCAAGGACATTTGCAAAGCTGGCCTTCATCCACTTTCCTTCGGGAAGGTCACGCTTCTCCACTACGTAGCCAGTAATTATGCTTCCGCCATCATACTCTGGAGCTGTCCACCTCAGCTTCACTGAGTGCCTGGTCACAATCACAGCCTCAGGGCGGCCAGGAGGATAACATGGGTCACGAGCCACATACACCTCAGAGACTTTGCTGCATTTTCCAATGCCAACAATATTCTCAGCATAGACTCTGTACTCATACTCAATGCCTTCTTCAAGAGGAGTAGATTTGTACCTGCAGTCTTGGATTAGCATTTTGTTGATCTTGGTCCAAAGAATGCTGTTCTTCTCCTTTCTCTCCAGATGGTATCCCAAGATGGCACTGCCTCCATCAGTTGGAGGTTTGTGCCACTCAACCACCATATAGTCTTTAGAATACGAAGACACAAATGGTGTTCCTGGTGGTCCAGGCTCCTGGAACGGATACTGTGCCAAAACAGGCTCTGAATCAATTGCATAGCTCTTTCCATATTTATTCTCAGCATAGATTCGGAACTGATATTCACTGCCTGTCTTCAGATTGGCCACTTTTAGAGTCGTTCTGGCCACAGTTGCAGAAACAACAACCCAGTTGGTTGTGGTTGTGTCTCTCTTCTCAACCACATAGTTGGAGATTGGGCAGCCACCTGTATATGTAGGAGGTTCCCAGGTCAGAGTTAAACTCTCAGCACTGACATCCTCCAATTTGACAGGGCCTGTTGCTGGGCCAGGTTTGTCCAGGGTTGTCACTTCAATAGTGGCATCCTTGGAAGCCATGGCATTGGCAATATTGATGCTGTACATGCCTCCATCATCCCTTGTTGCATCTTTTATGGTGAGAGTGGTGGTCCGTGCTGAGTCAGTGACATTGACTCTGGTGGTCTGCTTAAGGGCTGCTCCATCCTTGGTCCAAGTGATGGTAGGCTTTGGGTGACCAGCAGTGGGGACATCTATCTTGAGGTCATAACCCACCTGGACACTGTAGGTGCTCATTGTGGGTCTAACAGAAGGCTCAATCACAAGGTCCTTAGCTAAAACAGTCTGAGCCAGTTGTCTGGCATCACTTTTGCCCTTGTCATTTACGGCAATCACTCTAAACATGTACTCCTCTCCCTTGCGAAGGTTTGTTACTACAGTCTCCAGTGACTTTCCACTAGCACACAGAGACCAAGCTTCACTGTCCTTAGTTGACATTTCGACTTCATAGTAGCTGATTCTACTGCCACCGTCATGTTCAGGCTTCTCCCAGGTGAGAGTTACAGTTTTAGAAGTGACATCAACAACACTGACTTTACCAGGGGGCTGAGGCTTCTCGGATATCTTAACTGGCTCTATAGTTTTAGCAGGGAGACCCACACCATATTCATTCTCAGCCACGACTCTGAAGAAGAAGATTCCACCCTCTGGAAGGGGCTCAACTTTCCAGGTCATCTTGTTGCAGGTTGTGATGGTAGAATAGACTTTCCTGGTGCTCTCACGCTTCTCAACAAGATAGTGCTTAACCTTTGAACCACCATCCAGAATTGGAGGCTCCCATGTGAGAGTAACAGAATTCTTGGTAATCTCTTTCACCATGAAGTTGGCTGGTGGACCAGGTGAGTCCAGGACTCTGACACTAATGAATACTGACTTCACTCCACTGGCATTCTCTGCAGTCAGTGTGTACTTGCCAGTATCAAATCTGTCCACATTCTCAATGACAAGTGAAGCATAGTTGCCTGTATTGTCAATCATGGCGGTCTCCTTAATCTCGCCCTCAGCCTTGCCCCATTTCACCTCAGGAGCTGGACGACCTCTCACAGGAATGAACAGCCTGAGAGTGCTTGCTGATCTTATGTTGATGATCTTTCTCATATCAGTATCAAGGTCAAGATCAGGAGCTTCAAGCTTCTCCTCCAGAAGAATCTTCCCTGGAACGTCAGCATGCTCCCCAACTCCAACTTTGTTGATAGCACACACTCTGAATGTGTATTCGTGCTTCTCCAGAAGCTGTTTTACTGTGAACTTAGTTTCTGTGATTCCAGTTGGAGGAGTGCACATAACCCACTCATCGGATATTTGATTGCAGGCCTCAACAATGTATGCCTGAATCTCACAGCCACCATCGTAGATAGGCTTACCCCATGTCAGGGAGACAGTGGACCTGGATGTGTCCACCACCTTGGGGTTGTTTGGTGGGCCTGCTTTGAAGATCGGATCCAATGCTTTGTAATACACGATTGCTTCACTGGGTGTGCCAACACCTCCAGCATTTTCAGCAGCAACTCTGAATTCATAGCTGTGGTTTTCAAGCAACCCTGTGACTCTAAAGCGGAGCTCACTAACTGTACGCTTGTTGCATCTGGTCCATCTCACACCATCCTTGTCACGTTTCTCAACAACGTATCCCTGGATAGAGTTTCCACCATCACTAGTTGGTCTGTCCCAGGTCACCACCATGGAGTCTTTGGTGATTGTGGAGACTTCTACCTCTGTTGGCGCACTGGGAGTGACAAATGGATTTTTGGCAATCATGGCTTCAGATTCCAGAGGCTCACCAACTCCATATTTGTTGACTGGAATCACTCTAAAGATGTACTCGTTACCAGGAAGTAGTTTTGTGATTTTCAGGTTCAGTGTCTGAACTTTTTGTTCAACTACTGTCCAAACCAGTCTGCTGGTTTCCCTCCTCTCAACAATGTAATGGGAGATATCGCTTCCTCCATCTTGGAGGGGAGATTTCCAGGCAATGCTGCATTTCTCATTGGTGACCCCATAGATGGAGATAGGGCCATCAGGTGGACCTGGTCTGTCCAGGACCTTGACATTGATGTTTACTGATTTCTCTCCTCCAACATTCTTTACCAGCAAGGTGTACTGACCTCCATCAACACGGATTGCTTCTTTCACAGTTATGTGAGCTTTAAAGTCTGTGTTCTTGAGCTCTAGGCGTGCTGCTTCAGCCATCTTTTTACCTTCCTTTAGCCAGGTCACTGTGGGCACAGGCTTGCCATAGATGCCAGCCTCAAGACTGAATGTCTCGCCAGCATTTACAACCACAGCCTGGGAGTATTTCGATTCTAATTCGATCTTGGGTGGATCAACCTCATCCCTGGCAGTAATTTCCCCAGTAGTATCAGAGGGCTTGCTGAAGACACCTGCTGAATTCCTGGCGATGACACGGAAGTCATAAACCTGGTCTTCAGTAAGTCCTGTGACAACAAATTGTGTCTCAATGACGTTGGCAAAACTGGCCTTCATCCAGCGGCCAGATCCTTCCTTCTTCTCAACCACATAGCCTGTGATCATGATGCCACCATCATACTCAGGTTTTGTCCATCTGAGTGTCACTTGGCTTCTTGTTACAATGACAGCCTCTGGTTTTCCTGGTCTGTCACAAGGATCTCTTGCCACTTGCATTTCACTCAGTTTGCTGGCTTTGCTGAGGCCAACAATGTTCTCGGCATAGATTCTGAATTCATACTCAATACCTTCCTCAAGACCAACGGCCTTATATCTGGTGTCTGGGATTATTTGTTTGTTCTGTTTCACCCACATTAAACTGTTTCTCTCTTTGAGTTCCAAGTGGTAGCCCAGAATTTTGCTTCCACCATCAGTGCTGGGTTTTTCCCATACAACCACCATGCTCTCCTTGGTGGCTGACTGGACCTCAACAGAACTTGGTTGGCTTGGCAATTCAAATGGATACTGAGCAACAATTGTCTCAGAGAGCAGGATTGAGGACTTGCCATATCTGTTCTCTGAAGCAATCCTGAACTGATACTCAATTCCAGTCTTCAGACGGGCTGCCTTGATAGTGGTTCTGGCCACAGTTGCTGACACAATCTGCCAGTTTGTGGTAGATGTATCTCTCTTCTCAACAACGTAATTGTTGATGGCACAACCACCGTCATACTCTGGTTGATTCCAGGACAGGACCACGCTGTCAGCAGTGACTTCATCCATCTTAATTGGGCCGGTTGGTGGACCAGGCTTATCTAGAACAACTACACTGATGTCTGCGGATGCGTCTCCAACAGCGTTGATCAGTTTGATAGTGTATGTGCCCACATCATCTCTGCAAGCCTCCTTGATAACCAGGTGAAGGTTGTTGTCTGATGCTTCAGCATTAACTCTTGTTGTCTCCTTAAGAGCAATGCCATCTTTGAGCCAAGTTGCTGTAGCCTTGGGACATGCAGCATATGGTACATCTATCTTCAGATCATCTCCTGCTAGCACACTGTATGTGGTGAAAACCATTTTGAAGGTTGGTGTGATAACTAGGTCTTTAGCCACCACAGGCACACTAAGAGCACGTGGGTCACTTACTCCCTTTTCATTAGTGGCTGAGATGCGGAACATATACTCCTCTCCCTGTGTGAGGCCAGTTACAACAGCCGAAGCGGTCTTCACCACCATGACCTGGGTCCACTTCTCACTGCCTTTACCCTGCATCTCAACAATATAGCCTGAGATTCTGCTGCCACCGTCGTGGTCAGGTTTTTCCCAAGATAGTGAGACGCTGGAGCTGGTAACTTCAAGAAGGGTAACTTTGCCTGGTGGAAGAGGCTTCTCTGACACTTTAAGTGGTTCAACAGTCTCCACTGGGAGGCCAACGCCGTATTCGTTCTCAGCCAGGATTCTGAAGAAGTACATCTTTCCTTCCTCAAGGTCTCCTATTTTCCAACTAGACTTATGACAGCTAGCACAGACTGTTGAGTAGGCCTTTCTGTTTGACTCGCGCTTCTCCACAATGTAGTTGCGAACTCTGGAGCCACCATCAATGAGTGGTGCATCCCAAACGAGGGAAACTGAATCTCTAGTGATCTCTTTGACGATCAGATTCTGAGCGGCTCCAGGAGTGTCGAGCACCCTGACATTAACATAGGCTGTTTTGCTTCCTGAGGCATTCTCTACAGTTACCAGGTATTTGCCTGCATCAAACCGGTCAACATTTTCTACCAGAAGAGTGGTGAATGATGAGGTGATTTCAATGATGGCTTTGTCCAGGGATTCTCCATGCTCCCTCGACCATTTCACTTCAGGCACAGGTCTGCCCTTAATAGGAACAAAGAGTCTGAGTGTGCTACAGGCTCTGATGGCAACAACCTTACGCAGTTCTGCTCCTAGTTCAATCTCTGGAGCAAGCAGTCTGTCTTCAGCCTTGGGGGTTCCAGGAACGGCAGCGGGCTCTCCAACTCCCTCACAATTAGTGGCACATATGTTTATTTTGTAGTCTTGGTTTTCCTTCAAGTTGGTAATAGTGAAGGAAGTGGCTGTCCATCCCTTCTTGGGAGTGTGTATTGTCCACTCATCCTCCTCAGGCAGGCAGGTCTCCACCATGTAACCAGTGATTTCCGAACCACCATCATATACAGGCTTGTTCCAGGCAAGGGTGATGGATGATTTGGTTGTGTCCAGCACTCTTGGGTTCCCTGGAGGTCCAGGCTGGAAAATGGTGTCTTCGGCTTTGTAAAATGGACTGGAGGGACTAGGCTGACTTAGACCAGCATTATTTTCTGCAAAAACTCTGAATTCATATTCATGTCCTGGTGTGAGGCCCGAGGCCTTGAAACGCAGGTCAGTGACAGTCCTCTTGTTGCATTTCACCCAGCGCATGCCAGTCTTATCCCTTCTCTCAATAATGTAGGTGTTCAATCTGCTGCCTCCATCGTGTTCGGGGCGTTCCCAGCAGACGACCATGGAGTCTCTTGTAATGGTGGTGACTTCAGGCTGCTGTGGGGGGTCGCTGGGGACATAGGGGTTGGTGCAGATGATAGCTTCAGACTCCAGGGGCTCACCCACGCCATATTTGTTAACAGCCATGACTCTGAAGACATATTCATTGCCTTTCAGAAGCTTAGTGACCTTGAACCTGTTTGCCTGAAGTTCCGTGGCCACATTTGTCCATGCCAACCTACTTGTCTCTCGCCTCTGTATGACAAAGTACTCGATCTTGGCACCGCCATCATGTGATGGATGCAGCCAGTTAAGGACACATTTCTCAGCAGTGACGTCAGTAACAGTGAGGGAGTCTGGTGGTCCGGGTCTGTCCAGCACCTTGACATTGAAGGTGAACTTGGCAAAGCCTGCGGGATTGCTGGCAGTCAGAATAAAGACACCTCCGTCCTTCCTCAGGGAATCTTTGTTTGTAAGAACTGTGTGGAAATCAGTTGACTTTATCTCCAGCTTGCCTGTATCCAAAAGCTCCTTTCCTTCCTTGGTCCATACCAGAGATGGAAGTGGCCTGCCAGTAACATTGGCCTCCAGCTTGAACAACTCTCCTGCCATCACAACAACAGTGCTGCTATACGATGAGTCAACATCAAGCCTGGGTTCTTCCAGGTCATCTCTGCATGTAATTGCCTCCGATGACTGGGATGGAGCACTCAGAGCACCAGCTGAATTTCTGGCAAACACACGGAACTCATAAGTAGCGTCTTCAATCAGACCACTGACAGTGTAGATGGTTTCTAGGATGTTGTTGAAGTTGGCTTTGAGCCAGCGTCCGTTGGGCATCTCTCTCTTCTCTACTGTGTATCCAGTGATGGAGAATCCACCATCTCCCTCCGGTCTGGTCCATGACACAGTCACCTCATGTCTGGTGACATTCAGTGCCACAGGTCTGCCTGGTGGGTCGACTGGGTCCAAAGCATACACAGCTTCACAGGGTTTACTTGGTTTGCTGAGACCGGCCATGTTTTCAGCAGTAACACGATGTTCATATGCAATGCCATCAACAAGTCCGGTTGATTTGAAGATGTTTCCAACAACAGGACCTTTGCTAATCCTCTGCCACAGAATGCTGTTTTTCTCTTTTCTGTCGACATGATAGCCAATGAGGACACTGCCTCCATCAGAGGAAGGCTCATTCCAGCTCAGAGTCATTGCATCCTTGTTGAAAGATGTGACCACAGGAGTGTCTGGCTGGCCTGGCACATCAAATGGATAGGCAGCAACCACTTGCTCAGAGACAATGCACGGTCCAATGCCATATCTGTTCTGGGCCTTGACACGGAATTGATATGTTGTTCCAGTGTTGAGTTTGGCTGCCTTGAATGTGGTGCGGATAACTGTTGCTGCCAGCTCCATCCAGGAAGTACCAGTAGTGTCCCTCATTTCAACAATATAGTTGTTGATAGGAACACCTCCGTCATTCTCTGGTGCCTCCCAGGACATGAGAACATAATCACATGAGACCTCCTCCAGCTTGATGGGTCCAGTGGGAGGACCGGGAATGTCGTGGACCAGGACTGTGATTGTCTCAGTCACTGTACCCAGCATGTTCTTCCCAGTCACGGAATACGGGCCTCCATCGCTCCTCTTGATCTCAGCGATGTTCAGGATAGTTAATGTTGGTGTGGTTTCAACGTTGATTCTTTGTGTCTCCTTGAGCGCTATTTCTCCCTTCTTCCAGGAAACCACAGGTCTGGGTTTGCCAAGAACAGGAATCTCCACCTTGAGGCGGTCCCTTGCCTTGGCAATGACCGTCTTCTGGTAGATTCCACGCAGGTCAAAGGAAGGAGCTGAAGTCTGCTCTTTGATAATGGCAGGCCTGCTCTCACGCGGGTCGCTCCTGCCCGATGCATTGACGGCCATAATGCGGAATGTATATTCTGCACCCTCGACCAGATCTGTGGCAGTGTAATCCAGAGCCTTGATGGCGGCTGCATGGACCCACTCCCCATCTTTCTTCTGGGATTCAATAACGTATCCAGTGATCAAGCTGCCACCATCGTGCAGGGGTTTGGTCCATGACAGGCTGGCGCTGTCAGCTGTCACATCAGTGACGTACAAGTTCTCTGGTGCAGAGGGGGACTGGGACACCCTGATTGGCTCAGGGGATTCAGCGGGTTCGCCTACGCCCAAGTCATTCTCAGCAGAGATACGGAAGTAGTAGTATGCTCCCTCCTCAAGGTCTGTAAACTTGAAGGAACACTTCTGCCATTTAGTGCTGAGCACTGTGTAGGCCTTCTTGGTGGCCGCTCTCTTTTCAATAACGTATCTATGGATCTTAGAACCGCCATCGATAATGGGGATTTCCCACTGGAGGCTGATGCTGTTCTTAGTGATCTCTCTAGGTATGACGTTAACTGGTGGTCCTGGTGTGTCCAAAACCTTCACATTAACAAAGCCTGTCTTCTTTCCGGCAACATTCTCAAGACAAAGGTTGTACTTTCCAGCATCGTATCTGGTGCAGTCAGGAACAACCAGGAGGGTGTAGGACTCTGTGGTGTCGATGTGTGCACGTTGTTTCAGGTTGGTATCATCTTTGCTCCAGGTTACTTCGGGAACGGGACGACCTCTGATGGGTACAAACAACCGGATTGAAGCACGGCATCTGACCACCAGGGTTCTCCTGCATTCAGCATCCAGCTCAAAGTCTGGCAGCGACTCTTGGTCCACCAGTTCAGTCACGTTCTCAATCTCTGCAGGCTCACCAACTCCCTCTGAGTTTACAGCGATAATCCTGAAGTGGTATTTCCCTCCTTTCTGAAGTTTGCCAATAACGTATTCTGTAACTTTCACTGGATACGGTGTCTCTACCTCCCAGTCATCATGACCTTCCTTTTTGTACTCAACAGTATATCCATCTACTTCAAGGCCGCCATCATAGTGGGGTTTGCCCCAGGCTAAGGAAGCTGTGGTTTTTGTGGTGTCTGTGAGTCTGGCGTTGGATGGAGGTCCAGGGGGATCTAATCAACAAGAAAAAGCAGGTGTTAAAGTGAAAGTAAGTACTTTTCAGAGTATGCAACTTTAAATTGATTTCTGAATGATGTGATAAGTCCAGTTTTACTTACAGACAATGTCTTTGGTCATCACAGGTGCCGATGGCTCACTTGGCTCCCCAAATCCAGCCTTGTTCTCTGCAGTCACTCTAAACTCATACTCTACTCCTTCAGTCAGGCCTTGCACCTTAAAGCGCAGGTCAGGGACCGTCCTTTTGGAGGCCCTCACCCATCTCATTCCTTTCTTCTCTTTCCTCTCTACACTATATCCTCTAATGTCACTTCCACCGTCTTGTACTGGTCTCCTCCATGAAATGGTGATAGCATTCCTACTGATGTTATCAACCTCTGGGACTGAGGGTGGTCCTGGTGCACCTGGGGACACAAACAAAGAGCATGTGTCAGGTATGCCTTGAATCACTCAATCCTTTAGTTCCATTAATAAAACATCAGAGATATATAAACACAAAAACATGTAAACTTACGGAAGCTGTCAATCATTTTGACTGGAGCAGATTGGCTGGCGTCTCCAGTGCCAATCTGGTTCACGGCACACACTCTAAAGATGTACTCGTTGCCTTTGATCAGTTTGGCAGCGATGTATCTGCAGTCCATGATGTTTTCTGATAGCTTGGTCCACTGCAGGCGGCTGGTCTCTCTCTTCTCCAGGGTGTAGGACTTGATGGAGAAGCCTCCGTCCTCGTCTGGTGGCAGCCAGGTCAGAGTGCACTTCTCAGCGGAAATGTTACTGGCTTCAATGGGGCCTGGAGGTCCGGGCACGTCGAGGACCTTCACCTTCACGTGTTCTTCCTTAATGCCGAAGGGGTTGCTGGCGGTGATGGTGTACTCTCCGGTGTTCTTCCGGCTGGCGTACTTGATTGACAGAGTGGAGGATGTGGGGGTGGTGGTGATGGAGACGATCTCCGAGCTCTTAAACTCACGGCCTCCCTTGGACCACGCAGAAGTGGGGAGAGGTTTGCCCAAAATCTTGGAGGCTCTGATCACGATGGTGTCCCCTGCCTTCACTGAAACGCCGTCCTTCATGTCCGGGTCAATAGTGATGGTCGGGGGCTCTGCGGAGGGAGGATTGAGTTGAATTTAAATAAAAAAGATTGCACATGTTTTGAACTACCTTACTAAGTTTACTGCTCAGCTTACCATATTCATCCCTGCAAGCCACAAGCTCAGTGGTCTCTGAAGGAACACTGACAGCTCCAGCAGAGTTCTTGGCCTTGACCAGGAACTGATACTGAGCTCCCTCCGTCAGGTCGGTGACGGTGAAGGCACAGCCCTGGATGTTGACGTGATTGGCCTTCAACCAGGCCTTGCCGTCAGCCTCTAACTTCTCCACCATGTAGCCGGTCAACTTGTGGCCGCCATCATATTTGGGAGCGGTCCACATGAGAGTGACCGTGTTCCTGGTGATGCTGATCACTTCAGGCTTGCCAGGAGGATCTGACAGGACATCAAGTAAAGGTGTTAAAAAGTGTTTCAAAGTGTAAGACTGTGGGTTTCCCTAAAACAGTCTGGAGCCCCCTGAGAAGACCCCACATCTCCAGAAAAAGGGTGAAAAACAGCATTTTCAGTTTTTCCCATTCAAGTATTTAGTATTCTATTAACAAGAAGAATGTTGTTGTCACTCTAAGAGAGGACACAAATGAAAGCTGCTCAACTCACCAATAGGATCCAGGGCAACCACAGCCTCTGTGACCCTGCTTGGCCTGCCGAGGCCGGCCATGTTCATGGCCATCACTCTGAACTCGTACTCCAGTCCTTCGATCAGGCCGGTGACTCTGCACTCCCTCAGTCTCAGAGGAGTCTTCGTCGCTCGCTTCCACATCAGGCTGTTCCTCTCCTTGAACTCCACGTGGAACCCTGCAGAGAACCCACAAGCTCTGGTCAGGATCATGCTATTCAACTGCTTTCTATCACATACATCTGTTATGTTCCATGTTTAGGCTGGAAAGGGAGACAGTAGAGGCTAAGTTTTACCAGTAATTGGGGATCCGCCGGTTTCCTTTGGATCCATCCAGGTCAACATGGCCATCTCATGGCGAATTTCTGCTATTACTGGAGGAGCAGGAGCCTCGGGCACATCTGGAGGGAGCGGAAACAGAAAGGGAGGTGGAAGAATTAGGAAAGGAATAAGGAATAAACCACAGAGACTCGTTAAAGTCTTGTGCCAGGTTATATTCTTCAGATGTAATGGTAGAAAGTCGCCTCAAAACGTTGTTCCTTAAGGGAAGACACCACATACACAGATAGACAACGTTAGTAGAAGGAACTCCTGATGGTGGATAATGGATGTTTTCTTTCCACACATCTCAAAAGAAGATGGAGTGACCTTCACTAGCACTTTTAAATTCGACAAGCAGGTCAGCACTGTAGTCAAATCCTGCTTTTTTAAAATAAGGCTATTGGCCAAAACCAAGTCGTATTTATCTTTTAATGACTTAGAAAGGGTTATTAACGCCTTTGTAACCTCGAGACTGGACTACTGCGACGCTCTGTATGTGGGTATGGACCAGGCCTCAATTAAACGCCTGCAGCTAGTCCAGAATGCAGCTGCACGTTTGCTGACTGGCCACAAAAAGCGTGACCACATCACCCCTATTCTGGCCTCACTGCACTGGCTTCCAGTTCGGTTCAGAATTGATTTTAAACTCCTTTAATTGTTTTTAAAGCACTAAATGGGCTGGCTCCGGCCTATATAGCTGAACTCCTCCAGCGCTACACCCCAGCCAGAGCTTTAAGGTCTGCTGACCAGCTACTGCTGGTAGTGCCCAAGACCAGGCTCAAAACCAGAGGGCACCGAGCCTTCTCAGCAGCTGGCCCTAGGCTCTGGAACACTCTGCCCCTCCATGTGAGGTCGGCCCAGACCCTAGGGGGTTTTAAATCTACACTAAAAACACACTTCTTCTCTCTGGCCTTCTAGTCAGAGCGGAGCACGACTCCTGACTTTTCCCTGTGTTTTATTTTTTATATATATCTGTTGTAATTTATTGTCTTTTATTGTGATTGTAGTAATGTGTTTTTATTACATGTACAGCACTTTGGCTCGACCAAAAATCGCTTTTAAATGTGCTTTATAAATAAAACTTGATTTGATTTGATTTGATTTGAAGATGTGTTATGGAGGCACAATAACCCAAAGGACGTGACACTCACTGAAGGGATGCTGTGCGATGACGGGCTCGGACCTCAGGCACTCGCCCACCCCGTACTTGTTCTCTGCGAACACTCTGAAGATGTACTCCACGCCGTCGTGCAGCCGGATCACCCTCATGCTGGTCTTCTGAAGGGCGGACGCAACCGTGGCCCACTTGTTGTCCGTGGTCCTTCTCTTCTCCACGATGTAGTTGGACACCTCGGCGCCACCATCATCTGTGGGCGGGCCCCACTCCAGCGTGATGCCGTCGGCCGTGATCTCGTCGAACTTGATGGGTCCGGTGCAGATGCCGGGTTTGCCCACCACCTTCACAGTGAACTTGCACTCCTTGGAGCCGGCGTTGTTGCGGGCGTGGATTTTGTAGGTCTCGGCGTCTCCTCTCTGGCAGTCTCTGATCAGCAGCGTGGTGACGCCCGTAGACGACTCCACACACATCCTGCCGGTGTCGCCGATCCCTGTGTCGCCCTTCTTCCAGGTGACGGTGGGGATGGGGGTGCCGATGAGCGGGATGTTGATGCGGGTGGTGCTGCCCTCCTTCACCACGCAGCAGCCGTCATGCAGGGCACTCAGGTTGCAGTCAGGCAGCACTGAGGTACAAAGAGTCAACGTTAGACTAACATCTGGACCACACTGTCTGGAGAACAAGCTCTGCGTGACATTTAGATATTGCAGCAGTCTAAAAGTTAGATTGGGATTAATCAGCCATTTTGAAAAGAGTTGTACATAGAATATTTGACTGTCAATCAAGAATGCTTTATTTGTAATTCTAATAATGTATTTGCAGAAAAATAAATCTGACATTTGGGTAAAGCCAGGTAATACATTCAATGAAATGGTTGTTTCTTACCGAACTGGTCCTTGGCGATAACAGTGAGCTCGCATGGCGGTCCCTCCCCAGACTGGTTGAGGGCCTTGACCCTGAACAGGTACTCGGTGCCCTCGGTGAGCTCCCCCATGGTGTGGGAGGTGGTCTTGCCCTTCAGGATCTCCGTCCACTTGTCCTCGCCCTCGCTCTGCTCTAGGATGTAAGACGTGACGAAGCTGCCGCCGTCGACCAGTGGTTTCTTCCAGGCCAGCACGATGCAGTCCTTCGTGGTCTTCGTGGCCTTGAACTCTGCCACGGGGCCCGGTTGCTCTGCAGGGGGGGGGGGGGGGGAGGGGGGTTCAGACTCAACTTGACTTTTGTGGTAAACAAACTTGTGGTGGAGTTAATGTAGACTAAAACATTTTTTTTTAATAATCATATTAAGGCTGATAATTAGGGATGCTCCGATCGATCGGTCACCGATCGAGATCTGCCGATACTCACTCTCTACCGATCGATCGGTGCTCTCTAAACATGCCGATCGCGAGGGCCGATCGCATGACGTAAAATACATGACACTTTTCTCTGTACGCGGCAAAACAAGCTCGCCAAAATGGCTTCACCGGTCTGGCATTATTTTAAGGTGTCCGAAAAAGACAGTAAAATAGCGGTATGCAACGTGTGTGTGAAGCAGAAACCCTGCAGCTCCACCCGCTGTGACGGACCGGTGAGCGGAGCAGAACACACACTAAGAGTTAGACCTAACACACTTAGCTATTTTATCTACCTCTGGAACAAGCTACACTAGTTATAAATATGTTTATTCTTCACTGTCGGCCTCACACATTACTGGATCAGCGAGCTGCATGAGACGATACTGACGGGCTGTCAGGAGAGGGAGAGAGGGAGGGAGAGAGGGGGAGAGAGGGGGAGAGAGAGAGGGAGAGAGAGGGGGAGAGAGGAAAAGAGAGCGCTTGCTCATTTCTCCCGTGGTATTATCCAAAGTGAATGTAAACTTGAATAATATGCATAATTTGAATGTAATAATTAAGTTGATTGTTGTTTGTGGAAGCTCCAGTGAATGAGCCCCATTAACTGAGATTTAAACATCACTTTAAATGGAAGATTTAAAGTGATGTTTAAATCTTCCATTTAGGCCCCGCCCACTCGATCGGATCGGCGATCGGTATCGGCAGATACTGATTCCGGCGATCGGCGATCGGCGATCGGCCCCAAAATTGGCGATCGGAGCATCCCTACTGATAATAAAACAAATGAAAATAACCATATGTATTTCTCCACTGTAAACCCTGGTGTGTTACCTGAGGCCCGCACGCTGCCGGCGGTCTCGCAGCCCTCCCCGATGCCGTACGCGTTCTCGGCCAGCACCCTGAAGCAGTACGCCTGCCCCTCCTCCAGGCCCGTCACCCTGTAGGAGATCTTGTGGCAGGTGGCGGCCACGCAGGTCCAGGCCTTCCTGTCCGCCAGACGCTTCTCCACCACGTAGCTCTTCACCGGGGAGCCGCCGTCCAGCAGGGGGGAGTCCCAGGTGATGGAGATGTGGGTCTTTGAAGTCTCCTTCACTGTCAGGTTCAGGGGGGGGCTGGGGGTATCTGAGGAGGGGGGAGGGGTATAAAGACTCAGGTTACAGATGCACATAACAGAGGGGGAAACATCCTGATTGATATCTCATAGTTAAGTAATCAGATTCTGTTATGAACCGTTCAATTATGTTTATCATTCAGTCTTAGAATATTTATCACACTTTATTAATGAATATGTTTATGACCCATGTAAGTATGTTCATGTATTTCAAGTGAGTTCATAATGCATTATGAGTATGTTTATAAATCATCTCTAAGCGCGATTACAACCCATTGATTATGCTTTGAGTGACTCGTGTTTTGAACGCATTACAGAGAGGAAGCTACCTTTAAAGCTTTATATTGACCTCCATCTGAACCCAGTTCCCCCCCCCCCTCTAACACCATAACAATGTGTATCTCCTCACCGAGCACTTTGACCACGATGGTGTAGCTCTTGGAGCCGCTGCTGTTCTCCAGAGTCAGGATGTACTTCCCGGCGTCGTAT
The DNA here is from genome assembly GCF_902827165.1 of Trematomus bernacchii. NCBI lineage: Eukaryota > Metazoa > Chordata > Actinopteri > Perciformes > Nototheniidae > Trematomus > Trematomus bernacchii. Next base: position 212,325 of record NW_022987702.1, read on the forward strand.
CTGTTCACGTCCTCGATCATCAGCAGCGTGTCCCACTCCGACGTCTTGATCAGAACCTGCCGGTCCTTCAGGTTGGCGTCCGCCTTGGACCACGTCACTTTGGGCGCCGGGCGGCCCCTCAGAGGGACGTAGACCCTCATGGTGACCCCCGCCCTCAGGACCAGAGCCTTCCTCAGGTCAGCATCCAGCTCCGCCTCAGGGGCGACTGCAGGGGGGGGGAGGGGGGGTTAATGCAAGGGTCAAACATCTCTCAAAACTCACTCATTATTATTCACTACCTCTGAACTGCAGTGGAGTAGAACTACACAGTAACATAACATTGAAATACTCAAGTAAAGTACCTCAAAATTGTACTTAAGTACTTGAGTAAAGGCACTTAGTTCCTTCCCACCTCTGTATAGCTTCCAGTGGAGACAGAACACTTATCTGAATATCTAAAACTAACCATGGTGTGAAAACAGTAATGATATATAATTACTCAGGATGTCTTTGGGCGTGTGGTTCCCGGGGACCTCGCTGGGCTCGCTGAAGCCGATCTTGTTGACCGCGATGACCCTGAACTGGTACTCTGCGTCGTCCATCAGTCCGGTCGCCAGGAAGCGCGTCTCCTGCAGCTTCTTGGGGATGTTGCACTTGTTCCAGTGTTCTCCGTCCACACGCTTACACTCCACCAGGTAGCCGATGATCTCGCAGCCGCCATCGTACGCCGGCTTGGTCCAGCTGAGGCTGACGGAGGAGCGGGTCGAGTCCACCACCTTCGGGAAGGCAGGAGGACCAGGGGGGTCTGCAGGAATAAAGGGTCATATTAGGCATTATTCTCATAGTTCATAGGGAAAGAAATTGCACCTTTTAAACGTCAAAGTGGGATTTTAATTTGCTTAAAGGTCGCCTATTATACTATTTTTAGGCTTATATTATAAGTCTCAGACATATAAAAAACATGTCTCTGAAGTGTTTTGCTCAAAATACCAAACAGATCATGTATTCTAGCCTCATCCCCCTCTCTTTCAGCCCTGTTACTAAAGTGCTAAAATCATTTTTCAAAAGAGGAGGGGGAGCTAATGCCTGCTCAGAATTCGTTTTTAGAGATTTGGGTACGGAGGAAAAGAGTTTTGTTTTCTGGCACGTTGTGAGTCTCCTGACACACCGGGGACACACCGGGGACACACCGGGGACACACATTTATGTATAAAAGACATCAGAAAGTGCATTTTGCATGATAGGAGACCTTTAAAATGAACATGTCCCTCCCTGTACATTGTAATCTAAGCACATCAGATCATCTCTCTAAAGCGGTAACTCACAGACGGGGTCTAAGGCCAGCGCTCCGTTGGAGGCGTCGCTGGGTTTCCCCGGCCCCGCCTTGTTGAGCGCGATGACCCTGAACTCGTACTCGGACCCTTCGCTCAGCTGCACCGCCTTGATGGAGCGGTCGATGACGGGTCGTCGGTTGACCTTGGCCCAGGCCAGCTCTGTGGCCTCGCGCCTCTCCACCATGTAGCCCAGGATGGAGGCGCGGCCGTCGTTTGCCGGCGCCTTCCAGCTCACCGTCATGGAGTCCTTGGTGATGTTGGTGATGACGGGCGGCTCGCAGGGCCCAGGGACGTCTGAGGGAGGAGATATGATTAGATATGATCAATAACAGAGGTTAAGTACCAGGAGTCTAGCACCAGGAGTCTAGCACCAGGAGTCTAGTACCAGGAGTCTAGAGCCAGGAGTCTAGCACCAGGAGTCTAGCACCAGGAGTCTAGCACCAGGAGTCTAGTACCAGGAGTCTAGCACCAGGAGTCTAGTACCAGGAGTCTAGCACCAGGAGTCTCGCACCAGGAGTCTAGTACCAGGAGTCTAGAGCCAGGAGTCTAGCACCAGGAGTCTAGTACCAGGAGTCTAGAACCAGGAGTCTAGAACCAGGAGTCTAGCACCAGGAGTCTAGTACCAGGAGTCTAGTACCAGGAGTCTAGAACCAGGAGTCTAGAACCAGGAGTCTAGCACCAGGAGTCTAGCACCAGGAGTCTAGTACCAGGAGTCTAGAACCAGGAGTCTAGAGCCAGGAGTCTAGAACCAGGAGTCTAGTACCAGGAGTCTAGAACCAGGAGTCTAGTACCAGGAGTCTAGAACCAGGAGTCTAGAACCAGGAGTCTAGCACCAGGAGTCTAGCACCAGGAGTCTAGAACCAGGAGTCTAGTACCAGGAGTCTAGAACCAGGAGTCTAGTACCAGGAGTCTAGTACCAGGAGTCTAGAACCAGGAGTCTAGCACCAGGAGTCTAGAACCAGGAGTCTAGCACCAGGAGTCTAGAACCAGGAGTCTAGTACCAGGAGTCTAGAACCAGGAGTCTAGTACCAGGAGTCTAGTACCAGGAGTCTAGAACCAGGAGTCTAGAACCAGGAGTCTAGAACCAGGAGTCTAGTAACAGGAGTCTAGTGCCAGGAGTCTAGCACCAGGAGTCTAGAACCAGGAGTCTAGTGCCAGGAGTCTAGTACCAGGAGTCTAGAACCAGGAGTCTAGTACCAGGAGTCTAGAACCAGGAGTCTAGTACCAGGAGTCTAGTGCCAGGAGTCTAGCACCAGGAGTCTAGTACCAGGAGTCTAGTGCCAGGAGTCTAGTACCAGGAGTCTAGAACCAGGAGTCTAGTACCAGGAGTCTAGAACCAGGAGTCTAGAACCAGGAGTCTAGTGCCAGGAGTCTAGTACCAGGAGTCTAGAACCAGGAGTCTAGTGCCAGGAGTCTAGTGCCAGGAGTCTAGAACCAGGAGTCTAGTACCAGGAGTCTAGAACCAGGAGTCTAGAACCAGGAGTCTAGTGCCAGGAGTCTAGTACCAGGAGTCTAGAACCAGGAGTCTAGAACCAGGAGTCTAGTACCAGGAGTCTAGAGCCAGGAGTCTAGCAGCTATTGTACAGCGCCCAGGGAGCAATGGGAGTGAGGGGGAAACAAATATATGATGAAATATGCTCAATAAGGTTAATACTGTCAGTTTGACCCGCTCACTGATCTGTTCTACCGTTTAAACAATTCTGACTTTTTCTAAAAGAAAAACCTTTTTTTAACTTTTCTCAAATTCTGACTTCTTTTAAAAAATATATTATTTTCTCAAATTCAGACTTTTTTCTCAAATTTCTTTTTTGTTGATAAAGGCACTTATTTCTCTGTTCCTGAAACACTACCATAGGGCTTCTTCACCATGACGGGGGTTATGAATGACTTTAACCTGAAATACATTCAGACTTTTCTCAAAATGTTGACTTTTCTCAGATTCTGACTTTTTTCTAAAAAAAATGTGGACTTTTTCTCAAAATTCAGACTTTTTTCTCAATTTGTTTTTGTTGATAAAAGCACAAATGTCTCTGTTCCTGAAGTAGACCCGGTCCTTACCGTAGGGGTTCTTCACCATGACGGGGTCGGTCATGATGGCGTCTCCCACCCCGTACTGGTTCTCCGCGCTGACCCTGAACTCGTACTCGTGGCCCTCGATGAGTTTCTCCACCAGAGAGTCTGTGTTGTGTCCGTGGATGTTCGAGCTCACCAGAGCCCAGTTGGCTCTGCTGGTCTCTCTCTTCTCCATGATGTAGTTTGTGATCTCTGATCCTCCGTCAGCGATGGGGGGTTCCCAGCGCAGCTTCACACGGTCACAGAACACCTTGGCGATCTTCACCGAGGCGGGGGGGCCGGGTTTATCTGCAGGGGGGGAGGAGCTTTGTTAATCCTTTTTCTCAAAATGTTGACTTATTTTTCAAAATTTCAAATATTCTGACTTTTTCTAAAAAACAATCTGACTTTTCTCAAATTCTGACTTTTGCTCAAAATTCCGACTTTTTTCTCAATATTTTGTTGTTGTTGAAAAAAGCACACATTTGTCTGTTCCTGAAGTAGACTCTGATTGTACCGTAGGGATTCTTCACCATGACGGGAGTTATGAATGACTTTAACCTGAAATACATTCTGACTTTTATCAAAATTCTGACTTTTCTCTTAACATTTTGAATTGTTCTCAAAATGCTGACTTTTCTTAAATTCTGACTTCTATAAACATTTTAACTTTTCGAAAATGTCCAACTGGCGGGGCGGCCGGGTTTATCTGCAGGAGGGGGAAGAGCCTCGTTAATCCTGTTAAATCGATCACATTATTCCCTCTGCTCTCCTCTGGGAGGCGCTACAGGTCAACACTAATACTGCTCAAAGACCCGATCTCTCACATATTCCCTACCACACATCTCCTGTCCTCTAGGAGGCGCTACAGGAAACTCTCAACCCTCAGCTCTCTCCTGTCTGAACCCTGAACAACACATTTCAGACTTGATCTGACCATTAAAGTATTATCCTATCCTATCCTATCGTATCCTATCGTATCGTATCCTATCGTATCCTATCGTATCCTATCCTATCCTATCGTATCGTATCGTATCGTATCCTATCGTATCCTATCCTATCCTATCGTATCGTATCGTATCCTATCGTATCGTATCCTATCGTATCCTATCGTATCGTATCCTATCGTATCCTATCGTATCCTATCGTATCTTATCGTATCGTATCGTATCGTATCCTATCGTATCCTATCGTATCCTATCGTATCGTATCGTATCGTATCCTATCGTATCCTATCGTATCGTATCGTATCCTATCCTATCGTATCCTATCGTATCCTATCGTATCCTATCGTATCGTATCGTATCCTATCGTATCCTATCGTATCGTATCCTATCGTATCCTATCCTATCCTATCGTATCCTATCCTATCGTATCCTATCGTATCCTATCCTATCGTATCCTATCGTATCCTATCGTATCCTATCCTATCCTATCCTATCCTATCCTATCCTATCGTATCCTATCCTATCGTATCCTATCGTATCCTATCCTATCGTATCCTATCGTATCCTATCGTATCCTATCGTATCCTATCGTATCCTATCGTATCCTATCGTATCGTATCCTATCGTATCCTATCGTATCCTATCGTATCGTATCCTATCGTATCCTATCTTATCCTATCGTATCGTATCCTATCGTATCCTATCGTATCCTATCGTATCCTATCGTATCCTATCGTATCGTATCCTATCGTATCCTACATACCTATCGTATCCTATCGTATCTATCGTATCCTATCGTATCCTATCCGTATCCTAGTCGTATCCTATCGTATCGTATCCTAATCGTATCCTATCGTATCGTATCGTATCCTATCGTATCCTATCGTATCCTATCGTATCCTATCGTATCCTATCGTATCCGTATCGTATCGTATCCTATCGTATCCTATCGTATCCTATCGTATCCTATCGTATCCTATCCTATCGTATCCTATCGTATCCTATCGTATCCTATCGTATCGTATCGTATCCTATCCTATCGTATCCTATCGTATCCTATCGTATCCTATCGTATCCTATCGTATCCTATCGTATCGTATCCTATCGTATCCTATCGTATCCTATCGTATCCTATCGTATCCTATCGTATCGTATCCTATCGTATCCTATCGTATCCTATCGTATCCTATCGTATCCTATCCTATCCTATCGTATCGTATCCTCAGTGACTGACTTTTCTCTTACTGTTTTGCACTTTCTGGTTACATTACATTACATGTTACTTGTTAGAGGCTTTTATCCAAAGCGACTTACATACTCAATACTGAGGACAATCCCCACAGGAGCACTTTGGGGTGAAGTGTCTCAGGGACACAACGACATGCTGACTGCAGTGGGGTTTGAACCTGTGACCCCCTGATCCCAACACCAAGGCACTAATCCAATGCGCCACACGCCTCCAATGGTTAGATGCTAACTGCATTTCGTTGTTTAGTACTAGCAATGACAAGGAGCTCAAATCTGATCTATTCCACACTTATCCTGCTAAAAGACCCCTCTGAAGACCTCTTGACTCACCGAGCACCTTGACCTTGATGGTGGCGTACTTGGACCCGCTGGGGTTCTCTGCGTGGATGCTGTAGTCACCGGACTCTTTCCTGGTGACGCAGAACAGGTCCAGCATGTATTGGTGCTTCTTCTGGCTCAGCTTCATGCCCTCCACGTGCACCACAGCGCTGTCCTTCATCCAGGTCACTTTGGGGATCGGTTTGCCGAACACCTCGGCTTCCATGGACACGTTCTCTCCGGCCTTCACCACGATCAGGTTCTTCATATCCAGACCCAGTTCCACGCGGGGGGGAACTGCACCGAGAGGAGGGGGAATGGTTATTATATTCAGTTATTTATTAAGTACTCAGACTTTTAACTTAAGCAAAAGTAGCAATAATACATTTAAAATACTCTGTTACAAGAAAAAGTCCTGCATTCAAAATCTTTCCGAAGTCTGATTTTTCAAAATAAAAGCCCCATAGAGTAACTGTACGGGGAGAGTCTGTGCTTTCCTGAAATGAAGTAAGATGTGAAGCATGAGGCATTTCAATTCAAATGAAAACCCTAAAAAAATCACTTGATCCTTACAGGAAGCGAAGGCCAGGCTTGTTTTTCAAAATAAAAGCACCATAGAGTAATTGCATACTTACTAAACTTAGGATGAGATTTGTTTTTCAAAATAAAACTCCCCATGTAGTAACTTTATGCTTTAAGGAAGCTTATGACGAGAAAGGGGCGGGTCTTTCCATTAAGGAAAACTGTTAATATGATAATAATAATAATTAATATAATCGAAAACTGAATGCTCAGAGTTCGTACCGTGCTCTGATCAATCAGTTTCCCGTAAGGGGCCGGTCTTCCCTTTAAGGATAAGTGTTAATGAATGATAGTTGGTAGAGTTCGTACCGTGCTCTGCGATGACGGGGATCTTGTCCGACAGCTCGGAGGGCAGGCTGGTGTTGATGGCGGTCCTGGCGATGACCCTGAACTGGTACTGCTGGCCCTCGTCCAGCCCGCTCACCGTGTAGCTCTCTGATTGGATGCTCATGCAATTGGCGTTGCAGCGCGTCCACTTCTCCTCCGGCAGCTTCATGTACTCCATGTAGTATCCGATCAGCTTGCTGCCGCCGTCGTTCGCCGGGCGGCTCCACACCAGAGACACAGAGTGCTTCGTCACGTCCATCACCTCGGGCTTACCGGGGGGGTCTGTGTGGGGGGGGGGTACACTCGGTTAGTTAGTCTGAACAGTGAAGAAGGTCGGTGTAAAAGTACAATAAACCAAACAAGTAGTGTCTCAAAAATATGACATGTTTTTTTTCTTTGACTTTTTTCGAATAAGCGTCTTTCCCCCAGCTTTGTAACAATGCTCCTGTTTCTCTAACTTGAAAGATGACGTGTGAGTGTCTCGTACCGATGGCGGTCCTGGCGATGATGATGTCGGTCTGCTTGCAGGGTTTCCCCTGTCCGGCCATGTTGAGCGCGGCCACCCTGAAGGTGTACTCCACGCCCTCCATCAGCCCGCTGCAGGTGTACTGCGTGGCCTTCACCAACGACTCGTTGGCCCTCATCCACAGCAGGCTGTTACGCTCCTTCTTCTCGATGACGAATCCTGTCAGAGGGGAGCCTCCATCGCTGCTGGGGCGCTCCCAGGACAGGATGACGTAGTCCTTGTTGATCCTGTTGATCTGCAGATTCAGGGGCTCGCTGGGGGGGTCTGTAGGGGGGGGGTTAACAGTTAGAGCTGTAAAACTGCAGATTTTAAATTCATTCGGACTCACTTCTGAGTTTCAGGACATTAATGCTGACTTAATTCAGGGTTTTAGGACTGATAATGCTGACTCATACCACAGTGTTACAGCTCATAATGCAGACTTAATTCAGGGTTTCAGGACTGATAATGCTGACTCATACCACAGTGTTACAGCTCATAATGCAGACTTAATTCAGGGTTGTAGGACTGATAATGCTGACTCATATCAGTTTTTTGGGTCTCATAATGCTGAAATATTTGTTGCTTTAAGACTCGTAATGCTGACTCGTTATTCCTGCAGTTCTCTACAAAGCTTTATAAACATTGTCCCGGACTCACCGAACGGACACCTGGCGATCATCTTCTCGGAGTAGATGGGCGCTGAGATGCCGAACCTGTTCTCTGCGCGGACCCTGAAGCCGTACTCTTTGCCCAGACACAGCTTGGGGACCTTGAAGCTGGTCTTGGTGCAGGAGGAGGTGAGCATGGTCCAGTCTCCCTGACTCACGTCACACTTCTCCACGATGTAGTTGGTGATGTTGCTGCCTCCGTCCTCCTGGGGCGACCCCCAAAGCAGGGTGCATCCGTCCACATCCACCTCCGTCACCTCCAGGGGGGCCTCGGGGGGCCCGGGGATATCTGCAGGGACAGAGAGAAGCGGTAATGTACGAGTTATGAATGACTTTAACCTGAAATATATTCTGACTTTTTGCCGATTTTTTTTAATTGTCGCCAACTTTTCCTCAATAATCAATAATCAATCATCTCAAAATGTTTACGTTTTTTCTATTTTTTTTTTTTTTTTTTTTAAAGTTTCTTAAAACTTACTTTTTATTAAAAATGTTACTTTTTACTTTTCTCGAAATTATGTATTTTTTTCAAAAAATTCTGACTTTTCCCAAAGAAATGACTTTTTCGCATGAATCTAACTTTTTATAAACATTTCAAAAATATTGACTTTTTTCTCCAATATTCTCAAAATGTTGAGTTTTAACTTTTTCTCTAAATTCAGATTTTTTTTTCTAAATTTCGGACTTTTTCAACAATTTGTTTTTAGAAATTGACTTTTTATTTTTTTTAACTTTTTCTCAACATTTAGATTTTTCTTGAAATTCTGTATTTTTTCTTCCAAAATTTCGATTTTTGGAAAAATCTGACTTTTTTCATTATTTTTTTCTGAATGTTCTCAAATATACCTCCTTTTTCAAGCAGTCCTGCTTTCCCTTTGATACAGTGTGTGATTCCTGAATATTCCCATATTAGGACGAGTGTTACTGACCCATGACGGTGACCTTGATGATCTGGTTGACCCGTCCGCTGCTGTTCTCTGCGGACAGGCTGTAGTAGCCGCTGTCCTCCCGCTTCACGTTCTTGGTGATGAGGGTGCAGCTGGTGAGCGTCTTCACCACGGACAGGCGGTCGGAGGTCAGCACGTCCTCGTTGCCCTGCTTCCACTTGCAGAAGGGAGCGGGCTTCCCGGCCACGATGGCCTCCAGAACCATCTTAGATCCGGCTCGCACCGACACGATGTCCGGAGTCATCACCTTCGGAGCCACTGCAGGGAGAGGAAGGACAGTCACTCAAAGGTCCCTCCAGAAAACTAAATATAAGAAGCTTTATTTTCATCAGCATATGAGACAATGAGAGGAGAGCTTTAAGTGCTAAAATGCTAACTCTTGTATTAAGTATTAGGACTCACACTGCCGACTCATGTCAGGGTTTGAGGACTCATATTGCTGACTCATTTCGAGGTTTCAGGACACAAAAGACCCACTTATTTCACGGTTTTAAGACGCATAATGTTGATTCATTTAAAGGTTTTAGGACTCATATTGCTGACTCACGTCGGGGACTATAAGACTTATAACGCTAACTAACTTCAGGGTTGAAGGACTCATATTGCTGACTCACGTCGGGGACTATAAGACTTATAACGCTAACTAACTTCAGGGTTTCAGGACTCATATTGCTGACTCACGTCGGGGACTATAAGACTTATAACGCTAACTAACTTCAGGGTTTCAGGACTCATATTGCTGACTCATGTCTGGGTTTTTAAGACTCATATTGCTGACTCACGTCGGGGACTATAAGACTTATAACGCTAACTAACTTCAGGGTTTCAGGACTCATATTGCTGACTCATGTCTGGGTTTTTAAGACTCATATTGCTGACTCACGTCGGGGACTATAAGACTTATAACGCTAACTAACTTCAGGGTTTCAGGACTCATATTGCTGACTCATGTCTGGGTTTTTAAGACTCATATTGCTGACTCACGTCGGGGACTATAAGACTTATAACGCTAACTAACTTCAGGGTTGAAGGACTCATATTGCTGACTCACGTCGGGGACTATAAGACTTATAACGCTAACTAACTTCAGGGTTTCAGGACTCATATTGCTGACTCACGTCGGGGACTATAAGACTTATAACGCTAACTAACTTCAGGGTTTCAGGACTCATATTGCTGACTCATGTCTGGGTTTTTAAGACTCATATTGCTGACTCACGTCGGGGACTATAAGACTTATAACGCTAACTAACTTCAGGGTTTCAGGACTCATATTGCTGACTCATGTCTGGGTTTTTAAGACTCATATTGCTGACTCACGTCGGGGACTATAAGACTTATAACGCTAACTAACTTCAGGGTTTCAGGACTCATATTGCTGACTCATGTCTGGGTTTTTAAGACTCATATTGCTGACTCACGTCGGGGACTATAAGACTTATAACGCTAACTAACTTCAGGGTTTCAGGACTCATATTGCTGACTCATGTCTGGGTTTTTAAGACTCATATTGCTGACACATGTCTGGGTTTTTAAGACTCATATTACTGACACATGTCTGGGTTTTTAAGACTCATATTGCTGACTCATGTCTGGGTTTTTAAGACTCATATTGCTGACTCATGTCAGGGTCTTTCAGACTTATAAAGCTAACTAACTTCAGGGTTTCAGGACTCATATTGCTGACTCATGTCGGGGTCTTTAAGACTTATAAAGCTAACTAACTTCAGGGTTTCAGGACTCATATTGCTGACTCATGTCGGGGTCTTTAAGACTTATAAAGCTAACTAACTTCAGGGTTTCAGGACTCATATTGCTGACTCATGTCGGGGTCTTTAAGACTTATAAAGCTAACTAACTTCAGGGTTTCAGGACTCATATTGCTGACTCATGTCGGGGTCTTTAAGACTTATAAAGCTAACTAACTTCAGGGTTTCAGGACTCATAATGCTGTCTCATATCCAGGTTTCTCTACAGTCTGAGGTGTGTGCTGTACTCACTGAGCTGCTCTTTGACCTCGAAGATCCCTTCGGCCTCGCGGGCCAGACTGACCCCCACTGAGTTCCTGGCAGCGACCCTGAACTTGTACTTGATGTTCTCCTTCAGGCCCACCACCACGATGCTCATGTCTTTCACCACGGAGTACGGCGTCCACTTGTCCTCTGCGGCGCCCTCCTCCTGGTAGTCCACCACGTAGCCGTTGATCTTGGCCCCGCCGTCTCTGAGCGGCTTCAGCCAGCCCAGCGTGGCGCTGTTCTTCGTGATGTCCAACACGTCCATCTTCTTCGGGGGGTCTGGCTCACCTGGGGGGAGGGGAGTGCGCGGGTTAGGTAAGATAAAGGAAAGAACTCAGAGAGAGAGGAACACAGCAGCTTTTAGGTTTACCTGGGGGCAAACATTTCAAAAGAAACTAGAAAACGTTCACTATATGTACGACGTATAGATATACATATCTATACATTAGTTTAAAGTCTTCTCATTCACAGAAGAAATAATAATAATGCAAGTCTTATTGTCCTGTCCATGTCTCAGAATGGTTTTCTACTCACTGATGGGGTCGACGGCCAGGTAGGATTTGGGCGAGTCCTGCGGGACTCCGATGCCGTACTGGTTGCAGGCGGTGACTCTGAAGTAGTACTCGATGCCGGGCGTCATGTTGGACACCTTGAAGCTGGTCTTCCTCAGGTCCTCGATGCACTTGTTCCATGTCTTCCGGTCCACCTCGCGCTTCTCCACGATGTAGTTCAGGATCTGGCTTCCGCCGTCGTTATCGGGCGGCAGCCATGACAGCTGCGCGCTTGTCTTCGTGATGTTCGTCGCCTCCAGGCCGCCAACAGGGCCGGGGGTGTCTGCGAGGGGGGATTCAAATATGCTTTGATCAGACACATTTTCTTTTCAAGGGATGTAAACAAATGTCATTATGTAATAACACCTCTTTTTGTAATATGTTCAAAACGTTGTACGTAACAGCCTTTAAAAGTTCCCGCATTTTTGGGACGTTATTATTGCATTTGTATATTCCTAAAAATATGTTCAGATGAAGACGTCCATTTTCCTTGGTGTTTACTAAATGCATATACTATAAAATATTAGAACATTGTGGGACAGTTTCATAAATCAATGAATCAAACTGTCTCAAACTAAATATGGGTGCTATAGCATGATAAAGTAAAATGTTGGTTGTGGATAAATGTGTTGTTATGTTTCTCACCGAGGACTTTGACGCGGACGTACACGGCCTTCTCTCCGGCCGAGTTGGACAGAGTCAGCGAGTATCTCCCAGAATCCTCTCTGGTGCTTTCGGGGATGACGAGGAAGGACATGCTGTCCACCTGGTCCACGTGTCCACGGCGGATCACGTTGTCCACGCCGAGGCGTTTCCACGTGACCTTAGGCGAGGGTCGTCCTCTGACGACGGCGAACAGCCTGATGGGGCAGCCGGCCCTCACAGACAGACCCTTCCTCAGACTGGCATCCAGGTCGATCTCTGGAGCCTCTGCAGCAGCAAACACAGGAGAGAGGTTAGCAGGATGTGAGATCATAAACAGACCGTGTTTCCCTTAATGTCTAACCCTGAAACATCAAAGTGCTCTACACTGAAGTTTCAAAAACACCATGCGTTGTTTCCCAGTTTCACTGACAATGCCCGAATAAGGCTATCTGCAGTGATACAGTAACTATATTGAGTTCAATCGACCCACAGAGAGCACGTATATGGCCACTTTCTGGTTAGAACTGCCATTTCTGATGCTGAACATTTCAGAAATGGATTCAGCGTCCTCAATAACCCCAGAAACCACTCTAAAACGGTCCAAACCGGAATTAACCCTAATTGTGCAAATTACCCAACATGCAGGTTAGCATCCGGCAGTTTCTATTTGCTGGGGACCCTACTATTCATTTAGACAATTTGGGGTCCTCAACATTTCCCGGTTCACAACAGGACTCTATGAGCTGGAAACAGACTTTTATCGTATCGTATTGAATGTCAGTTCTTACCAATGATCTCCTTGGGGGACACGGATTCCTTAAGGTAGGCGTGGCGTCCCCAGCCCATCTGGTTCTGGGCGGACACCTTGAAGTCGTACTCTAGCTTCTCGTCCAGCTGTCCGATGGTGAACTCTGTGAGCACCAGCGGGCCGTTGGTGTCGATCCTCTTCCACCCCACCGAGGGGTTCTCGGGATCCACATCGGTCTTCAGCCTGAGGTCCAGGCTGTAGTTGATGATGGGAGCACCACCGTCGTACACTGGCTTGGACCAGGTCAGGGTGATGGAGGTCTTTGTGCTGTCGCCCACCTTCAGGAAAGCAGGGGGACCAGGGGGCTCTGCAGGGACACACAGAAACACAGATTTGCATATCTACACGATAGCTACGATGCATATGATGATAACGCCTTTGAGTCTTTGATTCATCTCAAAGAACCACAGACTTACCGATGGGATCTTTGGCTCCGACGGGTCTGCAGGCCTTGCTGGGTTCTCCCAGGCCCACCTCGTTCTCGGCCTTCACCCTGAACTGGTACTCGTGGTTGGGGATCAGGTTGGTGACCTTCATGCGTCTCTCAGAGATGGGGCTCTTGGTGCACGGCACCCAGCGGACGGCTCTCTTCTCCTTCCTCTCCAGGATGTAGCCGGTGATGGACTTTCCTCCGTCGTTCTCGGGGGGAGCCCAGACAACGGTCATCTCTTCTTTACTGACCTGGATCACGGAGGTGTGGAGAGTGTGAGTAACAGCAGTACAAATAGTTAGCTAAAGTAATGACAACGCTGTCCAAATAGTTATCTTAAAGTTATAGAATAATAATAACTGGCGTCCACCTAATCCTGTGGAAGCAGAAACCAGGATCAAATGTAGCTAATTATAGAAAAAGGTACAGCACAGGAAGTGTTTTGCGTACCTTGGTGACGTCGGGGGCTTCTGGGGGTCCAGGTTTGTTGAACTGAGTCTTGACGGTGACAGGCTTGCTCTCCATGGCGGGGCCAGTGCCCATCTTGTTCTCTGCCTTCACTCTGAAGATGTACTCGTTACCCTCCACCAGACGGATCACGTTGCAGTATGGTGTGACCACCGAGGCGGAGTACGTGGACCAAACCATCCTCCTGGTCTCGCATTTCTCCAGGATGTAGCTGTCCACCTCGCAGCCTCCCTCGTCCTCCGGCGGGTCCCACACCACTCTGCACTTGTCGGCCCCGATGCCGGTGACCCTGAGGTTCCTCACTGGGCCCGGGACGTCCAGGACGTTGATGTTAGCGTACGCCGTGAAGGTGCCGGCCACGTTGGTGGCGGTGATGATGAACTTTCCGGTGTCCGTGCGTCTGGACTTGGTGAGAAGGAACTTGGAATAGTCAGGTCCGGTCTCGTAGCTGATTCTGGGGTTGTCCCCGACGGCCTTTTCTTTGATCCATTTGACCTCCGGCGCGGGTTTTCCTCTCAGGCTGGCCTCGATCCTCACAGAATCTCCGACCTTCACCGTCAGAACTCCGGCCAACTTCAGGTCGATGACGGGCTTCAGGATCTCCTCCTTTACCAGAATATCAGCGAGTTTCACCCAAGCACTTTCACCTCCTTCATTGATGGTCTGCACCCTGAGAGACAAATGATAAGAATTATTAGTAAGTCATTTTCACTAGGTAAGCCAACAGACTTCAAAGCCTACAGTCTGTTCTTTCAACCCTCCTGTCATGCAGTAACCTACCTGAAGGTGTAGGTCTGGTTCTCTTTGCACTTGTCAGCCAGGAAGAAGGTGTCAGTGAGGGTGGTGGTGTTGAGTTTCTCCCAGTCCTCAGCATCCTTGGATTTGCACTCCAGGTTGTATGAAATGTTGGGGCTGCCGCCATCAAAGTCGGGCTTCCTCCATCTCAGATAGACGTAGTTCTTACCAATGTCCGTGGCTCTGAAGTTCTCAGGCTCTCCGGGATTCTCGATGGGGTCGATGGCCAGCAGAGGGGTCTTGGTCTCCATGGTGGGACCGGCGCCCATCTTGTTCACGGCGCTGACGCGGAACAGGTACTCTTTGCCGTCCATCAGCTTGACCTTGATCTTGCGGTTGGTGCAGAGGGAGGTGATCATGGACCACATGCTGGTGCTAGGCTCACGGCACTCCACCACGTAGTTGGTGATTTCAGATCCACCGTTGTCTCCAGGCGTCTCCCAGTTCAGCATGCAGGAGTCCTTGGTGGCGTAGGTCACGTGCAGGTTCTGGCAGTGGCTGGGTCTGTCCAGCACATTGACTGTGATGGTGCAGGAAGCCTCGCCTCCTTCATTGGAAGCCTTCAGGACGTATTTGCCATGGTCCGCTCTTGTGGCCTCCTTGATCTTCAGGTGGACCAGAGGGAAGTTCTGAGTGATGGTGACCCGTTTGCTGTTCTCCAGAACCACCTCCTCCTTCGACCAAAGCACCTCAGCCTCGGGGCGGGCCTTGATGTAGCCCATCATGTTGATGTTGTGTCCGACGCGCACAGTGAGGCGCTCGCGGCAGGAGAGGTCCATCTCGATCTCTGGAGGGATCAGGATGTCCTGAGCGGTGACGGACTTCGGGATCTCTTTGGACTCGCCATCTCCGATCATGTTGGAGGCGAAGATCCTGAAGTTGTACGTGGCTCCCTCCTCCAGACCCTTCACAGTGTAAGCGGAATGCTTGATGAAGTCGTCCAGGTTCACCTTTTGCCAATCCTCAGTGTCAGCCTTCTTCATTTCCACGGTGTAGCCCATGATGGGGCTGCCTCCGTCTTTGTTGGGTTTGGTCCACACCAGGTAGGCAGTGTCCTTGCTGTAGTCTTTAACTTTGGGGTTGACAGGGGGGCCGGGGGCCGTGATGGGTCTGCAGGGCTTGCAGAGGTCAGAGGTGGGAGAGGGGCTGCTGTAGCCGGCGATATTCTCAGCAAACACTCTGAACTCATACTCGTTGCCTTCAAACAGACCAAGGACTGTGTACTTCATGTCTTTGCAGGGAGTCCTGTTCACACGGATCCACTTTCCTCCCTTGTGTCTGCGCTCGATCAGGTACCCGGAGATCTGGCTGCCCCCGTCGGACAGAGGCATGGTCCAGCCCACTGTGACAGAGTCCTCTGCGACATCAGTGGCATGTGGTGTACCTGGCGGGCTGGGAGGAAGGAAGGTGTGCTCGGCCACAGTGGGCTTGCTCTCCAGAGCAGCACCGACGCCCATCTTGTTCTGGGCACGAATGCGGACCACGTACTCCACTCCCTTCTGGAGGCGGATGATGTTGACTTTGGTAGAGAGGCTGCCGGAGCTCACCCCTCCCCAGGTCTCCTTGTTGGACTCCCTCTTCTCCACGATGTAGTCGGTGACAGCGCTGCCGCCGTCGTCCTTGGGAGGACGCCATTCAATCATCATAGACTCTGGAGTGACCTCCAGGATGTTGACGGGTCCGATGGGAGCGGCGGGAACATCCAGCACCGTGACGCTCAGGGCGGCGGTCTTGGTTCCGGCTGGGTTGCTCACGGAGAGCAGGTAGGAGCCGGTGTGGCTCCTGGTGCATTCGTTGATGCTGAGCACGGTGGAGAAGTTGTCGGTATCGATCTTGACGTTGCCCTCGGTGGTGATCTCCTCTCCCTCCACCATCCACTTGGCAATGGGGATAGGAATTCCTCTCATGATGGCGGGCAGCCTGATGGTGGTGCCGGCCTTCACGATGATGCCTTCAGTGAGCTTAACGTCAACCTCCAGGATGGGAGCGACTGTGGGCAAACAGACAGAGGAGGTTACCCAACATAACACTCGATGGAAACACACTGAGTATCCCTATAGTTTACTAAATAGATGTGAAACAATGACATTTCTTCGAGCCCCAATATTAAAGGAATACTTCACCCCTAAAATTACCAATTTCGTTTAGGTAACTTAAACCGGGACAAACTAACTTTTGTTAGTGAACTGAGGTTTTCATGAAAGAATCCTCATTAGACGTGATAGAGTGCTGGACTCACCCAGTTTCTCCTGGCACAGGATGGGCAAGGTGGTGTCTGGTCTGCTGAGTCCGATGGCGTTCTCGGCCCGGACTCTGAAGCGGTAGGTCTTGCCCTCCTCCAGGCCGGTCACATGACTCTCTGGGATGCTCACCGTCTTCCACTCGTCCCACTCCCTCTCTCCCTCCTCCTGGTACTCCACCAGGAAGCCGGTGATGTCACTTCCTCCGTTGCGGTCAGGCCAGTTCCAGACCAACCACACCTCTGTCTTGTCCACGTCGTCGTGGTGCAGGTCTTTGGGAGGACCGGGGGGGACTGGAGGGAAAGACATTCAGTTTTAGCATCAGTGTGAGTTTTATATACCAAAACTACAACTACATATGTCAATTATTTTAGTTTTGACTAATTCAAGACAGTGTGAGGATATCTAATTAGCATTTTCCATTTTAGGAGTATGAATCTAAATCTATATAAAAAGTATATCTAAATGTAAAAAACATATATCTTAATAAATATAAAAATCTTTCTGCCGTTACTCACAGAGTGGGTTCATGGCCTTGACGGCCTTACTGGTCTCCGTGTATTCGCTTCGGCCGTACTGGTTCTCGGCTGCCACGCGGAAGTTGTAGGAGGTTCCCTCCAT
Source organism: Trematomus bernacchii (assembly GCF_902827165.1). Classification (NCBI taxonomy): domain Eukaryota; kingdom Metazoa; phylum Chordata; class Actinopteri; order Perciformes; family Nototheniidae; genus Trematomus; species Trematomus bernacchii. Next base: position 229,808 of record NW_022987702.1, read on the forward strand.
CAGGTGCTTCAGCATCATGCTGCGCTTCTTGGAGGTGGAGCACAGCGGGACCCACTGGGTGGCCGCAGAGTCCTTCTTCTCCACCACGAAGTTAGTGATGCGGACGCCGCCGTTATCCTCGGGGTCTTTCCAGGACAGGTAGGCCGAGTCGCTGCGCACGTCCGACACCCGAAGGTGTTGGATGGGACCGGGT